>NC_139149.1:74460547-74877214 GCF_964270905.1 Leucopleurus acutus | reverse complement strand
GTACAGTAGAAACTAACACAACATTGTAAAGCAACTATACTCCAATAAAAATTTTAAAAAATTAAAAAATAAAAAAATGTAAATAAGAAACCACATCCCAATATTTTTTTAAAAAAGCCTTTCTACCTATTGGATATAATTTCTCACTAATCCAAGGAAACTTCCTCCCCCCTCAAGCTATTATCCTTACCGCACACACCCATGCTCATTTTCTCCTTCTGGCCTTCCCTTAGGTTGAAAAATACCACCTGCCCCATATCTCCACCCAGCACTCTTTCCCCTCTTCCCTGCGTAAACCAAATCTGTGCCATTTTCAAGGCTAGGGGAATCCCCGTCTCCTTCAGGCAGACTTCCTGGAATTCCTCAAACCTTTATCCAGAATTCTTCTTGAACTCCTGTCCAGCCTATTTAATTTATAAATGCTGCCTCCTCAAATGAGATTAAAGATTCCTCAAGGGCAGTAGCCATTTCTCCTTTTGCTATTTTGCACAGAACAGTTCTCCACATAGAGGCGCTTAATGAATGCTAATTAAAGTCCGGCTATTTATCAAATATCCATGTGCTTCAAAGTGTGTTAGATGCTGGGGATAAAACAGTGAACTACACGTAGTTCTACCTCTTTCAGGGCACTTACAACAAGCAAAAGCCACAAAGTCCCAGTAGTATTAGGGCCAGTGTTTCGTTTAGCCAGTGTAATGTTCCAACTGCTCTGAATTAGAATAGTTCTAAGCTGGGCATTCACTCTCCAGTTCACAGGACTCTGTACACTCTCTTGTGTCTGGCGCCCATACAGCTTCACTAATTTATGTTATCTTCAGCCCCTTGTGAAACATCCTTTATTTCACAACTCTTAATTTATAAGGAATAAATTAATTCTTAAAGTACAGACTCTTCTTATATCAGATACTGACTAGTTATTTATTACTCCCCAAACTTTCAACATTAGAATGCCATTCTATTCATATCACTCTTACTATGGAAAACAGGCTCCAGTTAAAAAAAAAGAAAATTCCAAATCCAAGGCAGATGGTATATTAATTAGAGAAAGAAAACAGAACTGCTCAGCAACTGTTTTGCTTTCTTAAAAGCAAATGATCTTTAAGCTGGAAAGGACAGAAGAAACCTCTTTAAGAGAGAACCAAGGTACAAGCAGAAGAAGTCACTTTAAAAGAATTCACGTCTTCAAAATCTGGTGAATTATATTCCAGGGAGAATTGGCAGATATAAGCACAGAAATATTCTGACAGCCTCAGAAAAACATGGAGAAGGAGGGAAGTCTCAAGAGGCTAGAGACTCAAATACACTTTTCCCCACTAATTTTTTAAAAATTCAAAACTGAAGGAAAAAAATAGAATTCCTAGGCATTACAAACCAGTTAATTTGATACCAATCTGGCAAAATTCAAGATTTAATCAGAAAACGGAGAATATTTAGGGGGAAAAATACTGGGGATTTCAAGGAACTAGGAGTTTATTAAGAATCAGTAATTTTTAAACTAACATCATTTACTTTTGTGGTAGACCAGAGAATATTCAAGATCTTTAATTTAAGCAAAGCATTTGATTAAAATTATTCCCATAATGTCCTTATGAAGAAGACTGACCTATGGGCTAGAACAGTTTAATCTGAATGACAGTGCTAGCTGAGTTCAGCTGACTAATTTGTCTCAGCAATATCTACTGAGGGCCAAACAGATTCCCAACCAGTACTGTACTTGGCACTTTCAGTACATTACTTTGAACTCTAACAATTACCTGAACGGCAGATGTTCCTAACCTCATTGTATTGATATGGAAAAGAAGTTTCTCAAGGTCAGTAGCCAGGCTCTAAAAGTCCAGGACTTTCTATGTGCCACGGGCTTCTAGATGTGCCACCATGGCAAAAAGACCTGTCCCATGTATTACCAATGACTCGAATGTCTGGTGAACAAACTCACCACATGTGCAGGTGACACAAAATCAGAAGGCAGAGTTAACATGATGAATGCCACAATCAAGATTAAAACACATCTAACAAACTGGAAACTGGAGAGAGGCTTAAACTAATACAAGACAAGAAAAAAAATGTTCATATTCAAGAAATTTTTAACTGCATAATTAAAGAATGAATAAAGCCTACCTTGACAGCAAAGTGTGTGTGGGGTCGTGGTGGTGAGTGTTTTAGTCAACTTTGGTGTATTTACTACAAAAGCCGATTAAAAATTAGATGATTTTCGATAGCTAGTGGGAAGCAGCCACGTAGCACAGGGAGATTAGCTCGGTGCTTTGTGACCACTTAGACAGGTGGGATAGGGAGGGTGGGGGGGGAGGGAGACACAAGAGGGAGGGGATATGGAGATATATGTATACGTATAGCTGATTCACTTTGTTATAAAGCAGAAACTAACATAACACTGTAGAGCAATTATACTCCAATAAAGATGTTAAAATTAATTAAACCAAAAAAAAGTAAGAACATCAAAAAGAAATTACATGATTTTGTTTGAAGATAGGAA
Organism: Leucopleurus acutus; assembly: GCF_964270905.1. Lineage (NCBI taxonomy): Eukaryota > Metazoa > Chordata > Mammalia > Artiodactyla > Delphinidae > Leucopleurus > Leucopleurus acutus. Next base: position 74,874,720 of record NC_139149.1, on the reverse strand, counting down.
TTCATTGCACTCTGCATTGTTCAGACTAGATTGAATTAATGCATTCAGTTTTGGGCTAAGGATCTTTAGCACAGAGAAAGGTCTTAGGTAAGGAAGGAAACATTAAAGTGAATATTATTTAGTGACGATAACTAACATTTACTGACTTCCAGGCAATTATGCTAAGTATTATGAACATTATCTCATTTGATTCTCACAACAACCCTACAGGTAGATGGAGTATATCATTATTCCCATTCTACAGATGAGGAAGCCAAAGCTCAGGGATCTGAAAGGCTGTCAAGTAAAGGAGACGAAAGACTTACTCTGTACCACCTAGACTTTTCATTTCTTAACAGTTTTTTGGTCATAGACTCTTTCAGATGGATGAAAGTTTTAGATCTTCTCTGCTGAAAAATTCTACATATAATTTCACGAGTTGGAGGGCTATTGGCAAAAGTAGGATTAATGAGAAACAGGTCCAAGGAAGCAGTTGTCAGTTCAGTGTAAACAAGGCCTTGCTAACAATAACAGAAAGGAGGGATACCTCACAATGCAGTGAGCTCCCTGTCACTGAAAGTGCTCCCTCAAAGTGTGGCTGGTCTGTTGGGAGTGCAACAGAGGGAATGTTAAAATGGATTGGAGGTTGGTCTGTGATTTTAAAGTACCCTGTTGTTATAAGATTGTGGGTCTAGTAAGTAACTTTTGTTTGATGGCAAAACAAAGAAGTTAAAAACTGAAGTTACTGTTTTAACAGATCATTCTGCTGAATACATCAGGCAGAATACCTAAATGTTAATGTTATTTCCCATCTATATATATGGTACCTATATCAGGTACTTGAAAACAGCCTCATCCAAAAATCAAAGGTATATTCAACTGTTGATCTTGATGTGATTTATACTTTGTCATAATCAAAGTAGACTCCTTATTCCTCTGAATTCTTAACTAAAATGTTCCCTAAGATAAATACCATAAATACCAGATCCTAAAACGATGGGGTCTTTGATGAGAACTTTTACTAGTTTATAAATTTTGTTAACCTAATTCCATAAAGGATGGGGAGGGGGCAGACGGAAAACATAAGAGAAACAAACTCTGATTGTTCTGCTCTGCTTCTCAGATCCCTTCGCTAACAGCTGAAGGATCTTACCGTCAACTCTGCTTTATTTCCCATGTGCATCATAATTCACCTCGAGATTCAGGCTCCCACCGCTCAAAAAGGAGCTCACACTTTGCTCCTGACATGCCATTCAGAGCACAAGCTTGACAGCTTGGCATACAAATTAAGTGTTCACAGGCAAATCTTCTACCTGAAAATCTTTACTCTTCAGGCAGAAAGGATCGGGTGGAAGGTGAAACTGCCAACTCATAAAGCAAAACCTTGAATTTGAGGGCTCAGAACAAGGTGGAAGGAGCGGGGGCCAAGTTCTTTAATTAGGAGCCGGAGGCACGAGGCTCTAGCCGAGGCAGCTGGCCGAGAAAGGTCCGGCTTAATCAAAGCCTCCTGTAACTCACAGGTTTCTGCCACTGAAAATCAAAAAAGGCAAAACTTACGAGCAGAGACCTATGGACACACACAGGTCGCCCACCTCCCAGGTGTTCACTTACTCTACACGTCGGCGGGCAGCTGCGCGCCCCTCGGGCGTCTGGACGGCGGCGGGGACCGAGCAGGCATCCGGCGCTCCTGCAGCTCCGGGGCCGGCGCTGCCCCGCGGTGGGTCGGCGTCTGGGCGGGCGGCGAGCTGAGGCCCGGGCCAAAGCGGAGTGCGGTCCAGCTGCAAGGGCAGCGCCGCCGCCTGCTCACCAGCGGCCGACTCAGTCAAGTGGCAGCATTTGGAGGACGGGGTGTCCTTCGGTCGCGCTCCGGGCTCCTCCTCCCGCCGCCGCGCCCGCCGCGCGCTCCTGGCGGGTTCGCGCCCCGCACCCGGGCGACCGGCCCCGCAGGTGGCGGCCGAGGGCGCTCGGCTCCAGGGCGCGCCCTCCGCGGGCCGCACTCGAGTAACGGGCGGCGGGCGCAGCCACGGTCACGTCCGCAATCGCCGGTCCGGGGCAGGGGCGGAGCTGGCCCGTGAAGCTGCTGGGTCGGGCCACCGCCCTCACGGCCACCCTAAATACACTACCCAGACTGCGGTCATTCCCCAGCCCGGCAGGAATCAGACCCCCAAATTTCGAAGAAAACATAAGCGAGCAAGTCACTTCACTTCCCTGGCCCCTGACGGAGCTCCCTGGGCTGCTAACCGTCCTGGGCTCTGCCCAGGTGAGAGGAGGTGCTGGTGTCTGGGCGGGGGCCTGCCGTGGGGTGAACCGGTGCTCCCGGCCCCCGCGCGGAGCCCATGTGCAGGTGAACTCGCGGCAGCCTCACCGAGGCCTTCCCATCTAGGGGTTCCGGCGCCCGGGTCCACGCTTAGCAGCCAAACCCGCTCTGACCTAAAACTCCACGCGGTTCAGGCGTAGGTCAGGGACTCTGCCCTTCCTAACTAGCTTGCACCCTCAGTATGCAGAGCAAAAGCGCTTGATGTAATTTTAAAAGGACACATTCATTTGGTACTTCTCTATCCAGAAATACTGAAGAACATTTTCCAAGCATGTTTCTCCTTAAAACACCACTAACAAAACATCCTTTTCTCGCTTTTTTTTTTTGGCACTTAAGTCTCTATCTCAAAACATGGCCATTATTCAGTTGTGTTTCCTTTCGCATTCCACGTGATGCCTGTATCCTTCCAGCACGATTCCTAGCAATAGTAAAAGCCCCAAGAGAACTACAAAAGAACCATTATTTTAGTTGTGTTCTACAATGGATTAGTCATGCAAAATTCACGCTTGAAGAGACGTTGGTGTTAACTTCACCTGACTCCTTTACATTACAACTGAGGACACTGAAGCCCAGAGTCCAGTGGCAAAACTAAATGTGAAAAAGAAAGACTGGAACCTCCACAGCTCACAGTCTGTAGACTAACATGAGGGTTAGCTCTCTAAAGGTATAACATAGTAAAGAATATGCTTAGATGCAGAAGAATTGAGAAGCATAAATTATACAAAATCTAGTTCAGATATTTTTAGACTTTAAATGAATCAAACATTCCTGTTTATTACTATGCTTAAATTAACTAAGGCAACTTTTATGTACAGACAGTAGCTCAGAAATGTAATTTTGCTTCATGATAATATTAATGGATTGGAGTAGGCACATTCTGACAATCACAGAATGTGAATATACTTAGATTAACTGTTTTGTCTGATCATTATCAATTTCTAATGTACTCCAGTTGACTATACTAAGATAAACAAGTATTTAGTTCTATATATTTCAGGCATATCATGCTAAATAATTGTGATCAAATGCAAGGTTCCACCTTTAGGCCTAATTCTTCACTGAAGGTGTCACTGCTTTCCCTCTCCCTTCGCACTTTAAGCTTTTACCAACCTAGTACTGCAATGATCCACGGGACCTCTGGGTTCCCCACTGAGAGATCAGTATCAGTCTATGACGTGCTCAAGGTGAGAAAAGAGAAACTTAAAAATCTGTACTTTTACTTCCCAGTTATCAGAGCAGTAAAGGGCGAAGAATGAGTCTCTGGCGTCCACCAGAAAAGAAAGACCATTTGAATACGTACATTCCTGTGTCTCACACAGTTCAGAGATAAGGTTGTATCATCTTTACCAAGTATTAGTTCCCTGCGTCGGCCAGATTCAGGCCAGGCCCTCCCTCCACCATCCCGGGTCTGGCCGAGACGGAGAAAAACCCAGGAGCAGCCCTCTCCTCTCTCTGCGGGTCTTCCCGGGCCGGTACCTCACTAGGACCCCGGGTCTGGGGCGGTGCTCAAAGGCTGCGCCGCGAAAGGCAAGGCTTCGCTGGGGCTCCTGGGCGGCCGGGTGGGTTTACCAGGCACTTCGGATGAACTTGGCCACAGAATATGCTTCTCCAAGCTCCTCCGAGAGACGGCCTGCTTCCAGCCTTAGGACATCAAAAGGTGACCGGGTCCTTGGCCTCTCCTCAGGACTCTAGGCCATACTTCCGGTCAAGATGGTACCGTCTGTTAAGCCCCGAGGGAAGATGCCTCGGGGAAACGTGGCGCCCTCTGCTGCCGGAGCCCAAAAATGCTGGCTTTCCTCTCAGGCACCCAGCCAGGAGCTGGGAGTCAGGGCCCCATCGTTTCTGCCCTCCTATTATCCTCTCACCCTGGCTGCAGCAAGAGCTGAGGAGGTGGGTACACAGAGCTCCTCAAACCGATGGTGGCAGAGACCGACTGTAGGGTTTTGAAAGTGTGCGGAATACACCTTTTAAAAAGCTGGAGAGTAAAGTGAGAGAGAGCGGGAAGGACCCTGAAGAGGGCCTAATTCGAACGTGGTTAAGGTGAGGGTGCCTGCGCGATAGCAGTGTTTAATGTATTTTCTTTTTACCAGAAGAGCATGGAAAATAAAAATCATAAAACCAGTGATGAGAAAATACTAGAATTTGAACACAAGTGATCTGACACCACAGCCCATGCTGTTGACAGGGACGAGGTATACTGAGCTGGATTGAGGACTGCATGCCAATAGTAAACCTGCAATTAATGGGATTAAATCCAGGCGCCCCCCGCCCCATACACTTTCCCTCCTAAAGAAATCCTATTTCCACTCCCAGCGCCCTAAAACTTCCACTTCCACTCCAGACAGGTCAGAGAGAGGGAGGTAGCTGACCCCCTCCACTGGTTTTTCTACTTAAACCCTGAGAACCTCAAACTTCCATTTCTGCTTCAGGAGGACCAGTCAAAGCATACACCTCTGGGAGAAGCATGGAGGGCATGCCAGCCAGGTGGAGGGAACCTCCTCTTGAAAAGAACTCTAAGTAGTGAAATGATGAGACTCCGTCAGAAGGGATCTGGGCCCTGGGACTCACCTCTCTGCCACTAGGGCTCTTCCTAGCATATCAGTCAAATGCCATCTGTTTTCTGATAGTGAAGTGATGAGGACAGGATAGGTGGATGGAAGAATCTGGGAGTGTTCACACAGAGGCAAGAGCATGCATGTATGTAAGAGAGTTATGAAAGTCACAGAAAAAATTTATAAAGAATAGAAAAACAACTGAGGAGATAGAAAAAATATGTCATTATGATATACCATTATGGGGTATGAACCCTGATAGAATAGCACATGGGTATGATCTATGAGAAAACTCATTTTAACCTTTTGAATTTCATAATGATAAGGCTCTGTTATGATAAAGAAATTAATAATTTTGTTTTCCACATATAAAATTTGAAATTCTACCTCCTTTTTTCTCATACAGTGGTCTACTACTATTAGTGACAGTTTTAAGTGGTTGTGAGTGGAAATGGGATTTCTTTTCAAGGGGAAGCATATAGGGTGGTTTGATTTAATTCTACTAATTGCAACTTTACTATTTGGTAATCCAGCTCAATATTTCTCTCCTGTCTACTATAGGAAAAAAACAAAACAAAACACTTTTAGTGTTTACTGGGAAGCAGAGCTATTTCCTACATATATTTTTCACTGATCCAGGTTTTATGTGCTATTTTTTATATGTTCAGGCTAAAATGGTTTCTCCAAAACAGTGAACTTACCTTGTATGTGCTAAGATTTTATCTAGATTATGCTGAGAGACCCAGATATCTCCTCTGAGTAGGTGACAAACACATTTTCGTGTCACACCCTAGACTAGGGTTTTAGGATGCAAAGCTTTAAAAATTCAGCAGCAGAAATGGCATATTGATTCTTTAACACTTTCTGTAGCCCAAGATATATGAACATGTTTCTTGATGAAGAACTGGCTGTAGATACAAAAATGGTGTCATCCTGGACCTTTTCCTGCACCCTCTGTACTACCCACAGTTGTTTCTATGCCAGAGCAGCCTTCACAATCTTGCTGTAAACCTTAATCACACTGTTGTGAAAGACCTCTGTTTGTTTAACATTTGCCCAGAATCAAGGAATAAATCATCAGATTACCCGACCAGCTAAACAGGTAAAAATGTACACCTATGAGAGTTTCCTATTTTGATATTTTAATATATATCATGATATGTTTGAAAGTTCATATGCCCAAAATAAACGTTCACAGCTGTACTTTAGGCCATTCTAACCTTACTCATTACGTCACTGAAATGAGAAATGATTAACATTATCTTCCTCATATGGAAGACAGTCAAATCACCCCCTTGTACCTTCTCTTTCCTTGAGGGAAGGAAGTGTATTTAACTTTTTCTCATAAGATTTCCTTTACTCACATTTGCCAGGCTTTTCTAGACCTAATCTGGTTCTCCAAATTATATGTCTGGCAACCCAAATTAAGGGAACATTCCAAATAAGAGTTTAACAATGCCGAGCATTAGAGTATTACAGAACGATATTTCCCTACCTTGTATTGTATAATCCAATTGTTTATTATATTAACAACTATTTAGGTTGACAACCATGCCATAAGTCTATTTCTTTTTCCCACTTGTCTTGTTTTTCCTTAAGGTTTTTCTGCGTTCTGAGTTTAGGCCTTTAAGTTTACTGATGTGCATTTGTCAGTAAATAAGCTTCAGAGTAACCTATACAAGATCTGTCTGAAGATCTTTACACTAAACTTAATTAAATGCATTTTGGAGTCTATATGTCTCTTGTAAAAGTAGATTTAACAGTCCCCAAAGAGGCAGAAATGTGTTGGAAATAAATGAACACCTTATTTTTTTTATTGTTGTTGTTTTTATGGTTATCTATATTTGTTTTCCCCTCTAGATTCTGAGTATCATGAGGACAGGAACCATGTACTTTATGTATTTTATGTGCTACTTATTTCTAGCACCTGGCATATGGAAGGCATTAAATCTTGTTGAATTAAATGTTATTTCTCTGTTTTGGTGCTTTCTATAGTTTCATCCCATTTCAAACAGAGAAAACATTACTGCTTAGACCCATGAATCCAAGCTTCTGTAAGTCTTCTTTACCTACCTTTATTCTAACATTAAGATAGGGCCAACTTCTCTTGAAAGTGTAGATATAAGACATTGTTAAAAATCTGATAAATACTGCAGTAATCACTGCACCAACATTTATTATTTCAAATGTCATACTGTAGTGCATGTTTTGTTTTTTTACTTAGGGCATATGTGCCTTTCAATATGAATCACTTTCTATTGTCTCAATACCCTGGTTTATTAAAAACAATTTGTTGGGGACTTCCCTCGTGGTGCAGTGGTAAAGAATCCGCCTTACAATGCAGGGGATGTGGGTTCGATCCCTGGTCAGGGAACTAAGATCCCACATGCCACGGGACAACTAAGCCCGCGGGCCACAACTACTGAGTTCACATGCCTCAACTAGAGCCCGTGTGCCACAAACTGCAGAGCCCATGTGCTCTGGAACCCATGTGCCACAACTACAGAGTCCACGTGCCCTGGAGCATGCCACCACAACTAGAGAAGAGCAAACCCACAGGCCACAACTAGAGAGAAGCCCGTGCACCACAACGAAGAGCCCAGGTGCTGCAACGAAAGATCCTGCATGCCTCAACGAAGATCCTGCATGCCGCAACTAAGACCCGACGCAGCCAAAAATAAATAAAACTTTATAACAAACAAAAAACAACAACAACAAAAAACCAATCTGTCCAAATTTGATTAAAATAGTTCAGTTTCCCCTGGAATTCTGGATTTTCACATATTTGTTTATTAGCTCATAATTTTAAAATTAAAGCCAAATATTTGATAAATATACCTTGAAAATAGGCATAGCTACATAAAGACAGTAGGATGTTTATTCTGGAGAAGCTAGGGGAATTAGAATAGATATCTAAGGGGTATTCAAATGGCTGAGGGGCTATACTTAATCTACATTGCTCTGCTGGACATTATTAGAAACACTAGGAAGAAGTCATGGCAGGCATATTTGGATTTGATTAAGAAAGGACTGTCTATTGGTTACAGCTTACAACAGAATGGACTGTTCAGCAAAAGAATGAGCTTCCCCTTAAATCAGAAGTTACATGATCTATCTGGAATGTTATAATGGATATTTCTAACAAAAATAGCAAAATTCCACATCCTCTAAGAAAATCCCTCCAAAGCCAAGATTCTATAATCTTAGGAGTTGTTCTGCAGTATGAATACATGTGAACTTGGCCTTTGGACTGCATCCAATCCAGCACTAGAGCCATTATCTTGATGTCTTACTGTTTGTGCCGTCTACAGGGACAGAGAGACAGACCCCTGATGTGTCCTTGGCTAAGGAGGCAGTTTAGCGTCTTTTAGACATTCTTCCTTAAAAGCAAATCAACCAACAAATGCTGTATAAATTGGTACTCAAAGAATTCGAGCTAATTCAACATAAGAAACTGGCTATCTACCAAGGGATATTTTATGGCTTGTGATATTTCACTGAACAGCTAACCTCATTTGCTACAGTGCAGACCTACTATAACTTAGAGATAATAACGATAATTACTATTTATTGAGCACCTACTATGTACTGGGACCCACAATAGCCATCCACATGCTATCTCATTTAATCCTCACAATAAGATAAGGTAACTGTTAATATATGGTAGAACTTGAATTTGAACCCAGGCCTAAGTCCAAAGCCAGTGTTCCTTCTACTATTCTATATTGCTTTCCAACTTCTCAGTTGTCCACATAATGGCCTGTTCAATCTGGCCATAGTTCCACACAGCAGTCCTCCTATCCAACTCTTAATCCCTCAACTCTGATGGGCAGTATCTATTACTAAGGTATTGAGATTTGGAAAGAAGATGGGTTGTTACCAAAACTGATGAACTTGTGGTCATAAAATATCTGGCTTGAATATGTTGATAGAGGATGCATTCTGAACAACTATATTTTCCATGGCCTCTAGATTTCTGGGCAAGGATCTATTCCATGGACTCTATGTTTCATATCACACATGCAATACCTACATAAAGTCAGCTGTAGAGATAAGACAGTCATGAAATAACTAAAGAATAGCTATAGTCAAACCAACTAGTAAATACATACTAGTGTATAGAGGACAGAATATACTGTAAAATGTAAATCATAAGAGGTCAGTGAAAAGTGGGTGAGTTTTGGCTAGGGTCATGAGACAAGCATAGAATTTTAATTGTTGAAAGAAGAGGATGGGTGTTCAGTTGATGCTATGCCCACAGGGGTGGCAATGAGCTTGGAACACATATGAATGGGAAGAAAATGAATCTTTGAGAAATAGCTAGCAAGGCATGGGGCCCACTGATGTCAAGCTAGGGTGATTTGTTTAGACAAATAACAGACAGCCGCTGGAAGTTCTTAAATTGTAAAGTGATATAATAAAAATTGTCCTTGAATAGAGTAGATTTAGGATTAATGTGGCAACTCTGAGCAAGTAGAGATTAGTAGCACAAGCCAATCATGTCGCACTTACCATAATGCCTGAGAGAATGAAAAAGCGTTCATAAAATATGTTTTGTTTTTCCCAAAGACTTACTTTTTCCTTCACAAACTTAGTCTATCTGTGGTTATTCTTGCCACCAACTACCAAGATCTGAAACTCTTAAAGCTTAATGGAATCACTGTACATTGAGTTTAAGTATTTCAAGTAATAGGAAATTTGCTTGGGCAAAAAAAAAAAAGTATCTACCAATTATATATTTATAGAGTGGAATTGAGGAAAAACTGAATCACTCAGTCTGCTCAGTAAAAATAAGATAAAGTTTTTAGCTGAGTCTGAAAGAACTGGGAATTTAAGAAGAGAAAGTCTTTTGTTTTTAGAACTTTAAACTTTTTTACAATGAACATTGATTACATTTGGAATCAGAAAAAAATCCAATAAAACAATTTTCATTTTGAAAAGAAAAGTTAAATAGAATGGTTTTGGGATACCTCTAAGAAGCCATGATCATGTTAAGGGGCCCTTGTTTAGGAATTAGCTGCTAGTACAGTTTTACCACCTCTTTTAGCTTCATTTTCAGGCCTTGCTTGACTTTCAGTAAAATATTTTAGACAGTAGAGAGTTTCACTGTTTACCTTTTTAAAAAAAATTTATTTGCATGTTGTAATAGAGAATTAGAATTATTGGTGCAAGAGGCAATCTATGGATAATCTATGACCTAAACCAAAGGAGATAGGTGCTTTAAACCATTTCATTGCCTTCCGAGAGGTCCTCCTAATGGACTACTTGCTATTGAGCTAAACTGACCATCTCGATTTTTTTTGTTCTATCCAAATTTTATAGTTGTTCTCATGGGGAGAGTTGGTATAATGTAAACTAGTCTGCTATAATTGGAAGTGGAAGTATCTTGTTTTTATTTGCTCAAGAAGTATTTTTGTATTTACTTTTTGTATTTACTTTTCAAGAAGTATTTAAGGGATTAGCTTCCAATTAAAAACAGTTACTGGGGGTCCATCAGATATTTAAATTAAAATTCTTTCCCAGGAGAACGCTTAGCTCAGTTCCAGAAAGAGTTCAGTTACTGGGACATTACTACTTTATCAGATCTAGGATTACCCAGTCTTTATGTACAAGGAAGTTCAACACACATCATTTTCAGTCAACATCCCAGATTCCTAACCAGCCTGATCTAAGAACTGAGATTGACTCTACAAGTCTAATTTAAATAAAGAGACCAGAAAAGAGTGACTCTACCTAGGGTGAAGTACCATAGAGCATCTGTACGACAATTGCATCATCCCAGTTTTAGGCTTGGATCTCAGCTCCCATTTCCTCCCATGCATAAGGCCAAGAACACCCCTCCTATCACTGTGAGTGAATTACAACCTAAGCAGCTAGGCTTTAGGGTCTATTTCTGGGTGTGATGAACCCTGCCCTTCTTGCCGCACTTATGCTCACCCCCTCTTGATGTCAGCTCCTATGCATACGACTCTAGTTTTCAGTTTCTTCTTTTTTGGGAGGTACCTGGGAATTTCCGTTCCTTTTTTTGTGAGGCCACTATACATTTAAATTTGTTATTTGAATTTAGCATGTCTGCTTGTTTAGAGAGTAATGAGTGGTGTTCAGTCCTCATTTTGCTAGAACTGGAGGTCCCCATTTGCTCTTCACCATACTCCAGTCTAGCTTCTACCCCCACCATTCTAAGATGCCTGTTCCTGTCAAAGTCACCAATGTTTTCTGTATCATCAAAATCAATGGACATTTCTTAGTCTGTATCTTAATCTTTAGTGCATTCATAAGAGCCGACCAGTCCCTTCTTCCTGAAACACTTTTAGCTTATGTAACGCTGGTTTCCTTCCTGTATCTCTAGCTGCTCCTACTCTTCTGATTAATCTCTAAATATTGTTGTCCCTCAGGGCCTGCTGTAGATTCTCTTCTCTTCTTTCTCTGCAATATTTCTTCAAGGGAGTTTATCTATTTGCATTGCTTTAATATCTTCCTTATGCCAGTAACTCCCAAATTTACATGTCCTGCTTTGGATGCCTAACAGGCACCTCAAATTTAACATGTCAAAAACAGAACTCTTGATACCCGTTCTCCAAATATGGTCCTCCTCTGGTCTTCTCCAACTCAATAAATGGTAACTAGTGGCTAAAATCAAACTTAGGAGTCATTTTCAGTTCTCCTACTTGTATTTCCCCTCCTCCCATTATATATAGTTCACTACCTGTTACCTGGACTATCTCCTCCTCAATCTTATCCATACAACTGGTTCCCTCTCTCACTAAGTCCTAGCCACACTTGTCTCTTTCTCCACCTCAGGGCCTTCATACCTTCTATTTTCCCTGTTTTTCCTACTTTTTCACTTGGCTGTCTCCTTCACATCTTTCATGTCTCAGTTCAAATGTCACCTCTTTGGAGGAGACTTTCTTGACTAGTCTATCTTAAGGCCGCCTTCTCTCTATAACCAGCTACTCTCTTATACATCACACTGTTTACTTCCTTCATAGTCTTTATCACTACTTGAAATTACCTTATTTGTTTTTATCTGTCTTCTCTAGAACATGAGATCCATGAAAAGAGTAACTTTTAATAGTATTTAAACATTATCTACCAGTGCCTAGAATAATAGTAGCTGGCATACAGTAGGCACTAAAAATACTTCTTGAGCAAATAAAAACAAGATACTTCCACTTCCAATTATAGCAGACTAGTTTACATTATACCAACTCTCCCCATGAGAACAACTATAAAATTTGGATAGAACATAAAAAAAAAATCAAGACTGAAAGTATCCAAAAACTATCAAGGCAGCCAAGCCTCAAGGAGCCAAGATCCTGATTTGAATAGAAATGCTGAGAAATGAGCCTGGTATTTTTGACGCCTTTGCAATTTGTAAGCAACAGCCTAGAGGCTGAGAATCTTTCATTCACCTCATGGAGTTTGGGAGTTGGAACTGCTGAAGAGGTACACTCCAGGAATAACCAGAATAAACCAGGAATAAAGTGAAAGTAAATCAGCTCTCACAAACTCAGTAAGCCCAGTCTTGATTAGCTCAATATATTATGTAGTCTTTCCTAGTCTAACAGACTGCAAAAGCATCATCCAGAGTCTCAAATTATTCCTAAAATTTTCAAATCACAATGTCTGACATTCAATTAAATATTACCACACATATTCTGAACACAAAGACCAAAGTAAAGACTAAGAGAAAAGTGGGAAAAATAAGTAGATCTACAAGCGTTCCAAACACAGATTATAAAATAACTATGATTAATAAGGTCAAAAATAGAAGCCCACATAGAATCATTGTTTTAAATCAGATAGAAACTTTAGAACAGAAAAAGGCAATAACTAAAATTAAGAACTCAGGGACTTCCTTGGTGGTCCAGTGGTTAAGACTCCGCACTTCCAATGCAGGGGACGTGGGTTCGATCTCTAGTCAGGTAACTAAGATCCCACATGCTGCGTGGTGTGGGAAATAAATAAATAAAAAGTATAAAATTCATAACTCAAACAGATAGATTGAATGCAGATTAAGGAACTAATAAGAGGAATAGTGAAGAGGAAGACTGGATAGCAGAAAATATCCAGACTGAATCTTCAAATATTAAAAAGATAAAAAATGATGAAAAAATGTAAGAGAATTATGAGACAAGATGAAAATATGTATCATAGGTGAAATTAGAGTCCTAGGAGAGGATAGAGAGAATAGGGCATAAGTGATATTTGAATAGTAATGGGAAAGCATTTTCCAAAACTGATGAAAGATATCAAGCCACAGATTCAAGATCCTCCATGAACACCAAGCAGGATAAAGTCCAATAAAATCACATCTAAGCACATAATAATAAAACTGCTGAAAAACAACAACAAACAGAAGATCTCAGAGGAGCAAAGGAAAAGATACATCAGCAATAATAGTGTTTACAGCTGGCTTTGAATAGAACTGATGAAAGCTAAAAGACAATAGAATGACAACATCAAAGTATTGAAAAAAACCTGCCAACATATTAGTAATTTTTCATCACCTTGGGTAGGCAAATATTTCTTAAACAGAATACAAAAAGCATATCCATAAAGAAAAGATTGATAAATAGCATCAAACTAAAAGTAAGAACTTCTTTTCATGAAATGATACCATTAAGAATGAATATGCATACCATATCATAGGAAAAGATATTTGCAATAAAGGTATCTTATACAGGACTCATGTATAAAATAAAAAGAACTCCTGCAAGAAAAAGACAGATAACCCAATTTTTAAAATGGGCTAAAAACTTCAATGGGCACTTTACAAAAGAGGATGACTAAATGGCCAACAAACATATGAAAATGTGCTCAACATTATTAGTCACTATGAACTGCAAATTAAGACCAAAATAAGATACCACTAGACACCCATCAGAATCAAGAAAACACCAAATGTTAGTTAGGAAGATAAGCAACTGGACCTCTCATATACTGCAAATGGGAGGAAAATTGGTACAATCACTTTGGATGATGTTTGGCATTATTACCTAAAGAAAAATATATGCTTATCATATGATTTGGAAATTACATTCCTAATAAAATGCATGCACATGTTCACCAAGAGACAAGAATACTCACAACATCATTACTTATGATAGCTCCAAAACTAGAAATGCTCATCACTATTAGAACCACATCTGGCAATTACTGTGCACTCAATGAATCTAAGTTTTATTACTATTCTTTTTAGCCTGTGAAAGTTTTTCCATATTTTGTAGATTCCAAAAAACCTGCCCAGCTGAGAACCAAAAACATCTACTCAGAAATATCTAACTAAATATAATAATTGCCTAAATATAAATTTATTAAATATAATAAATGCCTGAATAAAATAATTATTACCTCAGGGGTTGTTAAAATTTTATGGTAGAATTAATCACTGAGTTTTTTTTTCTTCCAAGTACCAGAATTCTAACATTAGGCATAAATTAGATTCAACTTTATTTTTAGGAGGCATAAAGACTCTTTTCTCTATTGAACTACAGAAATAAGTTTTTCAAATAAATATCTTTGAGATATTGAGAGAAGAAAAGTTTTTTGTTTGTTATTTCACTATGAATCACCAATTAACATCTTCTGTTTCACAGACAAAAGTTGGAAAAAATAACTTGAAGTTATCAGGTTCACAAAACTATCGTACGTCTCCTTCAGCAGTTGTGAGCCCAACTGAATGGTTTCTGCATAGATCTTACAGCCTTGCTTTTTCAAAGCCTCTCATGCTCCCTTTCTAAATGATGGATGAAAAAGATTTAATAGATGCAATCTTAATCCTAAGAAGCACTGGTTTAAAAAATGTATACACACACAATGCAAACTGGAACTTAGTATAATGTGATTGGTTAAAATTCTTACATATTCTCACTGAAAATGGGGAAACAAGGATCCACAGTTAGTGGCAAAGGAACTAGTCATAATCTAAATGATTGATTTGGGAGCTCTTTTCCCTATCCTTCCATTACATTTTATATATGTGTCCGTAACAAGAAATACTTAATTGTAAAGAATGGTTTGTATTTATGTATCCTCACTCAAATGGCAGAGATGATGTCTTTTCATTAGTATGTCCAATTCCTAGTTGAGTGCCTGGCATCTAGTAGGAACTTAAGATATGTCATATAGATGAAAACTAAAGGAAGCTATAAATACATTAGGGAGAACTAACAGTATTTCCTTGTAAAATAACTTTTATTCTTTTCTTTCTAGTGGAATAAAAAAATAAATTTACTCTCAAATATCTGGACAAAGAGGCAATACTTAAAATGATAAATTTACCATCACTGTTTTCCAGACTAGAAATATCTTCATTAAAATGCTTCCTTAAAATTTGCTCCCATGTGCCCAACATCTTAAGCAAGAAAAATCCAAAGGAATCCTCTGATATGTCTATCAGAACTTAAGTTTGGATTGTGTTTATTATCAATAAACCTTACACAAGACTCTTAGTCATCTTAGTTATTTTCCTGGTATTTTGTTAAGTAAGCATGGGGATATTATCATTCCAATTTTACTGATGGAGGAATTAGAAGGCATAAAGCCCTCCTGCCTTACCTCTGCAGTCATAAATGTAGTAGAAATTACAGTCCAACTTGTTTCTCTCAGGTGTTGCCTTTGTGGCTCTATTAGCAATTCAGCAATTCTATTTTCTTTTCCAAAGCTTCTTTTCATAGAGTTCTAATTATACATTTCACTTCTGTATACGTTTCACATTTATGGCTTCTTTTCCTTCCAAAGATTTTCACTCCATTTTTTCCCAACTACTTCATTGCCTAGGGTGATTGAGAAGAATATTCTGCTTAAACAGAAAGTTATCATAGAACCACTATATGCATAACCAATTTTTAAAAAAGTTATTGTATTAGAACAAAAAATTTACTTATATTACTACTCAGATTTTCAAAGAAAATAACTTCTCTATTTCCTGCAACCTATCCTATCCTAATTAATCTCCACTCCAACAGGGAGCAGCCTGAAGGCAAGGGTGGGATTTTGAGAAGTAACCATGTGTGATCCAGAGGAGTCTCTGGGTTTAAATCTCATGTCCTCTGCACCAGAAGGGAGCATCCTAGGTAGCAATGTGCTTGAAGAAACTTGATTAACAGGGCTGTCAACTAGCAACTAGGTTAATAACCTTAATATTGGAATTGTTGATCTGAAGCCATTTCTTTTTTTCTGGCAGAGATTAGAGAGTAGAACCAATAGTCTTCTAAGGTCACTCTTGCTTCCTGAGAACAAACTCATATCCTCTGATTAGAGGTCTTTTCTTTTCGGAGGCTGAGAGAAAAAATCACGTAACCTGTTTAACCAAAAGTAATTTTGGAACGCACTCCTATTTTAATGCACTCGCAAATATTTTCTTCTGCAACAAGGGAACACTTCCACTGCTCAGCGCCTGCTTCTGCACAAGCATCTGTAACAGGGAAAGTCTATATTGAGTTGCTGCATTTTTTTATCTCATAACTGATTCCTGCCCCCGGAGTCAAAGGCTGATGAAAGGTCAACAAAAATAAAAACTAATAATCTGTTTTAGAGTGAATCTATCAGAGCTCTCCACAAGACAACATGACAATAGTAAAGAATGGAATGGTTATGTCTAGAGTCCACTGCTACTTGTTTAGAATATAGGCCTGAGAAACCCAGATGTGTTGTTTATTGAAAATAAATCTAGTATAATTTTAGATGGAATGTCTATTAAATTAATAGGTTGCCACTTGGTTAGAGTAAAGAAATGCATTTTAAATGCTGTTATAAACTACATTCTGGATTCAAACATATTGGACCACCCCTGTGGGGCTGATTTAAGGCAAACAAAATGACTAGTTAATATGTCACCATAGGAAGTGTTAGTGATCTTTTCAGGCAAGGATTTCTGGAGGTAAGGTCTTCAAGCACCAGCACCATCACTGAAATTAGTGGGAGCCTCTTCTAAAGAGCAGCTAAAATTTGGTTTCTTCTCTACAGCTGGCCCCCTCCTATTACAGCAGCTGACAACACGGGCAGACAGCCTTGGATATCCAGCTATTCCCGCAACAACTTTAGCAAGAATGAGAAAAGCAAGGCATGAGTCCTATTTTAGAATTATCCTCAGTTCTAAGCAGGAGCATCAGAAAATTACCCTCACTATAAACTGAAGATGGTTTGAGACATCAGAAAACCATTGACAATTGATTAAACGGTTTTCTCCTCTCATATTTGCCTGCACTTTTCCATTTTTTGGGCAGATGGAACAATATAACAACAATTCTATATGCCAGCCAAGCAGCTTCAACAATCAACATTTTATCAGTTAAGTTTTGGTTTCTTCTAGCATATTTCAAAGCATATTATAGATATCATATGACTTCATGCATAGACCCAAAGAAGTTATTTCCTCCACACATACACTACTGTACCATAAACTATAACAAATAGGGCTTGAAAAAAACATAACCAAAATACCATCATTATAGCTAACAAAAACTACAATTATTCCCTAATGCCACATGAAAATATCCATGTCCAGTGTACCTGTTTGACCTAAATCTCTCTCTTAAATTTGATTTGCTCTTATTAGGGTCCAAACAAGTATCTTACATAGCACTAGCTGAAATATAATTTAATCCTCTTTTTTAGCTATAACATCCCCTCCTCCTTTTTTCTTTGTTATTCCTTTGATGAAAAGATTGGATTATCTGTCCTGTAGAATTATTCACATTCTGTATATGTCTGTATGCATCCTACTCTGAACACACCATGTATATTTTTAAGAAAAAAGTTTAATTTAATTATAAATGTAATTATCAAGAGAACTGAATTAAAGTCCTGGTTTTGTCCTTAAATAATTGGGAAACTTCAAACATTTTTAAGTCTCTTAGAGGCTATTTGCTCTATAGGATTTTCTAATGACTTATCTAAGAGCAAATGAAAGTGACATTTTAACATTCTTCATATGTCAGTATTTTTATTAACTTTACTTTCACTTAAGAGTACAAGTGACTGGAACTTCTCTGGTGGCGCTGTGGTTAAGAATCCATCTGCCAAGGCAGGGGACACAGGTTCAAGCCCTGGTCCGGGAAGATCCCACATGCCACGGAGCAACTAAGCCCGTGCGCCACAACCACTGAAGCCCGCGCGACTAGAGCCCATGATCTGCCACAAGACAAGCCACTGCAATAAGAAGCGGGTGCACTGTAACGAAGAGGACCCCCCGCCCCCCGCTCGCAGCAACTAGAGAAAGCCTGCACGTAGAAATGAAGACTCAATGCAGCCAAAAAAAAAAAAAAAAAAAAAAAAAAGAGTACAAGTGATTGACCAGAAATTAAATGAATTCTATCAGTTAAGATTAAGCAGAAAAAAAATCAGTATGTCTTTCAAAGATGAAACCTTTTAATATTTTGATATATTTCCTTTCAATCTCATATATTTTATAGTAAATGTCTATATGCATATTCTATACAGTGGTTCTTATACATATGTATTTCCATAAGATGACTTTTATTTCACATAACATTAAATAGGATTGACTTTTCTACAATTACTGACTATAAATTTATAGAATTTAACTGAATGAAACTATATTTTCATTTAGGGAAACAATCTGGAACATGATAGATTTCTTTCCGATTTAAAGCAAGTATGATTAGACTTTTATGTAACTGCAAATGGACATGGGGCATCATTAGGAAATGTTACTGTTATATTAAGAAATAAGTTAGTTATCCATGGGATTAATATACTTTATCTGTCTTGGAATCTTTCAAACATTTATCATCCCTCATGCTGAAATCTTTTGTGGTTATTATTTATTATCTACCTTTAATTTTCAAAGCCTAATCCTCTTAAAAATATCTCAAATGAATAAATAGACGTAATTACATAAAACACTTTGTCTTAATGTCACTTTACCTAGTCAGTGAAGGTCAAACACAAAAGTCTAGTCATATTTGCATTAAATGAGAAAGAAGTATATCCTAAAATTCCAATTTGTTTCCCATTCCATGAGTCAACACACAAGTTTCATTTAATCATATCTTATAAATATCATGGGAGAAAACACATCTCAAAATATACCCTTTTGGCATAGGATATGGGAAGCTATGCAATTTTCACACAAACTATAAATAAAAGGTCAGGAAACTAATATTTAAGGGTTGGTATTTTGAAGTGGGAGATCCCCAAAGAAGAACATGGACTGATAAGTCTAGGACCATGGATTAAAAACACTTCTTCTAGGACTACTGTCATCAAGGCAGGTAGGAAAAACTGGAGTACAGCGTGGGTATAATAGAATGATGTCCAAGGGCAGTTCATGAATGAACTGGGTTCATCAACCCACTCTGAGGCTTTGAATATGCAGTTGTTTTCAAAGCAACTTAATTTAAGAAACAGAAGCTAAAAAGATCAAAGTAACTTGAGATTGAAAGTCATATCAAAACTTGATCCATAAAAAGATCAACTGGTTCCTGATTGTCCTTCTTAAAAAGTTCATAACTTTGAAAATGAACCTCCACTGTCAGAGTAACTGCCTGGATCTAAAGAAATATCTCAACTCTTGGGGCTTCCCTGGTGGCGCAGTGGTTGGAGGTCTGCCTGCCAATGTGGGGGACATGGGTTTGATCCCTCGTCTGGGAGGATCCCACATGCTGTGGAGTGGCCGAGCCCGTGCGCCGCAACTGCTGAGCCTGTGCTCTGGGGCCCGCGAGCCACAACTACTGAGACTGTGAGCCACAACTACTGAAGCCTGTGTGCCTGGAGCCTGTGCTCCACAATGAGGGAGGCAACCGCAGTGAGGGGCCCCCACACCACAGCAAGGAGTGGTCTCCGCTCTCCGTGGCTGGGGAAAGCCCATGCGCAGCAACGGAGACCCAATGCAGCCACAAACAAACAAACAAACAAACAAATAAATAAACACTATAAAAAAAAATCTCAACTCCTAATTGAAACATTAACAGAAAGTGTTCAATAAAGTTTTATTTGCAATGAAATTCCAAACTCATACATTACTTCTGGTTTGGCACTGGCAAATTCCAGTTCATAATACCTTAATGTTTTCAGATAAAGACAGCAGTTGGAGAAGTTAAAGAACAATTAGGGCCAACAATGGCTCTTAAGAATAGATTACTGCAACTTGAATTTTTTCACATTTCTTCATTGGCTTCCTTGATACTTTCCCCTCCTGTGTATGGCAAAAGTCTGGTTTTGTGAGTCACTGAATTCAGCCTTTTCTCTTTTTTTTTTTTTAATTAATTAATTAATTTTTGGCTGCGTTGGGTCTTCGCTGCTGTTCGTGGGCTTTTCATTGCAGTGGCTTCACTTGCTGCAGAGCACGGGCTCTAGGCATGCGGGCTTCAGTAGTTGTGGCTCACGGGCTTCAGTAGTTGTGGCTCACTGGCTCTAGAGCGCAGGCTCAGTAGTTGTGGAACATGGGCTTAGTTGCTCCGCGCCACGTGGGATCTTGCCGGACCAGGGCTCGAACCTGTGTTCCCTGCATTGGCAGGCAGATTCTTAACCACTGCGCCACCAGGGAAGCCCCTTCAGGCTTTTTTCTTAAAGTGATCTCTCAGTCTGAGATATTGAATGTTACTGGCAAGTTCTACTACTTTACGTCATGTTGGCTAGAAGAATGTGGTTACAAAGCAGTCCCCAGCCAAGGATCTTAGGGACAAGAGAACTTGGAACACCGAGCTTCACAATACAAAGGGAGCTCAAAGAAAGGAGTTCTACTCACAGCCAAATACGACAGAACTGTGACACGCTAGCAGCTCTACTTCACAAATCAAAATAGGTCATGTCCTGAATTTGATGAAAAAACCCCAAGCATCTCCAGAAATTGAGTCCAAATAGTTTAGCTCATAACCAAAGAGTGAATATTTTATACTCACAAAAATACGATTGTTAGAAAGTGAGAACACAACAGCTCAGCAAAATAGTATTCATCAACCTAGAACTCCCATGAACCTCCTTGGAGGTCCTGCCCTGCAGCTCCACCACCGTCTCCAGGCCCATATAAAAAAACTCCCGAGACAAGTCCGACTGCCTGGGCCCCTTAGGCAGTTACAACACCAATAGAATTTGTACTAAATTGGGTGGAGGCCAATCACTGCTAATCATAACTCTCAAGCAGAGAGAGAGAGGCAAGTACTCAATCCCAGCTAAAACCACCTACCTTCTCTAGTTCTTTTATTCCTGTCCTCTGTTTTCTCAGCCTGGTAAATCCCACTATCATCCTTCATCTCAGCTCCTTTCACTGCAGCCTTTGGAATCCTAATCCCCGTCTAGTCAACCTCCTACATCCTCATCTTATCATAGGAGTCTCTCTACCTCCAGGCCCTAAGGGAAACCCGGTCCTCCTCTGACGACAGCCCTTCTCCTGCAGCCCTCCCTCCAAAACAGATTCTCTGCCCACACATGTCTCCAAACATGAGCATTTTCCCCACTTCTTGAGGCTTCTGCCGTGGGATCATACTCTCTGCTATGCTTCATTGCCCTTTTATTTTTTTTCTTAAAAATTAGTTTATTTATTTATTTATTTTTTGGTTACATCTCTCAGCTTGTGGGATCTCAGTTCCCCGACCGGGGATTGAACCCAGGCCACAACAGTGAAAGCCCAGAATTCTAACCCCTAGGCCATCAGGGAACTTCCTTCATCACCCTTTTAGATCAGTCTCTTACACACTTTCCCTTGTTCAGTGGGAGCTTGGGGGCTTGGTTTCACCATTCTTCTCCACCCCAGTGTCTGCATAATGCTAGAGATGATGTTATCCATGGAGAACAGAATTTAAAAAAAGATAAACTTCTTTAATGATATTATAAGACTGTGGAGCTCCTCAGGAATTTATAATTTAATCAATAAAATTAAAAATAACATTACAGTTTGTGTATAACAAAATTCATTTAAAATATGTAAATATTTATACAGGAATGTCAAAAAATTCTCACTGGTTCCTCATCAATAAGTGAAACACATTTTAATTTGCTTCAAATTAATTAATGTAAGAAATGGTATGTCAGCACATTTAAGTGAAATTTAAGACCCCTGCTTGTCGAGGGGTCTGCATACATATTAAAATAAAGATTCAATTTAACTTCTGCTAAAAAAACCTTTGCTTTCATGACCTGATGTTTACAGTCTTACATATTAAGTCTTAAATAGCATCACCATACCTTCTCGTTAGCATTAACTTTTTAAGTTCTAGAGACACGGGGGAAATAATTTTGAGGTGGATTTATAGAAATATTATCATTGTTATGTCCCCATTAACTTAGTTTTTTTTCCCCCACAATGTATATCACTTTCCTTTCCCTCAATCCTGCATGCTTATTTAAAAAATAATGCAATTAAAAATTTAAAACCAAGGTAAATGGGCTTCCCTGGTGGCACAGTGGTTGAGAGTCCACCTGCCGATGCAGGGGACACGGGTTCGTGCCCCGGTCCGGGAAGATCCCACATGCCGCGGAGCGGCTGGGCCCATGAGCCATGGCTGCTGAGCCTGCGCGTCCAGAGCCTGTGCTCCACAACGGGAGAGACCACAACAGTGAGAGGCCCGCGTACCAAAAAAAAAAAAGTCAGTAAAAACCAAGGTAAAAATAAAAATCACAAAGAATCCACTCTTCTCCTCAGATAATCATTCTTTCATAAATAGCTGTATGGGATTAGAGGCTACATAATTTTTTTTTTTACCATGAATAGTAAATTTACTTCTTCCATAAGAAATAGTTACTTCATGTGTAACCCTCCATACTTTTATGGTATACAAACATATTCTAGATATATAGCATGCTATGGAGGTTGTGTGTATCTGGGAACAAAGTTTAGGGGGTCACTTGTTTTTATAATAATGTGATCTTATTATATAAAATTCTATATATTAAGATTTTCATACTGAACAGTATTATGAAAATCTCTCCAAGTCAACTGGCATAAAGGAGAAAATACAATGATTTTGAATATAATTCTATGAGGCCTTGGACAACTTTTTAAAAACTCTGTGTGTTTTAGTTCCCTTACCTGTAACATTATTACCACCTACTTCATCAGGTTGTTGTAAGGATCATATGACTGCCTAGCTCAGGGGAAATGCTTCATAGGAACCTAATTTATTTCTTTCAATGGCTGCGTAATACCTGATATACGTGTGCCATAAATACTTAGTCATTCACTTCCTGAGGGGCATTCACTTTGTTTTCAGTCTTTGACTAGTACAATGTACAACAAACATAAGCATATACATACCTAATAAACATTTATATACCTAATCTAGGAGTGATTTTATTCCCATGGAATATATTCCTAAAAGTATTATTAATTTCAATAGCTAATACTGCATTTCTTTTCAAAATGGCTGAAACAATGACCATTTCTATATACATGAGAGTACCCTTCTCCCCAGATTTCTTCAACAGCAGGTATTTTCACTCTCAGCTTTTGCTAATCTAACGGCTTTGAGAGGCTGTGTCACTGTTACTCTATTTCCCTAACTCCTGGCAAGGTTGAGCATAAATTCACATTTATTGGCCACCTGGAATTGCTTTCTCCAAATCTCATTTCCCCATTTTTCTTTTTGGTCATTTATGTTTTTTCTCCATTAGTGAGCACTTTTGTATAGTTTAGATCTTCTCTATCATGTATATCAAATAATTTCCCCTAAGTTATCATTTCCTTTTTTAAAGTAAAGTTTTTATTAAAGCACAACATTCATTTCTTTCTGGTTTACATTTAATCTTTCTAAATGGATTAAATTTTAAAATGTGTGTCTTCTCCTTTACAGCTTCATGGCCCTGTCTTGGTTACTCAACAACCTGAGGGATATTTGTGTGTATATAAAACCTGTTATTTCTTCTTTCTTTTCTTTAGTCAATCTGGAAGTTATCTGATATACTTTTTCCCAGATGAGTAGGTTGTTGGGTTAGCACTGTTTTAAAAATAACCCATTTCTTCCCTTTCAACTGAAATATCATTTTTGTTATACATCAAATATCTGCGTGTACTGGGATCTATTTTTGAGCTCTCTAATCTGTTCTCTGGCTTGTCTCTTTCTAAGCCCAAACCAAAGCCAATAAGGAGGTCATGATATGCTTCAATCATATGAAGCAAGTCATTCTTTACTGGTCTTATTTACATTTATAATTCCAATAACCTTTAAGATCACTTTATCCACCCCCCATCTTATTCACATTTAAATTAGAATTGTATTACATTTGCTTAATTTGGGGAGAATTCATGTTTTTATGATATTAAATCTTTCTATCTAAAAACAGATATTGTTTAACATCTTTGTATAAAATTTTTTCAGATGATCCATTGTTATCTTTTTCTCTTTTATAACTTGTTGCTAGTACAGAAAAAAGTAATTTATTTTTATCTCTCTACCTTAGGTCAAATTCAACTTTAGTATTTCAATGTAATTCTAAACCTTCCTCACTGTTCCAGCTGTCCTCGTTCTCACCGGACATCCTTATTTCTTACTTCATTAAAAAAACTCAGGTTATCAGCTTTCCAGACTCCTCTGTGCACAATCACCTATATTCATACCCATTCTTAACACCTTTCCTCCATTTAAAAAAAATTATTTATTATTATTATTTTTTTTGTTGCATTGGGTCTTCATTGCTGTGGTTGGGTTTTCTCCAGTTGCTGTGAGTGGGGGCTACTCTTCGTTGTGGTGCATGGGCTTCTCATTGCTGTGCCTTCTCTTGTTGTGGAGCACAGGCTCTAGGTGCATGGGCTTCAGTAGTTGTGGCTCGTGGGCTCTAGAGCGTACGCTCACTAGCTGTGGCACATGGGCTTAGTTGCTCCGAGGCACCTAAGAATTGTGGGAGCTTCCCAGACCAGGGATCGAACCCATGTCCCCTGCATTGGCAGGTGGATTCTTAACCACTGGGCCACCAGGGAAGTCCCGTTTCCTCTGTTTTTGACGGATGAAATTTGTTCCCTCCTCTTCAAATCCAGGCTTTATTGACTCCAAATCTTTCAGCTTCCTTGAGGACCCTGCTCCATTAGTTATGCCCCTTTCTCTCCTGCATCTTCCACCTCTGCTTCGTATTTCTTTTCTTCAGTCTCTGTACTCTCTTAAATTCCACTTTCTGCTGTGGAGAGGTTACTTTAATTCTCTTGGCCAGATTGTACAGCCATTCAGCCATTTCCAACCATCAGAAATACATTATTCTGATTGTTAGCTTTTCTCCTATGCTCTCTTAACTTAGGCTAAAGCTATGGCTCTATCAGGTTAGAGTGAGAAGAAAGGGCAAGGGTCTGGCTTCCAGCACCTCCAAGTCCCCTCTCTCGCTCTTCTGTATTTGAGACAAAGTGCAGAAGGAGGGGAGAGAAAAATATCTCCTTCCTTGACTGGGGAAAACTGCAGTTCTGTGTGTTGGGTGTCCCTGCTTCTGTGGCCAACACCCAATGGCCATCAGTGTTCTCTGGGGAGCACATGTTCAAATGCTGGCTTTCTCTTCTATGGCATGCACGCTTGCCATCTGGTTCTATAAGAATGAAGTCACTAGCCACTGCAGTCACTGACCTTCAACACACCCTGAAAAGAGTACAGGGTGGAGAACCGGGATGAGGCACTCTGTGTTCTGGGAAAAACTGGCAGAAGAAGGCCTTCAGATAAATATTTTCAGGAGAAAATTTTATGAACCCAATTTCTTGTATCTTCTTATGCTTAGAAAAGCACTAAATCATTAACTAAGATATCTGTACCTTGTGACTTACAGCAACCTTCTACCGAGATGTGTGCTTGACTGCGTGTACCCCCTTCACTAAAATCATATGTATACTGACTTCCCCCCTACTTTTTTAGAGCAGTTCCTCAGAGCTATCTGAGAGGCTATCTCCTGGGCTATAGTCCTCAGTAAGCCTCAAATAAAACTGAACTCATAGCTCTCACATTATGCTTTTTTTTTTTTGCAGTCGACACATGGATTCTTAAGTAAGGCTTGGAAAAGCATCTCTCTACTGCACAGTTTCTTCACGGGGCAGATCTGCCTACAGGCATATATCTCTTCTCCATGAAATTTGCTTTGGCCAGTGGAACATAAGAAAATGTGACTTTTGGGTTTTGTGTGCATGATACAGGTCATACTTCTATTGTAAAGCAAAAGCGAGCCCTAGACTGTAAACAAGATGCACTCCAGAGGCAATGCAATTCAGTAAAGATAAAACTAAAAGGATGAACAAACAAAAAGAAAGCATGGGCAGTGATTTTGATATCAGTGAGTACAGAACTGAAATCAAAAAGCAATTTTAAAAGACTTTTTTTTTTTTAATGCTAAGGGTAAGAATTCACAAGGAATTAAGATATGAATACCTATGTACCAAATAACTTAGCAGTAACTTTCATGAAGTAAAAATCTATAGACTATACAAGGAGAAACAGAAATGCACTACAAATAGGACACTTTAATTCACTTTCCAGTACAAAATATATCAAATAGTCACAAAAAAAAAGATACGAAAAGATGGAAATAATCACAAAAACAAAAGGGATTATAAAGCTACTTTGCACAACTCTATGAAAAATAAATAAATGGATAATTTTCCAGGAAAAAGTAATCTACCAAAACTTACCCCAGCAGATTTAGGAATTCTACTGAGCTTGATTTCCACTGAAATTGATAAATTAGGTTGTAGTAGCCTGAGCATAGTAAAGAGTATCAAGGTTAAACATTATAAGATAATACTAAAGTTGTATATTGGAACTGAGGGAAATCCTAAAGAAGTGGTTGCAAACTAGTTTAATTGTTGTTATATGTATTGCAAATATCTACTCCACCCCCTAAAAAGTGCCATTATCTAGTCTAACAGAGGAATCTTTAGAGAGTAGGTAATTCTAATGCTATTTAAACTGTCCCAGATCTCAGAAAAATGAAAACTTCCCAATTATTTTATAAATTACAACATTGATACTAAAACCTGATAGACTGCAAAAACATGATGAATTATACTTATGAATATCATTTCAAAAAGACAAAATATTAATAAACAGCACTTTAAGAGAATAATCTGTCATAATCAAATTAGGTTCCTCCCTACCTCCTGTACAAGAATGTCAGAATAGTTCAATAGTACAAAATTTAGTCATGTATTTTAGCATATTAACAAATCCATAGAAAAAATTACGTTTATATATATACTCATAGAAAAGGAAGTTGACAAAAACCAAATCCACCCTTGATTTAAAAAAAAAAACACACTCAAAATAAGAGTGGATGAAAACTTCATTTATATGATTCTACATATTATATCTCAGCCCTAAGGCTAACATACTTCCTAATGGAGAAGCACTGAAGATATTCCTCCTAAAGTCAGGAACTAGACAAAGATGCCCACAATGATCACTACTACTTCACACTAATTAATTGCCTAATACTTCCAAAACCATAGAAAATTAAAGGTACAAAAATTGGAAAAAAATTTAAATTATCTCCATATTTGCAGATGGTATGATTGTACACCTGAAAAGTCCAGAGATAGCAAATGAAAATGACTACTAAAGAGAATTCATCAAGGTAGTAAGATATAAAATGGTTAATATACAGAAGTTAATCAATCAATTAAAATAACAAACAATGACAGAAATAATGGGATAAGTAGACCCCCAGAACCTAAAGGAGAATCTTTCTAATACAAAGAATATACAAGTTAACTTGGGAGGATATGGAGAAAAAAGAACCCTTGCGCACTGTTGGTGGGAATGTAACCTGGTACAGCCGCTATGGAAAACAGTATGGAGGTTCATCAAAAACTTAAAAATAGAACTACCATATGGTTCAGCAATCCCACTCCTGGACATATATCTGGAGAAAACCATAAGTCAAAAAGTTAACATGCACCCCAACGTTCATTGCAGCACTATTTATAATAGCCAGGACACGGAAACAAGCTAAATGTCCATTGACAGAGGAGTAGATAAAGATGTGGTACATACATACAATGGAATATTACTCAGCCATAAAAAGAATGAAATGTCATTTGCAGCAACATGGATGAACCTAGAGATTATCATACTAAGTGAAGTAGGTCAGACAGAGAAAGACAAATATATGATATCACTTACATGTGGACTCTAAAAAAATGCTACAAATGAACTTATTTACAAAACAGAAACAGACTCACAGTTTTCGAAAACAAATTTATCATTACCAAAGGGGAAAGGCAGAGGGGGAGGGATAAATTAGGAGTTTGGGATTAACATATACATGCTACTATATATAAAATAATCAACAAGGACCTACTGTATAGCACAGGGAACTCTATTCAATAGTCTGTTATAACCTAAATGGAAAAAGAATCTGAAAAAGAATAGATATATGTATAACTGAATCACTTTGCTGTACACCTGAAACTAACACAACACTGTAAATCAACTATACTCCAATATAAAATAAAAATTAAAAAAAAAACAACTTAAAAATAGAACTACTATATGATCCAGCAATTCCACTTCTGGGTATTTTTCTGAAGGAAACAAAAACACTAACTTGAAAAGATACCCCCATGCTTATTGCAGCATTATTCACAAGAGCCAAGATATGGAAGAAACCTAAGTGTCCATTGATGGATGAATGGACAAAGCAGATGTTGAATAAATATTTTTATTTTTATTTTTACTTATAATAATTCAGCCATAAAAATAAGGAAATCCTGCCATTTGGACCTTGAGAGCATTATGCTGAGTGAAATAACTTGGAGAAAGACAAATATTGTATGATCTTACTTATATGTGGAACCAAAACAAAAACAAAAACAAAAAAACCCTGAACTCATAGATACAGAGAACAGATTGGTGGTTGCCAGAGGTAGGGGGTGAGGTGGGCAAAATGGGTGAAGGGGGTCAAAAAGTACAAACTTCCAGGTATAAAATAAATAAGTCCTGGGAATGTGATGTACAGCACGGTGACTATAATTAATACTGTATTGTATATTTGAAAGTAAGAAAGTAGACCTTAAAAGTTCTTATCACTAGAAAAAAAAAGTGTAACTCTGTGGTGATGGATGTTAACTAGATTTATTGTGACCTCATTTCACAATACATACATATATTGAATCATTATGTTGTACACCTGAAACTAATAACTAAATGTTACATTTCAATTATATTGCAATAAAAAAATTCTAAGCTAACTTGGATTAATGTAAAGATGTACTGTGTTCTTTAATGGGAAGACTTAATATCATAAAGCAGTGTGTCATTTTTATAAATTATCAAGGAACAAACATAATAAGAATACAGATTATTTTCTGGAGCTAGATAAACCAATTTTAAAGTGCACCGGAAAAAAAAAAAGAAAAGTGAACAAAGAAGAACAGCCTGGAAAATTCTGATAAAGAGCAATAAGGGTACTACCCCTACCAGATATGTAAACATACTATAATGTATCAATAATTAAAAGTATAGGATTGGCTCATGAAAAGACTAATCAAACAGAATAGAAAGTCCAGAGATAGACTTGAATACCTATGGGAATTTAGCACACAATGAAGACTGCACATCAAATCAAACAGTAAAGATAGACTTTTTTTTTTAAGATAGACTTTTTGATAAATAGTGTTGGAAAAACTGGGTAGCAATTTGGAAAAAAATAAAGCAGATTCCATACTGATGCAATGTATCAAGTTAAACAAATAGGTCCAAATGGATCAAAGTTTAAATGTAAAAAAAAAAAGAAATTATAGAAGTATTAGAAAACAACATAGGTGGTTTTTATTATAACCTTGGGAAAGTATTTTATCATAACCATTTAACTATGACTCAAATTTTGGAAAGGCTAACAGTTAAAAGTAAACACAAATAAACACTTGTGCATGTCAGAAATACACCATTAGCAGAGTTAAAACAAATATAACAAAATAGGAAAGACATTTGCAACTCACAGCACATACTGAATGCTTACATTCTCAACAGACATTAAAAACTTTTAGGAATAGAGAAGAAAAAGACCAACTTTTTAGAAAAGTAAGCAAAAGATATGAACGGAAAGGTCACGGAAATAAAACCAATAGCATAGCCACTAAACATATGAGATGGTGCTAACTTCACTAGTAAAAATGCAAATTAATATTACCCTGAGCTATAATTCCTCAACTATCAGATTGGCAAAATCCAAAAGTCTTATAACACACTGTTGGAGAGGCTATGGGGAAATGGACACTTTCAAACATTGCTGGAAGGTGTAGAAAATGGAATAACCATCAGGAAGGAATTTCTGGAATTATCTACCAAAATTTCAGATGAATTTACTCTGATGTAATGATCTAATTTCCAGGAATCTCATACATATGTGCATGTATGTGTATATATATGTGTGTGTGTGTGTATATATATATATATATATATATAGGCAGATATAGGTATCATATATAACATACATACATACATGTATATACATGTGCGTGCCTATCTATATATCTGTGCTAATTTGAAATGACAGTTGTGCTAGGTTATCCTTTGCAGAATTGTTTGTAAAAGCAAAAGACTCGAACAGAGCATCCAGCAGTAGGGGACTGGCTGAATAAATCATGGTATATAAAAAACTGTGCATCCACAAGAAAGATTAAGGAAGAACTCTATCAACTACTGACTTGGAGACACCTCTAGAATAAATTTTGATGTTAAAAAAAGCAACGAATAAAAGAGTGTATATTTTAGGCTATCTTTTTTATAAGAATACATTCATATTTTCTTGTTTTTGCATAAAGAAATACTGAAAGGACAAAAAATAAACTAATAAAAATGGTAATCTATAGTAGCTAGAGGAAAAAGGGTGAAAAGGCACAGGCAGGAATGAGACTTCTATAAATTCTTCTTTTTTAAAAAAATTTATTTTATTTATTTATTTTTGGCTGTGTTTGGGTCTTCGTTGCTGCACGCGGGCTTCCTCTAGTTGCGGCGAGCGGGGGCTACTCTTCCTTGCGGTGTGCGGGCTTTTCACTGCGGTGGCTTCTCTTGTGGTGGAGCCAGGGCTCTAGACGCACGGGCTTCAGTAGTTGTGGCATGTGGGCTCAGTAGTTGTGGCTCGCGGGCTCTAGAGGGAGGGAAGCCCTATAAATTCCTTTTATATATTTTGATATTTGAATCAAAAAATTAAAACTGATAAAAATATAAAGTTTTCTTAAAATGTGCTGCCGGACTTCCCTGGTGGTGCAGTGGTTAGGAATCTGCCTGCCAACGCAGGGGACATGGGTTCGAGCCCTGGTCCAGGAAGATCCCACATGCTGTGGAGTAACTAAGCCCATGTGCCACAACTACTGAGCCTGCGCTCTAGAGCCCACGAGCCACAACTACTGAGCCCATGTGCCACAACTACTGAAGCCCACGTGCCTAGAGCCCATGCTCAGCAACGAGAAGCCACTGCAATGAGAAGCCCGCGCACCGCAATGAAGACCCAATGCAGCCAAAAATAAACAAATACATTTATTAAAAAAAACGAATCTGGTGCCAACTTTTAGAGCAAAGATATCTGGGTAAACTTTAGCAAAGTAACACAGTTTTAGATGATTACATGAGGAAATTACCAATCTTTACTTCCAATTTGCCAAACTTTTATTAGGGTATTTTACTTTTTAGTGGAAGGTGAGAACTTAAAAAACTTGACAAAATCAAATTTTAATGAAATCCTTTATGTCAGGTACTGAGGATACAATAAGAATACAAGTTCTTGCTCTCAAGGAGTTCAGACTTATAGGGGAGACCAAAAATAAGCATGTGATTATACAGCATAAGAGCACCAAGAGCTCTACACAACATGTAACATGCTTAACTACCTTCTTTGCTAAGGCAGTCTTCCTAGCAGAGACGGGAGACCAGCCAGACTCTAAAGGATGACTAGGAGCTTGAAGGGGATCCTGGGAAGTGGGGGCGTTTCAAGCACAGGCACCAGTAAGTGCCACCATCAGTGCTGCTTTCCTATTCTTACAGGATTAAATTTCAAGTTCATTAGCATCAAAGCAACCTTTCACAACCTGGCTCGTGCCCATCTTTCCATCCTCATATTCTACCACCCTGGAGGCCTGGACATGTGTAGGTGTGGTAGGAATTAGAAAGAAATTGCGGTCAGAGGAGTTTATTGGCATATGGGATGTCTCACATAGGGTGGCCCCTGGAGTTGTGGATGTCAGGAGCTCTGAAGGAGTTGCGGAAGCTGAGCTAATCAACAGGAGATAGCAGGAGTCTCGGGTAGAGAGAAAAACTGTGACCCAGGGGGACTACACTCAATAAATATTGCAGAGCAAGGCCTACGTGAATGTGACTTCAATTACCGAGTGAGTACTGTGTTCCAAATGCTGTCCTCAGAGAGATCTTTTAAATGCATAAGTACTGTTACACCCTTGCTTAAAGTCATTGCTTCTCATTGCATTTAAAATGAAAACTCCTTCATCTGGACTTCACATTCAGGTCCCACAAATTCGGTCCCCAGCCTACATCTCTAACCACACTCTGCCTCTCACAAAGCCCTCTGCAATCCCCTCTGTCTGCAATGCCCTCTCCATCCTTCGCTCCATTGCCTAAAACCTACCTATCCTGCTGTTCTCACTTTAAATGTCACCTCCTAAGGCCTTGCCTCCTGACCACCTCTCCACCATCTAAATTATACCTCTAAAAACCTTTGTTACAACACCCTATATTTTCTTTCATATTCGACTTTGTAATTATGTGTATATATTCGACTTTCTTGCCTCATGAAACCACAAGCTCCACGAGAAAGAACTGTTTTGTTCAGTACTTAGAAAAGTGCCTGGCACATGGTAATCAGCAAAGATTTGTGAAAAGAATAAGTTTAATCTCCATAGCCTTGTAAAAATGATCCCTCTTTTTCAGATGTGGAAATTGAGGCTCAGAAATGTTGGGTGATCTATCCAACATCTCAAAATATGGGTCCAAATCCAAATCTCATGATTCTAAATGCTATGTTGTCTCCCAAATGAAGAAGGGCTTCTCATGAAAATAAGAAAGGTCTGGAAGTGGCCTAGGTGGCTAAAGTGGATGACAACCTGTCTCCTGGCTCTGGTTTATGAGATTATGGTATGGACAAAGAGCTGGCTCTGTTTGAGAGGGTTGGAAATGAGTAAGGTCCAAAATAAAGATGCGATGGAATATTCTATAAATAGGCTGAGGGAAGTGGGTTTGCAAAGGAATAGGGCTTTCAGAGGATCCTGTGGAATTGACTTAAGAGACTGGACAGCAGTAAGAAAATGAGCAGGGAGAGAGGGTGAGACTTCCAAGCAGCCACGGGGATCAAAGAATGGATGGATGGTTGACTGAATGATGTGAATATGTTGGGAAGTATCTGGGGACTCTGGAAATAAGCAGCTTGGACAGTTAGAGGGGCTGAACTATCAGGAGTATCCGGAAGTACTCAGCCAGTGTGAGGCTACAGTACTGACTACATTCCTTCTCTCTGGAGAGACTTCTCCACTAATATGGCCTGTCTGCCCCTCATCAAGTTCTGGCATAACCCCTGGTTCCTCTGGAAACTCCTGCTTCACTGCTATTAGCTGAGCTGTATCCTGCTGCAAGGGCCAGGGGCAAGAAAATATATCTCCATCAGCAGTGGAAGTAGAAACCGTGACTACACAAGGCGGCCAGGGATAGGTTTTTCAGGAGAAAAGTTCAAATCTGAGAGTTTCTGGGTCATGTTTAACACCACATCCTACGCTCTTAGAAGTGGGTGTAAATGTGGGTATAGTCCTAGACCACTCGAGAATGTGTCAGGTCTAAAAGGCACAGAAAGGAATGTTTTTAAAAATCACCAAAGCTCCTGACTTCATAAATACTCCACTGTAGTTAAAAAAAATCTATATATTTATGTTATATTCAGAGATGGATAAAAAGTAATAATATTAGGTTTATTGTGTCGATCACTAAAAAGCAAAATATCTAATATTAGAAGTTGTTAAGAAAAACTCTACCTTAAAACTGAAATCCAAACAATCCACAACAGATGTCCTATGAGGTGTGTAGAAATAGGCGAAGGCTCCTGAAAGGCGGCAGCAGCTGGCTCCCAACCACCCTTTGCCTAGAGACAGTTGCTAGGCAACACTAGATTTGCTCACAAATGCACTTTTTACCCAAGGATAAGTATTATGATAACACACACACTGCCTCCCAATCAATTTTTCTGCTCCTGTTTCATTAAAGGCAAGAGACTCTGGTAAACATTATTGATGATGGCTAATAGTCTCCTGGACACTGAATTGTGCTGGGCTCTTTCCTGGACAAAAACATTATTTTTGCCTTCTAGGTCTAGGGGGATTTAGAAAAGCCTGAAAGCCAAATATTTCCTTTGTTCTCAATTTCTTTGAGTCTGAGTGCAAATGCTGTCCAGGAAGCAGAAAGATGGAATAATGGATCTGAGACTCATTTTCTTTCAAGTTCTTTTGTTGACTCATAAAAAAACGAATACCACCACTCAATTTAAACTCACTTTAAAAATATTTAGTAGACAGAGAATTTGAAATATGTAAAGAAAACAAAGATGTGATCATTCTAGAATTTTAAGGTTTTACCTTTGTTTTGTATTGATGCTAGTGAAGTGCTCAGTAACACAACAATAAAAGGTGAGAGTATGATTGGCCTTGTTCTGAATGGTGCTCTTTCTACAGCCGCTGCCAAATCATTTATTGGATGTATTCCCATCACCTGCACTCAACACTTCTAAAACAAACATATCTTTTCCTCAAAGCAGTTGTGCTTCTAATATTCTCATTTTCGCTAAAAGCACCATCACATTTCTGGTCCTTCAGACTTAAAATCTTGGCGCTATAATTCCCTCCTCCCCATGTATTCTTCATGTCTAATGACCAAATCTTGCTTCTTATTCCTTTTGCTCTCTCTTCTACTGAGCCATCCTGTCTATTAATGATTTCCTTTATCACTTTATTCCATTTTCTCCACAAATATGTATATATATTCTCTATTCCTCACAGTTAAAGCTAACATTTTTTAGTCTATAATTGAGAGGAACCAATCTCAGCCCTTCAACTGTCCAACAAGCCTCTGCTCTAGTCACCCAATGCCTTCCTCAAAGTTCCTGAAACTTAGGAGACATGATCCCTGCTTTCCTCTGTCCCTCTCCAAACGTTTACCACTGCCTGTAAGTCTATTTTACCTGGAATACTCTTAATGCTTTTATCTCTAATCATTCCCCAATTTAGTTATCCCATAAAACTATTCTAAATTCCCATTTCTTCCATAAAGCTTTCCTCAATTCTCCACACTCATACTGATAGAATGCCCTCACTAGTAACTTCCTTTAAAAAAAATTTTTTTTTAATTGAAGCATAGTTGATTTACAATGTTGTGTTAGTTTCTGGTGTATAGCAAAATGATTCAATTATACATATATATTTATATTCTTTTTCATATTCTCTTCCATTATGGTTTATCACAGGACATTGAATATAGTTCCCTGTGCTATACAGTAGGACCTTGTTGTTTATCCATCCTATATATAATAGTTTACATCTGCTAACCCCAAATTCCCACCCCTCACCTTGGCAACCACATGTCTGTTCTCTATGCCTGTGATTCTGTTTCTGTTTCGTACATAAGTTCATTTGTCTCATATTTTAGATTCTACATATACTCACTAGCAACTTTCAAGTCAGTCAGTTGGCATCTCCATACATTCTAGAATGTTACCAGTCAAGAATCTTAACTCATAATAAGAGTTGATACTTACATAGTGCTTATTCTGTATCAAGCACTAATCTAAATACATATAATAAATTCAATTATTCATATCAACTTTATGAAGTAGAAATTATTATAATTCCTATTTTTGAATGAGGAAATTGGGGCACAGAGAGGCTATATAGTCTGCCCACTTAGTAAGTGGCAAAGTTGGGAATCAAACCCAGACACAATGGTTCCATAGTCCATATGCTCTAAACCACTAATCCTTACTATAGGTTGCTTCTAGTTCAAAAATTCCTACACATTATCTAGATCTGCCTCATAATTTGACCAAAGAGAAACCAAGGAGGAGAGAGATTCAGTTACAAAAAGTTACACAAAGCAGCGTTTCTCAAAATTTAATGTGAATCACCTGGGGGTCTTTAAAATGCAGATTCTAATTCCGTAGATATAGGATGAAGACTGAGATTCTACATTTTTTTTTTTTAACATCTTTATTGGGGTATAATTGCTTTACAATGGTGTGTTAGTTTCTGCTTTATAACAAAGTGAATCAGTCATACATAAACATATGTTCCCATATGTCTTCCCTGTTGCGTCTCCCTCCCTCCCACCCTCCCTATCCCACCCCTCCAGGCTGTCACAAAGCACCGAGCCAATATCCCTGTGCCATGCGGCTGCTTCCCACTAGCTATCTACCTTACTACGTTTGTTAGTGTGTATATGCCCATGACTCTCTCTCGCCCTGTCACAGCTCACCCTTCCCCCTCCCCATAACCTCAAGTCCGTTCTCTAGGAGGTCTGCGTCTTTATTCCTGCTTTACCCCTAGGTTCTTCATGACATTTTTTTCCTTAAATTCCATATATATGTGTTAGCATACGGTATTTGTCTTTTTCTTTCTGACTTACTTCAGCCACTATGGAGAACAGTATGGAGGTTCCTTAAAAAACTACAAATAGAACTACCATATGACCCAGCAATCCCACTACTGGGCATATACCCTGAGAAAACCAAAATTCAAAAAGAGTCATGTACCAAAATGTTCATTGCAGCTCTATTTACAATAGCCCGGAGATGGAAACAACCTAAGTGCCCGTCATCGGATGAATGGATAAAGAAGATGTGGCACATATATACAATGGAATATTACTCAGCCATAAAAAGAAACGAAATTGAGCTATTTGTAATGAGGTGGATAGACCTAGAGTCTGTCATACAGAGATTCTACATTTTTAACAAGTCCCCACGTGTTACTGATTTGACTGGTCTGTGTAGCTCACACTGAGTGACAAGAACAAAGAGAAATGCAAGCTGAGACTGGAACTCAGTTTTGACTTATTCCATCCACTGTTATCCCAAACATTATGCTAATAGGTAAGGAGGGAGAAAAATGTACCTGAGAGAATTTACTGGGAAAAAATTTACTTCATTTTGAATCACCTTCTTGCAATCATGAATGGCAAATAAATTTTATGATGCTTTTTTTCACATATATTTTAATTTTGTAATAGTATAAAAAGCATTGAGCGGGCTTCCCTGGTAGCGCAGTGGTTGAGAGTCCGCCTGTCGATGCAGGGGACACGGGTTCGTGCCCTGGTCCGGAAGGATCCCACATGCCGCGGAGCAGCTGGGCCTGTGAGCCATGGCCGGTGAGCCTGCGTGTCTGGAGCCTGTGCTCCGCAACAGGAGAGGCCACAACAGTGAGAGGCCCGCGTACCGCAAAATAAAAAAATAAAAATAAAAAAAAGCATTGAGCTTGTCCAAGATTTATCATCCATAAATTCATTATTCACTTCTCTACACCCCATTGATTTATTGCTCTAGGTAGTGACTTGGGGATATGGTATTGAAGGAGGAAAGAGTATGTGGTAGGAAAACAGGCTTTCCAAGACCCAAATAAACTGGAGTCAGGATACCACTCATGAATATTTGGGCATTCATTCTGTTTTTTCCTCTGAATGAGCTTGCCACTGAGTTAGACTAGAAAACCAGAGTACCAGATGTCAATTTTTTTTTCCAATAGGGGCATATATTTCCTAAGGGCTTCCTAAATAGTAATATATGCCCCTGGTATGAAAAGTACAAGACAAAATTAAGCTTCCCAGATCTGGAAGGACTTACCTTGTGCAGCTAGTGTTAACAGTGGTAAATCCCTCTTTTGGGAAGCTGCACTAAGAAATGCCGGGAAATGTGGCCATTATGACTTGCATTAAGTCTGTGTGACCTTGACCAAATACACAAATACATCAGAAACTTGAGGACGGTGAGTGTCTATGTTCTCTTTCTAGCCATCTATCATCTATTTAAACCCATAAAGTGAAAAAAAAAAGGGAGCATGCCAATTCTTTTGATGTCATTTATATATATTATGTCCATCATTTAAGTAAAAACTACCTACTTTCCCCCTCTTTTTCCTACCACTCTTACCCTCCCCAAATCTGTGATTCTGTGCGTCAAAATATGTTTGCTTTGTCTTCCCTTACCTAAAGTCCTAATTCTGTAACTTATTCTAATGTATCCTTAAACAATTCTGTATCCAGGAGCTTTTCCTGAAGATCTAAGGTAATAACATTAACCACTAACTGAAGATTTTGTTGTTGTTGTTGTTAGAGAGGACATAAAATAGAACATACTCCTTACATTTATTTTAGATATAGTTAGAATGCCAGATAAAATAGCTCTTTGAGAGCTGAAAAATAAACCTTATAGATTTCTCTCATACATGAGAACTAAGGCATTATTCAAGGATAAGCTTTTTTTAAAGGACACTATTAAGATGCTTTCAGATCACTGTAGTAGTTTATACATATTTACACAACATGATTTTTTGTTAATAAAATTTTAACTATAGAATGATACTTTCCAGTATACAATGTACCCTCATTTTTCATACATTACTTCTGGAGCACTTAATAAACCTGAATTATTGAAGACATTATTGTTTTAAAAAAGATTTTAAGGGTCATCAAAAGTATCTCATATCATATATTTTACATAGCTTTAAGTAATCCATTGAAAATCAATGGCTTTGAGACCTGCCATGTTGTTTTATTAATTTGCTTCCTGCTTCCAAAATATAATTAAGTGTATTGGGGAAGGGAGATTTATTTTGTTTCCCTAACAGTATTACACTAATTAATTTATAGAAAAGCATTTTGCCCCATGAACTTTTTTTTTAATTGAGGTACAGTTGATTTACAATACTATATTAGTTTCATGTGTACAACATAACTGATTCAAAATTTTTATAGATTATACTCCATTTATATTTATTATAAAATATTGGCTATATTTCCTGGGCTGTACAATATATCCTTGTAGCTTATTTAGTTTGTGCTTCTTAATCCCCTACCCTTATCTTGCTCCTTCCCTCTTCCCTCTCCCCACTGGGAACCACTAGTTTGTTCTTTATATCTGTGAGTCTGTTTCTTTTTGTTATATTCTCTAGTTTATTTTTCAGGTTCCATATTAAGTGATAACATACATTATTGGTCTTTCTCTGTCTGACTTATTTCACTAAGCATAATACCCTCTGGGTCCATCCATGTTGTTGCAAGTCCCATGAACTTTTACTTTAGTAGAAATTGCCTTTAGAGTGCCATGTCAGTCACCATGATCTATGTGTGACAGATTTCGCAACATACATCCCCAAAGAGTGGTAGAAAAAGAGAAAGCTCTCACAGATAACTCATTATTCCAGCATTGATTTCTGCATTGATTAGAGTGGCTAATTTCTTGGCTCACCCCATTTAACTCAGGTCCTCATTTGTCCTTTGTAGAAAGCTGTTTTAAAGAGCACAAGAGAATCTAAAACCATTTCATTAGGGTGACATCGGAGACAAAAAAATCCTAAGAATTATGTATAGGACATCATTTCACTGACCGAGATGGGCTTCATGCAGTCAACCCACTTCAGTAAGTCTTATAATCGTGAGCTATCTGCTTGTGGCAATGCTATACAGTCATATACTCCAAACTCAGGAGCATATAAATTTGAAAGAATTAGGACATTTTCTGAAAATGTATTTGAATTAAATGTGGAAGAGTTGAGATGAAGAAAGAATTTAAAAGCTAATGATATTATCTCTTGATAACCCTTATGAAAGCACAAGACTGATTTTATCACATATGGAATAAGCAGACTTCACACTCAAATACCAAGCTTTGCCAGAAAAAGAAACAAAGAAAAAAATCACAGGTAAAGTTTTGCAAGTAAAATAAAGCTATATAAAAGGAAAGTTAAGGGATTTCCCTGATGGTCCAGTGGTTAAGACTCCACGCTTCCACTGCAGGGGGCATGGGTTCGATCCCTGGTCAGGGAACTAAGATCCTATATGCTGCGGGTGTGGCCAAAAAAAACCCAGTTAATATAATCTAACAGAATTAGAGTGCTAGGGAACAAGGATGATCTGACAATGAAAATCAAGAAACAATGATTGAACTATTAATAATTTTAAGTATATGATTAAAAAGATTGATGAGAAATGAGGAAAATTGAGATAAGATTCAAGCAGACTTTTAAAATGAGATTAGAATATACAGTAATTAAAAGATTCAAATTGTCATACACAGATATCTCCTGGATATTCTATACTTTGTGTAAGAAAAGTGATCACAGCAAGAATAAAGACTCAGCATGATTGTATCAATAAATTTTTCCATATTAATGCAAACTAATATGAAATAGTAACTGATACAACTAGTAATAAGTATTTCTAAGAAATAAAAGCTACATCAAACTGTAAAAAACTGGGGGAATTCCCTGGTGGTCCAATGGTTAGGGCTCTGCACTTCCATTGAGGTGGGCCTGGGTTCCATCACTGCTTGGGCAACTAAGATCACACAAACCAAACCAAACCAAACAAGAACCCACAACTGTAAAAAGCTGAACATTATAATGAGAATGATATTTAGAATCATGTTACATGCAAAATTTAATTAATTTGGATTACAGAATAGTGTGATTTGAATTGCTTCAAACACAAAAATAAAAGCAACTAAAAGTCTGCCCTAAAATAGAACTGATTAAACAAGCAAATAAGGGAAATTAGTCCAACTAGTGTGAGAAGATAAGATACACTGGTCCCATCAAGGTCTTACTGCACCTTTTTTTTTTTTTTTGATTTTTTTTAAATTAAAAAAATTTTTTTCTTTTTTTTTAAATTTATTTTTCATATTGGAGTATATTTGATTTATAATGTTGTGTTACTGCATCTTTAAAGAGAAACTAAGAGATGTGATCAGAAGTGTCAGACAAGGTAGAAAATGTTACATCAGATGAACAGCTTCAGGAATTCGATTAAGTTATCCTTTCTTCGTTTCTAGCCCACTTAACATGGTTTGAAGGACGGTCTACACAAGGAGGGCACCAGCACACTTGTCTGTGCGTTCATTCCCACTTTGAATTCAAATGCAGCATTCACCAATGGCCCAGCCACTTTTTTTCAATAACAAACTCACCACTAGGTTGCAGTCTTAGCTCAACAGCTCCTTTAAGAACAAACTACTATGTATAAAATAAATACGTACAAGGATATATTGTAAAACACAGGTAACATAGTCAATATTTTATAATAAATACAAATGGAATATAACCTTTAAAAGTTGTGAATCACTATGTTGTACACCTGAAACATATAATACTGTACGTCAATTATACCTAAAAAAAAAAAATTCCATTCACAAGCAGTTAACCATTTAGTGGTTAAACACATAATACTTCTCTCTTGAGACAAGAGCTGATGCAAGCCACATTCAGTTTATCAATCAGTTCACTGGCCAATCTAGAGTCTGTGCAGATATATTGTTTTTCAAGAGCATCAAAACTCACAAATTGCCTATCAAAATATTCTCACTCATCAGCAGGCAGCCTCCTTAAGAGCTTTCTTCCATTACAAGTGCATAATCATGCAGCCAAAAAAAATCATCCTTTGGGTATTTTAAGCCTCTAGTTTCAACATAGGACAAATGGTTAAATAACAATATATAATTATCTTTCTCTTTGTTTCCATTGCTTGTATTGGGTCCTGAGACCTCCATGTAAGAGTCAGCCTTGCTGTGCTGACTCCTTTGAAAAGTCCACCTGTCTGTAACCATTGTCAGCACTTCCACTAGTAGTTTCTCAAACAAACTTCAGGAAATAATCATTCTTTAAACTATAAATGCAAGAATAAATAAATATTACAGAAAATTTATCATATATCCTCTTTAAATAACTATTATAGGCCATAGTCCAGGTAAAAGAGCGATGAGTCCAGGAGCAGGCAGTGAGATATGTGTGAATGAGTAAAGCATTGAGTACTTTATTATTGTTTAAATCCTCAATTACTACAAATAAACCCACTTGATCAGTATGAATCTGGAATTTAAACGCTAAGTGATACAAATAGATATATGTCAAAGTGTGTTAAGAACCAGTTAAGTGTGTTAAGAACCAGTTATTGGTTTGTTTGGAGAAAAGATTGAGATATTGATAAACTTTAGGTAATGCCCTTGGTTCAGTAAGTTAGGGGTAACCACCAGAAGAATAAAAGTAGAATGAGTAACTTTCAAAACAGCAGAAGCACATTTGATTATACAATAAATGGTAGGAAAGGAGAAAAAGAAACAAAACTCAGGAAGAAAGCATGGTGTCTTTTACTAGCTTCCCTCAAAGAAGAGAGCCTGAATCAAGGTCTTGTATGCAGGCAGTTTACTTTGGAAAAGAATCCCAAGGAACAGGAATAAGGGACTGATAAGAGTGAAACTGAGAAGGAGGGCAAGTCTACTTAAGAGTGCATTACTGAGTTGATCAGCATGGGGCTCAATCCATTAGGGTCTTCTGAGGAGCCATGTAGAATGCACTTCAGAATTATATACCCAAGGGGTAGAAGAGAGGAACATTTATTCTTCAGCTCATCTGCTTCGTTGATCAAGGGATACTCAGTTTTTAACTCATCTGAAATTCTTGGTTTGCCCATGTCACAGTGGTGAGAGGTTCTTGCAGGTGTCCCAGGCAGTGGTGGTAGAAAAGGCCAAGAGTAGAAAGCAGGAGATCCATAGTACAGCTGAGACAGCATGCTGTCAGGTTATACCTTTATGCAGGTGGTGGCTTCAACAATGATTGAAGTAAAAAGATGAGGCAAAAGATGGCAGCAATAATTGTAATGATAGTCATTGCAAACGGGTTCAACTCATTAGGTTAAAGAAATGCAGTACTATGTTATTTAAACTTCAGAGGATACATATCAAAATATTAATATACTCTGCCTCCAAAGACTTGACACTATCTATATTTTCTGACTTGAATGCAGCAAAATTAGAATGGAAAAATATTTACAATATTCACAAGGTTGTCCTCCTCCTCCTTTTTTGGTTATAGCAAAGTATATTACTGGATGAGTCCTTCTGTTGAAAAGAACTAAATATACTGGATACATAATTTTTGAAAATCTTCTTAAAATTAATGAAGAGCTGACAAGATTGTAAGAAATTAGCAGGCAAAGCCTGAAGGGGACAGAGGAACATAAGGAGGTAAACCAATACAGAGTCCTCTTTTGGCCTGAAGGTGTTTGCCAATCCCAGTAAATTTGAACTTTCATGTTGACAACTTCATTTGAATGAGAAGATCAGAAAAAAAAGAAGCTCAGTGTCAGACAAGGTGAGGAATCTAATAATAGACACTTCGCACAATGAGCTGGGATCTCAAAGACTTACTCTGAGACTAAGGGTTAACTAGAAACAAACCAGCACATATGTGGTATTACAGTATACATTTCCATCATTGAGGTAGACCAAGGGACTTGATTCAATGTGGCCCTGTTATGGTGATATAATTAATGTTCTTAGGTATCTGGCAGAAGCCAATTCAAAACCTCTCTGGAAAAAATAACTATTCTAGATCTCAGAATTTTCTGTAATATTTTTTAAGTACAATGGCTACAAGGCAGCCAAAGATAACCAAGTTAATAAACAAAATGCTACAAACAAGAACTGGGAAAAACAACAGACAAAAGAAACAGATTTGTAAACATTCAGATACCAGAATTACCAGCCAAAGGCTATAAAACAACTATGCTTAAATAAATAAAAGACAAATTTTGGGGAGAAAGTCTGCAGGGAAGAAAAACCTATAAAACCAGATAGATCATATTCAAAAGGAAGAAAACAAAACCTCTAGCACTGAAAAATACAATGTCCCAAATTAAAAACTCAGTGGATAGGTTAAATAGTAGATTACAAACAGCTGAAGAGAGAACTGGTACAAGATAAGGAAGAATAAAATACACAGAATGCAGCCCTGGGAGATAAAAAGATAGGATATGTAAAAGAAAGGGTAACATATTTAAAGGATAGAATAGAAGGTCTAACATAATCAATTGGAGTCTCAGACGGAAAGAAGAGAGAGACCAATATTTTAAAATATAACTGAGAATTTTTCAGACTTTATGAAAGACACTATTCTATATATTCAAGAAACCCAAATAACCAACAGGCAAACTTATAGCTGACTTGTACAGCAACAATGGAAGCCAAAAGGAAGTAAAATGGTATCTCTGTTACACTGAAAAATAATAGTCAAACTAGATTCAGCAACAATATTTTTCAAGAATAAAGACAAAATAAAGTCATTTTGTGACAAAAACGAAAGCATGTATCATCAATATACTCATAGTAAAGAAAATTCTAAAGCATCTATAGAAGGATGAAGAATGAAGAAAATGATAAATATGTAGGTAAACCTATATAAACAATGAGTGAGATAAAACAACAGTAATAATGTCTTGCAAGGTTTAAAAATTATGTATTTTTCCTGTAATGGTGAACCTGGTAATTCCAATCAATGAGAACAAATAGAAAAGCCGGTATCAGGGAGCCTGTGAAGAATTA
This sequence comes from Leucopleurus acutus, assembly GCF_964270905.1. Classification (NCBI taxonomy): domain Eukaryota; kingdom Metazoa; phylum Chordata; class Mammalia; order Artiodactyla; family Delphinidae; genus Leucopleurus; species Leucopleurus acutus. Next base: position 74,830,380 of record NC_139149.1, on the reverse strand, counting down.
CAGGGCCAAGGTCCAGGAAAAGAAGGAAACACAAATAGGAAGCCTGCTATCTGGAACATCTATTAATTTCTGAAGGATCAGCTAATAGGCTAAAAGCTGAAATGAACTTTTCATAGACTCATAGGGTTAGCAGCATAAAGACAAGTTCAAGCAATTAAGTGGTAATATGGGGCTAGTAACACCCCCAGCTTCAGGTGGCATCCCCAAATGCTACACTCTAGGAGTAAGTGAACTAAAATAGAAGAGCCAGTTTCAAATCACCTTAATAACTGATTGAATTAAAATAATCTGAGATCACTAGTACCTCTGGACACTTGCCTGCAAGGGTAAATCCTCTTTAGAAGGAAAATAGCATCATTCTGGCCCTCAAAATTTTCTACAATTTTTCATAGTCAATTCCAGCACTCAATCTAAAAAACAAGGCATACTAGAAAACATGCTAAAATAGTAAGATAAATAATAGATAAATAGAAAGAGATATAGAGGATACAGATATTATCAGCTATGGGTACTTAAAATAACATTTAATCTTTTCAAGGAACTACAAAAAAGATTTAGAATTTTGACAGGGAACTAAAAACTATACAAAAGAGCTGAATAGAAATTCTAGAACTGAGAAGTACAATAACAAAGCAATGGATTGTTTTCAAGGCAGTTTAAGCACAGCTTAAGAAAGAATTAATGAACTAGAATACAGACCACAAGAAAATATCCAAACTGAAGGATGGAGAGAAAAAAAGAATGAAAAGTAGAGAAAACAGTCTGAAAGACAGAAATTACAGGGGGATAGCTTGTTATACACATAACTGGAGTTCCAAAAAGAGAGGAGGGAGAGAATGGGACAGAAACAACATTTGAAGAGATGACGGCTGATAATTTTTCAAAAACAAGAACAAGCCACAGATTCAAAAGAATGATGAAGTGAAAGCAGAATAAACATAACGGAAACACAATAAGGCATATAATTGTAAAACTGCTAAAACAAGGGCAAAGAGAAAAAAAAAATCTTAAGAACAGACTACCCACACACACACAGCAATACAATTCACAGCTGTCTTCACAACAGGAAAGAAAAAAAAAAAAACCAGAAGAGGGACTTCCCTGGCAGTCCAGTGGTTAAGACTCCGAGCTTCCACTGTAGAGGGTGTGGTTCAATCCCTGGTCAGGGAACCAAGATCCCACATGCCACACGCCAAAAAAAAAAGCCAGATTATTTTCCCCCCGCTCTGGCTGGTCACAGAAGATGAAGTCAGAGATACAAAGCATAAGGAAGATTTGATTTGCTGTTTCTGAATTGAAGATGAAGAAGACTGCATGACAAGGAATGTGGGCAGCCTCTAGGAGATAAGAGTGGTTCTGGTTGATAGCGAGCAAGGAAATAGGACTTCAAGCCTACCATAGCAAGAAGAGAGGGCAGACATCAGAAGCAAGAAGAACTACAATCCTGCAGCCTGTGGAACAAAAACCACGTTCACAGAAAGACAGACAAGATGAAAAGGCAGAGGGCTATGTACCAGATGAAGGAACAAGATAAAACCCCAGAAAAACAAATGAATGAAGTGGAGATAGGCAACCTTCCAGAAAAAGAATTCAGAATACTGATAGTGAAGATGATCCAGGACCTCAGAAGAAGAATGGAGGCAAAGAAATGTTTAAAAATGACCTAGAAGAATTAGAGAACAAACAAACAGAGATGAACAATACAATAACTGAAATGAAAACTACACTAGAAGGAATCAATAGCAGAATAACTGAGGCAGAAGAATGAATAAGTGACCTGGAAACGGAACGGTGGAATTCACTGCTGTGGAACAGAATAAAGAAAAAATAATGAAAAGAAACGAAGACAGCCTAAGAGGCCTCTGGGACAACATTAAATGCACCAACATTCGCATTATAGGGGTCCCAGAAGGAGATGAGAGAGAGAAAGGACCTGTGAAAATATTTGAAGAGATTATAGTTGAAAACTTCTCTCACATGGGAAAGGAAATAGCCACCCAAGTCCAGGAAGTGCAGAGACTCCCATACAGGATAAACCCAAGGAAAAAATGCCGAGACACATAGTAATCAAACTGGCAAAAACTAAAGACAAAGAAAAATTATTGAGAGCAGCAAGGGAAAAACGACAAATATCATACAAGGGAACTCCCGTAAGGTTAACAGCTGATCTCTCAGCAGAAACTCTACAAGCCAGAAGGGAGTGGCATGACATATTTAAAGTGATGAAAGGGAAGAACCTACAACCAAGATTACTCTACCCGGTAAGGATCTCATTCAGATTCGATGGAGAAATCAAAACAAAAGCTAACAGGCATCAGCACCATCAAACCAGCTCTACAACAAATACTAAAGGAACTTCTCTAAGTGGGAAACACAAGAGAAGAAAAGGACCTACAAAAACAAACCCAAAACAATTAAGAAAAGGGTCATAGGAACATACATATCGATAATTACCTGAATGGATTAAATGCTCCAACTAAAAGACACAAACTGGCTGAATGGGTACAAAAAGAAGACCCGTATATATGCTGTCTACAAGAGACCCATTTCAGACCTAGGGACACATCCACACTGAAAGCGAGGGGATGGAAAAAGATATTCCATGCAAATGGAAATCAAAAGAAAGCTGGAGTAGCAATACTCATATCAGATAAAATAGACTTTAAAATAAAGAATGTTACAAGACACAAGGAATGACACTATATAATCATCAATGGATCAAGCCAAGAAGAAGATATAACAATTATAAATATATATGCACCCAACACAGGAGCACCTCAATACATAAGGCAACTGCTAACAGCTATAAAAGAGGAAATTGACAGTAACACAATAATAGTGGGAGACTTTAACACCTCACTTACAGCAATGGACAGATCATCCAGACATAAAATTACTGAGGAAACACAAGCTTTAAATGACACAATAGACCAGATAGATTTAACTGATATTTATAGGACATTCCATCCAAAAACAGCAGATTACACTTTCTTCTCAAGAGCACACAGAACATTCTCCAGGATAGATCACATCCTGGGTCACAAATCAAGTCTCAGTAAATTTAAGAAAAATGAAATCATATCAAGCATCTTTTCTGACCACAATGCTATGAGATTAGAAATCAATTACAGGGGAAAAAAATGTAAAGAAAACAAACATATGGAGGCTGAACAATACGTTACTAAATAACCAAGAGGTCACTGAAGAAATCAAAGAGGAAATCAAAAAATACCTAGAGACAAATGACAATGAAAACACGACGATCCAAAACCTATGGGATGCAGCAAAAGCAGTTCTAAGAGGGAAGTTTATAGCTATACAAGCCTACCTCAAGAAATGGGCTTCCCTGGTGGCGCAGTGGTTGAGAGTCTGGCTGCCGATGCAGGGGATGTGGGTTCAAGCCCCGGTCCGGGAAGATCCCACGTGCCGTGGAGCAGCTGGGCCCGTGAGCCATGGCCGCTGAGCCTGTGCGTCCAGAGCCTGTGCTCTGCAATGGGAGAGGCCACAACAGTGAGAGACCTGCATACCGCAAAAAAAAAAAAAAAAAAAAAAAGAAACAAGAAAAATCTCAAATAAACAATCTAACCTTACACTTAAAGGAACTAGAGAAAGAAGAACAAACAAAACCCAAGTTAGCAGAAGGAAAGAAATCATAAAGATCAGAGCAGAAATAAATGAAATAGAAACAAAGAAAACAATAGCAAAGTTCAATAAAACGAAAAGCTGGTTCTTTGAGAAGATAAACAAAATTGATAAACCATTAGCCAAACTCATCAAGGAAAAGGAGAGGACTCAAATCAATAAAATTAGAAATGAAAAAGGAGAAGTTACAACAGACACTGCAGAAATAGAAAGCATCCTGAGAGACTACTACAAGCAACTCTATGCCAAAAAAATGGACAAACTGCAAGAAATGGACAAATCCTTAGACAGGTATAACCTTCCAAGACTGAACCAGCAAGAAATAGAAAATATACACAGACCAATCACAAGTAATGAAATTGAAACTGTGATTAAAAATCTACCAACAAACAGGGGCTTCCCTGGTGGCGCAGTGGTTGAGAGTCTGCCTGCCAATGCAGGGGACATGGCTTCGTGCCCCGGTCCAGGAAGATCCCACATGCTGCGGAGTGGCTGGGCCCGTGAGCCATGGCTGCTGAGCCTGTGCGTCCAGAGCCTGTGCTCCACAACAGGAGAGGCCACAATAGTGAGAGGCCCACGTACCACAAAAAATAAATAAATAAATAAATAAAAATAGAAATCTACCAACAAACAAAAGTCCAGTACCAGATGGTTTCACAGGTGAATTCTATCAAACATTTAGAGAAGAGCTAACACCCATCCTTCTCAAAGTCTTCCAAAAAATTGCAGAGGACAGAACATACCCAAACTCATTCTATGAGGCCATGATCACCCTGATACCAAAACCAGACAAAGATACTACAAAAAAAGACAATTACTGATTAATATCACTGATGAATATAGGTGCAAAAATCCTCAGCAAAATACTAGCAAACAGAATCCAACAATACAATGAAAGGATCATACACCATGATCAAGTGGGATTCATCCCAGGGATGAAAGGATTCTTCAATATACGGATATCAATGTGATATACCATACTAACAAACTGAAGAATAAAAACCATATGATCATCTCAATAGATGAAGAAAAAGCTTTTGACAAAATTCAACACCCATTTATGATAAAAACACTCCAGAAAGTGGGCATAGAGGGAACCTACCTCAACATAATAAAGGCCATATACAACAAACCCACTGAAAACATCATTCACAATGGTGAAAAACTGGAACCATTTCCTCTAAGATCAGGAACAAGACAAGGATGTCCACTCTCACTACTATTATTCAACATAGTTTTGGAAGTCCTAGCCACAGCAATCAGAGAAGAAAAAAAAATAAAAGGAATACAAATTGGAAAAGAAGAAGTAAAACTGTCACTGTTGGCAGATGACATGATACTATACATAGAGAATCCTAAAGATGCCACCAGAAAACTACTAGAGCTAATCAATGAATTTGGTAAAGTTGCAGGATACAAAACTAATGCACAGAAATCTCTTGCATTCCTATACACCAATGATGAAAAATCTGAAAGAGATATTAAGGAAACACTCCCATTTACCATTGCAACAAAAAGAATAAAATACCTAGGAATAAACCTACCTAGGGAGAAAAAAGACCTGTATGCAGAAAACTATAAGACACTGATGAAAGAAATGAAAGATGATACAAAGAGATGGAGAGAAATATCATGTTCTTTGATTGGGAGAATCAATATTGTGAAAATGACTATACTACCCAAAGCAATCTACAGATTCAATGCAATCCCTATCAAATTACCAATGGCATTTTTTACGGAACTAGAAAAAAAAATCTTAAAACTTGTATGGAGACACAAAAGACCCCGAATAGCCAAAGCAGTCTTGAGGGAAAAAAACGGAGCAGGAGGAATCAGACTCCTTGACTTCAGACTATAGTACAAAGCTACATTAATCAAGACAATATGGTACTGGCACAAAAACAGAAACACAGATCAATGAAACAGGATAGCAAGCCCAGAGATAAACCCACGCACCTGTGGTCAACTAATCTATGACAAAGGAGGCAAGGATATACAATGGAGAAAGGACAGTCTCTTCAGTAAGTGGTGCTGGGAAAACTGGACAGCTGCACGTAAAAGAATGAAATTAGAACACTCCCTAACACAATACACAAAAATAAACTCAAAATGGATTAGAGACCTAAATGTAAGGACACTATAAAACTCTTAGAGGAAAACATAGGAAGAACACTCTGACATAAATCACAGCAAGATCTTTTTTGATCCACCTCCTAGAGTAATGGAAATAAAAACAAAAATAAACAAATTGGACTAATGAAACTTAAAAGCTTTTGCACAACAAAGGAAACCATAAACAGACGAAAAGACAACCCTCAGAATGGGAAAAAATATTTTCAAACGAATCAACAGACAAAGGATTCATCTCCAAAGTATATAAACAGCTTACGCAGCTCAATATTAAAAAAACAAACAACCCAATTGAAAAACGAGCAGAAGACCTAAATAGACATTTCTCCAAAGAAGACATAAAGATGGCCAAGAAGCACACGAAAAGCTGCTCATCATCACTAATTATTAGAGAAATGCAAATCAAAACTACAATGAGGTATCACCTCACACCAGTTAGAATGGGCATCATCAGGAAATCTACAAACAACAAATGCTGGAGAAGGTGTGGAGAAAAGGGAACCCTCTTGCACTGTTGGTGGGAATGTAAATTGATACAGCCACTATGGAGAACAGTATGGAGGTTCCTTAAAAAACTAAAAGTAGAATTGTCCTATGACCCAGCAATCCCACTACTGGGAATATACCCAGAGAAAACCATAATTCAAAAAGACACATGCACCCCAATGTGCATTGAAGCACTACTTACAATAGCCAGGTCATGGAAGCAACCTAAATGCCCATCGACAGACGAATGGATAAAGAAGATGTGGTACATATATACAATGGAATATTACTCAGCCATAAAAAGGAACAAAATTGGGTCATTTGTAGAGACGTGGATGAATCCAGAGACTGTCATACAGAGTGAAGTAAGTCAGAAGGAGATAAACAAATATTGTATATTAACGCATATATGTGGAACCTAGAAAAATGGTACAGATGAAGTGGTTTGCAGGGCAGAAATTGAGACACAGAAGTAGACAACGAATGTATGGACACCAAGCAGGGAGAGCCGCGGGCGGGTGGTGGTGGGATGAACTGGAGATTGGGAATGACATGTATACACTAATATGTATAAAATGGACAACTAATAAGAACCTGCTGTATAAAAAAATAAATAAAATTAAATTTAAAAAAAGCCAGAGGACAATGAAATGATAGCTTTGAAGGGCTGGGGAAAAAATCCCATAACCAACTAAAATGTCCTCAAAAATAAGCATTAAATAAGGACATTTTCAGAGAAATAAAGCTGAGAGAACCAGTCACCAAAAGACCCATTCTAAATGCAGAAGAAAAATGATACCATATGGAGGCTCGGGGACGTAGGAGAGAATGAAAAGTGAACAATAAAATATATGGGTAAATTAAATAAATTATAAATAAAATTGACTGCAAACACACAACTTCTTTTGAATAGAAAAGTGTGTGTATACATACATTATCTCCGTACATATATGCCTGTATATGTATACATGCATGCATGCTTATCTATATATGCATGTACATGCATATATATATATACACACATATATGAATGTATACTATGTTGAGTGTCTTTTAGTGAGACTCTTGCCCATTCTATTGAGTTGTCCCTCTCTCAGTAACTGATATAAACAAATTAAAGGGAAATCACGAGGAAAATTTCAAAATATTAGAACTGAAAGGCTTATTAAGAGAAAAAGGGAGGAAGATGTAAACAGCAATATACAGAACAAAAAAGTTAAAGTAGACAAAAGAATAACAGATTTTTTAAATTATGAAGGAATACCATAAATGAATTAGTAAATTTGAAAAGTTGATGAAATGAAAACAAATATTGGAAAAAGATAAAATTTCAAAATTACCCAAGTAAAAGAAAACTTGAATAGACCAATAGGCTCTAAGAAAATATAATCAATTATTTTAAAAAAACTTTAAAAATTGGCTAAGCCTAGACTGTTTTACAAGTAAGATCCACAAGAAACCCATAATCTCCAATTAGTGGAAAAGCTCTTCAATTAATTTTATAATACTAGTATACTCTTCATACAAAAATCTAAGGATAGGAGAAGAAAAGGAAATTATGGGCAATTTCACATATAAACATTGATGCAATGTTTAAACAAAATATTAAATAATAGAATCCAGTGTGCTATAAATAACAACAATAGCAACAAAACATCATGATCAAGTAGGCTTCATACCAGGAAGGTAAAGTCTAAAGGAGGGAAGGCATATGTCCAACTCAATCGATGTAGAAAAACATTTTGATGAAGTCCAAAAGCTATGTATGATAAAAAACTCTTAACAAAACTAGAAATAGGAAGGAATTCCCTTACTTTGATAAAGTTATCTATCAAAAACCTATAGCAAGAATCACATTAATGGAAAAACTTAAAAAGCATTCCCTTTACATTCAGGAACAAGATGAAGATCCTCCTTATTGATACAGAACACTGTAGGTCCTGGACAATAAAAGACAAAGCCAAAAATAAATAAATAAAAAGAAGTAAGAGGTAGGCTAGCAAATTAGCATATCAAAATTTGTGGCATTCCACTTTCCAACAATTAGAAAATAAGATATCACAACAGTAACAAAAACACTAATAAGTGTCTCTACATAAATCAACAACAAATACATAAGGAAAATCTATTCTTTAAAATTCTCTAAAGGTTAAACATAAGGTTACAAGATTTTATTAAAATTTACAAGTAAGGCCTGAATAATTGGAGAGATGTACTATGTTTATGACTGGAATCATGACTCAGGCAGAAGTGAGAAGGAAAAATGTGATTCTAAATATAGGAATGTGAAATCTAAAAACATAATGTTGAATGAAAAAATAAACAGAAGTGAATTTTGTTCAATTTATGTAAAATTTATAAACAAACAGAAAGACTATACTATGTATTTTAAAGAATATATATGTGCTCATTTACACACACACACACACACACACACATACACATTCCTAGTATGAACTCTATTTCTTGATCATGAGGTGTTTTTTATACATACCCATATATTCTTTCTTTTTTCTATTTTTTTTTTTTTTGCGTTACGTGGGCCTCACTGTCGTGGCCTCTCCCATTGCAGAGCACAGGCTCCGGACGCGCAGGCTCAGCGGCCACGGCTCACGGGCCCAGCCACTCCGCGGCATGTGGGATCTTCCCGGACCGGGGCACGAACCCGCGTCCCCTGCATCGGCAGGCGGACTCCCAACCACTGCGCCACCAGGGAGGCCCATTCTTTCTATTTTAAGGACAAACGTTAAAGACCAAGGGAGGCTTATTACTGCCGGCAGAGGTGCCTTAAATGGTGACCTAGTCTGGTCCTGAAAGACTTAATCTCTCTAAATACCTAGCTTAGTTTACCTAGGGTTGAAAGAGATGATGCTGGCACACTCGCAAAGAATGATAATAAAAATCCTCCAAATGCATTTACAGTGTAATATCATACCTCTGCTTGTGTTTATTAATGCACTACCAGGTGATGGCTAATGGACAAGGGGCATGCCGAGGCTCAGTCTCCTATTTGAGATGATGTCCTACTCAGTAACCCGATTACCAGGAATGGGACACAGCCATGAGAAGGAATCTGATTTCGTTTCGCAAAGTAACAGACAGATTCCAACTCAGGTTGTGTTTTGTTTTCAAGGTACGCATTTTGACGAGGTATCTGGGTCACCTGCCAGCTCCCATGCATCCCTTAATTTGTAATCTCCTTGCTGTGTCCACACACAGATCAGACCTTTTCCTGGGCTCTGAGGGCTTCTCTGTCCTCCTAGAGATCTAAATCACCTGCCCTTACCATAGAATCAGAATCAATGCTTTCCAGTTCTTGACCAATTATCTTTAGAAAGATTAGGAGTCATAAAGAAATTGTTCTGATCTTGCATCCTGTCTTTGAGCTTCTAAGTGCTCTGCGAGTTAGACCCTGGGACACAGTGGAAGCCCCCTGCTTCAACTGGTGTGCCCCATATTCTTTTTTTTTTTTAACATCTTTATTGGAGTATAATTGCTTTACAATGTTGTGTTAGTTTCTGCTGTATAACAAAATCAATCAGCTATACGTATACATATATCCTCATATGCCCTCCCTCTTGCCTCTCTCTCCCATCCTCCCTATTCCACCCCTCTAGGTGGTCACAAAGCACCGAGCTGATCTCCCTGTGCTATGCGGCTGCTTCCCACTAGCTATCTATTTTACATTTGGTAGTGTATATATGTCCATGCTACTCTCTCACTTCATCCCAGCTTGCCTTTCCCCCTCCCTGTGTCCTCAAGTCCATTCTCTATGTCTGCGTCTTTATTCCTGTCCTGCCCCTAGGTTCTTCAGAACCTTTTTTTTTTTTTTAGATTCCATACATATGTGTTAGCACACAGTATTTGTTTTTCTCTTTCTGACTTACTTCACTCTGTATGACAGACTCTAGGTCCATCCACCTCACTACAAATAACTCAATTTCATTTCTTTTTATGGCTGAGTAATATTCCATTGTATACATGTGCCACATCTTCTTTATCCATTCATCTGTCGATGGACACTTAGGTTGCTTCCATGCCCTGGCTATTGTAAATAGTGCTGCAATGAACATTGTGGTACATGACTCTTTTTGAATTACGGTTTTCTCAGGGTATATGCCCAGTAGTGAGATTGCTGGGTCATATGACAATTCTACTTTTAGTTTTTTAAGGAACCTCCATACTGTTCTCCATAGTGGCTGTATCAATTTACATTCCCACCAACAGTGCAAGAGGGTTCCCTTTTCTCCACACCCTCTCCAGCATTTATTGTTTGTAGATTTTTTGATGATGGCCATTCTGACTGGTGTGAGGTGATACCTCATTGTAGTTTTGATTTGCATTTCTCTAATGATTAGTGATGTTGAGCATCCTTTCACGTGTTTGTTGTCAATCTGTATATCTTCTTTGGAGAAATGTCTATTTAGGTCTTCTGCCCATTTTTGGATTGGGTTGTTTGTTTTTTTGATATTGAGCTACATGAGCTACTTGTATACTTTGGAGATTAATCCTTTTTAATCTTCTCCTCAGGCCAACTTATGTGTGTAACAGAGGCTGAGGTTCGTTCTCAGAGATGGTAAACATAGCAGCACAAAGTCCCAGCATCCATTAACAGCGGTAAGACATGGCCAGAAGCATTTCATTCCCCAGCTTTATCTTCCTAAACATCACACATTACAACTTCTAGATCATTTTTGAGACCAGGTGAATTCATGGCAATAAATACTGATGCTATTTATGTTACACAGTCATCCTATACAAGAGAAGGAAATAAACTGTAATTTTTCTTATTATTCTACTAAAGTGTCCACTACTGTATTTGTTTACCTTATTTGATATCATTGTTACCAATTTTCTTTATTGTAACTTTAATTTCAACTTACATCTGAGCAGAGTCTGGGCTGAAGCAAAAGGCCTAAAAGAAGCAAAGGGCCTTTAAAGAAAAAATACTTAATTCACTCCTTGATGTCTAAGGGAAAATAAATAGTGGACAGCAGGATATGAAGACCACTGTTTTGTATGGATCTGGAAAACAATGCTCTCTATTCTCTGGGAGAATTTGAATACAGTGATGCCATGGGGAGGCTTGGCAGTTTTCTAGGTGATTTATTGTCTTACAATGTGATATTTTGTCTGAATATTGTCAGTTTTCAAGATAAAGGTAATTTTCATCTTACTGAAAAATGGCTTAACATTTCTTGGCCAAATACAGCCTCATTATGTGATATTTATGGGAGCAGGAGGTATGACCGAGTGGCCCAGGCATTCTGATGTTGGGCCACTGTATTGTTGTTATTTTCTATTGATCTCACCATACACTAGGCCAGTGGTTTTCAAAATGTTGTTCCCAGGTCAACAGCATTAGTATCACAGGAGAACTTGTGAAAATGCAAATTCTCGGGCCCTACACCAGACCTACTGGATCAGGAACTCTGGAGTTGGGGGTCCAGCAATCTCTGTTTTAAGAGAAACCGCAGGTAATCCTGATGCTTGCTAAAGTTTGAAAGCCACTGCCCTAGGTCAATTATACCCTCAATATGTAGCATCCACGGTAGCACCAGGGAGGGCTAAATGAACCAAATTTTCTGATGCTGGGCTATTGCATTTTGTTATCAAATTTCCTGGGGCTCAGAGGGCAAGTCCACATCTTGAAGTTACAGTTTCATTAGAAGAAAATGGACAGTTCTACTTCGAGAACTCTGGAAGAGGAAGATCCTGGGATAGGTAATAGGGACTTAGGAGGACACCCTAGTTTGTAGATGAGTGGGATTATTTCCTCCTCTCTAGCCTGGTGATTATGTGGGCCTTGGGGAGTGGAGGGAAATGTCTATTCCTCTTAGGACAGAGTGGCCAGGTGAAGAAGAGTGCCCTGCCCAGTGGATGGGATATGGTGGAGCCACATCCCAGCAGAGGATTGGCTGGAAATGCAACTGTCCACCCCATGCAGAGGGATATCGTGAGACTACCGTCAGCAGAGGTGGTAGTATGGTGGTCTATTGAGGAAGGAGCCTGTGACATTTTTTGGGATACTGTCAGAAAAAAACCTGAGAAAATAGTATAGAGGCTAAAGGCAGGTTGGCTGCTGCAGGCAATGTAACAATGTAATGTTGGCAAAGCAAATGAAGGTTATGCCCACAGGCTGGGGAAACCTGGACACACATTCACACCTGCCGCATGGCCTCGATACCACAAACTCCTTCACCTCTTGTTTGCTGACCTCTGATTCTAACATTGACTGCCTGCTTTTCCTATATCTCACAACACACCTACCTTTTCCCCTTAGCCCTGGCACTATAATATATACAAATCAATGAGATTTGAAAGACAGGAAATACAATTTCACAGTTAATTCAAAGGTATTATAAAAATACATCTTATTAATATAGATTATTCCTCCATATCTCCTACAGTGTTATAAACCAGCACCTATGAAGTAATCAGAGACTAAAGAAAGCAGAAATCCCACACAAGAATTTTGAGAGAGATAGCTAGGCTTTGCCCTTTTCCAGTAAGAATTTGAGAAAGTGAGGCAAATTTCAGAGTCCCAGCCAACCTGTCAGGCCTCTTTGACTTCTGTTTGAGAGTCTGAATTTTATGTTTAACATTTTTTAGAAGAAACTATTTTCTTCTCCTTTATCTTGAAATGAGGCCTTCGTGGAATTGTACTGGGAATCCTAGGGAGTTGAGAAGAAAAACAAACAAACGTGGATGGGCAATATAGTATCTACTACCTGCTCCATCACTTGCTTTCTATTCTCTCTAAACACCTTAATCCTCCATTCTCTTTCTGATCCCAACAGACCACTGCTACACATGTCTTATGGGTTTTATATCTAGGCTGCCAAGGGAAACATCTTGTCTGAGATCTTCCCTGACTTGTGCCCCCTAAATCCAGTAATTTCAATGACCTCAGCATTCCTTCAGGGGATGCACACATTCTACAGGGAGGGGTTGCCATATAGGCACCAAGAATAATTCCCAGCTAAATCACAGGGAATTGCATGTGGTCTTTCCAAACCTTTCTATTAGAAATTTTTTTATAATAACAAATTTATCTTTCTTTATGTAACTGGAATTAATTACATTGGTTAATATATCTATTTGAGTAGTAAAATTTGGACAACTTCTCTATTTCGACATGGAGCAGAAACTGTAACACCACAAGAGTTTAGTGGCAAATGTACTAGAGTATCAGCAGAGAGTTAACTTGGGCAAGTTACTTAACTTCTCCAGGCCCTCATTTCTTCATCCATAAAGTGAGGGAATTGGACTCTGATCTTTAACAATATTTAATACTCATTAAGGTCAAGTCCAGACATAAATATTTTTGATGCTGTAAAATTCAATTTGATCTGTTCTTTTGTATCACCTCACATTGTCTAGTTGAGTTTCTTTGCACAGAATACTAATAAGTGTTACTGGATGACTTCTTAGACCATGTTTCCAAAACTGTGTCCTGGCATTGCTTTTTTGAGACACCCATGCCTGACTTTGTATCACTCTACTCTTTCAGCAATGCGCTTCTGGAACAAGCAGTACTCAGGCTGGTGAAGGATGAGGCTGGACATCATCCTGAAATCAAATAGACTCATCTAAATAGCCTACTCCTACTGGCAAACCAGCCCAATTCCGTATTTCTCAAACTGAAATAAAAACCCACTTCACTTCCTCCTCCAGCTTGAAGTCCTGAGACCAAGTACATGTGGATAAATAATAAGACAAAAAACAATAACAGAACAAGTTTAATGAAAACTTGTTTTAAATAATTGCCTGTTTCATGCCAGATGTTCAGTCAGATACTTTAAATATCTTTTTAATTTACTATATTAACAACCCGGCGAAGTAAATATTATTCTTCCCATTTTACAGATGAAGACATGGTCTCAGAGGAATTTGGTGACTTGTCAAAGGTCCCACATTAGTTAAGGCGGAATCAATTAGAACCCAAGTCAGTTTGAATGCAATTCCCACTACATCACGCTGCCTCTCATGTTTTAGATATTGACTAATAAACATGTAATAGCCTAGACATTTGAGTAAAAAGAACTTTATTCCACATAAATATGGCCCTTCTCTTCAGTACACCTAGCTGTGGCCCACACCGTTGCCAAAGATTACTTAGCAGTCTCTAATTTCAACTCTTCTCTCTCCAGCTTATGTTTCTTGTTGGCAGAATAGTAGGATCTAGGAATAGAATCTCCTCTGTTGGGTGAATTTAAGCTGTTTCTCAGTGATGGTCACCACTTAACATTACCACAGCAAAAAACATACCTCCTGAGTTGCTAGACAGTTGTTTACCCTAAATCCTAATGAGATAACATGTTTTGGTGAACTATTAGTACTTTTTTTTTGAGACAGAGATAAAGAATATAGTCACCTAAAAGCATTTTGTTGAACCGGTTGCACTTCTTGGATATTCAGGATGATGTTGATTGCTACAAGGTACTTTATTTGGACTGTGATTAGGATTTGCTCAGATAAGGATTCGTCTGGATCCAAGAGCTAAAGACCTTATGGCTGCCAAATTCAGAATCATCCATGAGTGTAGAAAATAGGTGATAAGGAGAGAGGCTAGAAAATTTTTAAACTATCAATGTTCAAGAGCTAGACAACAGTTAGGAAGAGAGAAGTCGGATAGGACAAACAGGTACTGGACAGTCAGAATAAGGATTACGATAAGTACTTCCAGATAATGGCACAGATGGTTGGAAATGTAAGAAGGAGCTTTTCCTAGGGTAGGAATGACAGCAATTCAGTAAAACTGAGTACATTTTGTAAAAGTAAGAGTATATTTGGAATATATAAACTGGTAACCTCCAGTGACAAAATTTTCAGATATCCTTAGATCTCAGTGCCATTTAGCTCCTCAGACCAGATACTATAGAGGCATAGAAGGCTAGTTGGAAGTAAGCATAAAAATACAAGTCAATCCTAGTATGATGTTTCTATAGTTTTAATTTTTATGATATTTCTTATTATATACCTTATAAATAAGAAACATAATATACTCTTAAAAGTTTTTATTAAAATATAGTTGATTTACAATGTTGTGTTAGTTTCAGGTGTACGGCAAAGTCATTCAGATATATATATATATATATATATATACACACACATATATATATATATGTATATATATTTAGATTCTTTTCCATTATAGGTTATTATAAGATATTGCTATAGTTCCCTGTGTTATACAAGTAGGTCCTTATTGTTTATCTATTTTATACATAGTAGTGTATATATGTTAATCCCAAACTCCTACTTTTCTCCCCTTTTCCCCTTTGGTAACCATAAGGTTTTCTATGTCTGTGGCTCTATTTCTGTTTTGTAAATAAGTTCATTTGTATCATTTTTTTAGATTCCACATATAAGCGATACCATATGATATTTGTCTTTCTCTGTCTGACTTACTTCACATAGTATGAGAACCTCTAGGTCCGTCCGTGTTGCTGCAAATGAAGAAACATAATATACTCTTGCCTCTTTTGCTACAGCTTAAAAAGTTTATAAGTTAGGTGCTAATCTTGTCATACCATATGAATACTGCAATTAAGTTCCATTGTTCCTACTTATGCTCTTGCATTAGTTCTTTGTCATTCATTCCAGTCCTCATTCATTCATTGTTCAAGCACTTATTTCTGGCACTTTCTCTGTGCCAGGAAATCTGCTAGATGCTAGAGGAAGAGATGAGTAAGAGTAAGAGAGTAAGAGATGCTTGAGTAAGAGATGAGTAACTCCCCATCGCCAAGGAGTTCTATTCACTGGGATAATCAGATTCACAAACACATAACCCCGATACAGTGTGACAATGCTAGGGCAGAGATACACCTGCAGTTTGCCAGGATTTTAGAGACAGGAGTAGCATGGCAACATTACTAGGAAGCCTTGAGGGTCCACTGAGAATGGAGACTGAATTTGCAGTGGCACCAACTCACTCTGCTGCTAGAGAAAAACCACAAAATACATCAGTCATAAAGCAAGGAAACCAAGTGGATTTACAAGAGACCTAGAGATTTGCAAGGTATGTAGGGCAGGAAAAAAAGGGATCAAGAAATATGGGGTACTTTTCATGAAAGAGCTCAGTCTAAAGTAGCTAGGCAAGAAAGAGAGCTAAAAGAGGTCAGGGGAGTTTGCAGATCAGAAGAAAAGAAGAAGGATCAAAGAAACCAGAGGTCTCAATGAGATTTTAAGGGCCAGAACAGAGGGAGATAGTGAATTAGGCATTTTGGTTCAATAAATCAATCAGCCCACAATCAGGGTATTCATAAAACTTATTACTCTAACAGTAAAAGGAAGTGAAAGAAATTACTAATCATTACTCTAGGCAGCAGGTGTAAACTGGAATGACCCTAGGATGCCCAGTTGCCCTGTCAATAATCCATACGCTAGACATTGTGCTAGGTACTGGGAGTAAGGTGGAAAACAAGGCAGAAATTGTGCCTATCATCATGGAGCTTATAGTCATATAGGAATGATAAACATTGAACAAGACATTATTACTGGGATGAATGTTGCTGAAAAGAGAGGTGAAGGAGCCATGAGAGTTTATTACAGAGGAAACCAATGTCTTCCCAGAGGTCAGCAAAGGGTTGCTGAGATTGCAAAGATGAGTAGGAGTTTGAAGGTGGAGAAGTGAGGTATGAGTGCACAGGCAGAGGGAAGAACGTTTACTAAGGCCTTGGGATGGGAAAGAACATTACATTTGATTTCTAAATTCTAATAGATTTGTAAAAATCCTTATCATCTTTTTACTTGTTGTTCTCTTATGTTTTATTCTCCTTCCTTCATTGCTTTGAACATTTTAAACATACCTTGTGGGCTTCCCTGGCGGCGCAGTGGTTGAGAGTCCTCCTGCCGATGCAGGGGACACGGGTTTGTGCCCCGGTCCGGGAGGATGCCCATGCCGCGGAGCGGCTGGGCCCATGAGCCATGGCCGCTGAGCCTGTGCATCCGGAGACTGTGCTCCGCAATGGGAGAGGCCACAACGGTGAGAGGCCCACTTACTGCAACAAAACAAAACAAAACAAAACATACTTCGTAAACATTTCTTTCAGGTTGTTCTACTCTTTCAAGATTTGGCTATTTCTTTCATCTGCTGTCTCTCATGGATAGTTGTTTGTTTTATGGTATGATTTCTAATTTGTGACTATGATGTCATTAGAAGAGCGTTCTCTATGGGGAAGTAGTCTACAGAGTGCTATTCTTCTGTCTCAACTTGAGCAAAAGAATCAGATTTCTTTTCAGGCTGATTTCCCAGATTCAGGTCCCTTCACACAGGGAATGCGATTTAGACTCTCCATCTGTGTGTGGCACAGACCTGGGGTTTTGATTTCTTGCAGGTGAGGTTTTCTCATTTGCGATCCTGGAATATTATAAACGTTCTTGTTTATATGGGCTAATGGGAAGAGTTCCCTTAGTCTTCATTTCAAAGTCAGCAGAACCCTTTGTGACCCCCAGATTTATCTAAATAGCTCAGTTCAAGCTTTCCTCCTAGGGCCTGGAGCACGGACCCTCCCTCCACTGCAGTTAGTTGTTGGAACCAGTTCCAGCATGTAAGGCCTGTATCTGGTTCCAACAATTCTATAAGCTGTTTGGGCCTAAGAGTCTGCTTAGCACCCTGACTTGAAGTTTCCTCTTTAATTCGGACATTTGGGGGACTCTCTTGGTTTCAAGCTGAGACACATACTTAAAGAAGTTTTAGCCATATTTTATTCTGTGTTTAGACCAGAAGAGTAAAGAATTATTTTGCATCAGCTCATGTTATGATATGGTAAATCTGAGAAACTGTTTTAAAAAAGTATTCATTCATCCAAAAAATATTTATGGAGTACCTACGATGTTCTAAGGATTACAGGACTGAAAGGCAGAAAGTGAGGGGAGAGGGGCATGAGATAAAGAATGAGAGTTGTGAAAACTATGTTAAGAATCTGGATTTTTCTTGAGAGCAAAAGGGCAGCTATTGAAAGATTTTAAAATAAGTTTGCATTTTTAAAATGCATAGTGGAGAATGGATTGGAGCCCAAAAAGAATAGATGTGGGAGGAAGTGTTCATAGTTCAGTGTGTGATGACAGTGGCTTGAACTGGACAGTGAGGACAGATAAAAGTGAATGGACTTAAGAGATATTCAGGTAATTGATTTAGTAATACTTGCTTATGGACTTAACTGGGGAAGGGAGAGAGATGAGTCAAATATCAATCCCAGGTGCTTGGCTTGAGTGTCTGAGTGGTTGTTAATGGCATTTAATGAGATAGAAAGTACAAGGATAAGGAACAAATTTGATGGAAAATATCTCAAGTTCAGTTTGGGGGATGTTGAGTTTAAGGCAGCAGACAGCCCAGTGGTGATATCAAGTAAGAAGTAGGCTATTTGGGTTGGGGACTCAGAGCATAAGTCTGAGCTGGAAATGAAAAGAAAACTGAATTTTGTGGAGTAGATGAAGTTCCCTGAAGAGAGAGGGTAGAGTGATCCTAAAATTCACATGGAACCACAAAAGACCTCGAATTCCCAAAGAAATTTTGAGAAAAAAGAACAAAGCTAGTGGTATCACCCTCCCAGATTTCAGACAATACTAACTGTCATCAAAACAGTATGGTACTGGCACAGAAACAGACATATAGATCAATGGAATAGGAGAGAAAGCCCAGAAATAAACCCACACACCTATGATCAATTAATCTATGACAGGAGGCAAGAATATACAGTGGAGAAAAGACATCCTCTTCAACAAGTGGTGCTGGGAAAACTGGACAGCTACATGTAAAACAATGATAGAACATTTCCTCACACCAAATACAAACATAAACTCAAAATGGATTAAAAATCTAAGTGTAAGACCAGAAACAATACAACCCCCAGAAGAGAACATAGGTAGAACACTCTTTGACATAAATCGTAGCAATATTTGGATCTTGCTCCTAAGGCAAAAGAAATAAAAGCAAAAATAAATAAACAAACGGGACCTAATTAAACTTAAAAGCTTTTTCATAGCAAAGGAAACCACTGACAAAAGGAAAAGACAAGCTACGGAATAGGAGAAAATATTTGTACATGATATGACCAAAAGGGTTAATATCCTAACCATACAAACAGTTCCTATAACTCAGTATCAAAAAACAAACAACCCAGTCAAAAAAAAAAATGGGCAGAAGACCTGAATAGTCATTTTTCCAAAGAAGACTTACAGATGGCTGTTAACAGGCACATAAAAAGAAGCTCAACCGTCGTTAATTATTAGAGAAATGCAAATCAAAACCACAAAGAGATATCACTTCACACCTGTCATAATGGTTGTCACCAAAAAGTGTCCAAATAACAAATGTTGGCGAGGATGTAGAGAAAAGGGAACTATTTTTTTTTTTTTTTGGCCGCACCATGCAGCATGTGGGATCTTCCCTGACCAGAGATTAAACACGTGCCCCCTGCACTGGAAGCACAGAGTCTTAACCACTGGACCACCAGGGAAGTCTGAGAAAAGGGAACTCCTGTGCATTGTTGGTGGGAATGTAAATTGGTATAGCTACTATGGAAAACAGTATGGAGAAGCAAAAAACTAAAAATAGACTTCCATATGATCCAGCAATTCCACTCCTTGATATATATCCAAAAAAGTTGAACACACTAATTTGAAAAGATACAGGCACCCCAATGTTCATAGCAGCACTATTTACAATGTTAAGATATGGGAGCAACCCAAGTGTCCATCAACAGACAAATGAATAAAAAAAGATGTGACATATATATATATATATATATATATATATATATATATATATATAAATGAAATGTTACTCAGCCATAAAAAGAAATTTTGTCATTTGCAGCAACGTGGATGGACCTAGAGAATATTATTCTTAGTGAAATAAATCAGACGAAGATGAATACTGTATGTTACCACTTATCTGTAGAATCAAAAACTATGAATGAATGAATATAGCAAAACAGGAATAGACTCACAGATATAGAAATCTAATGGTTACCAGAGGTGAGAGATAAGGGAGGAGGGGCAAGTTAGGGGTGTGGGATTAAGAGATACAAACTACTATGTATAAAATAGATAAGCAACAGGATATATTATATAGCACAGGGAATTATAGCCATTATCTTTTAATAACTTTTACTGGAGTATAATCTGTAAAAATACTGAATAACTATGCTGTACACCTAATATTGTAAATTAATATTGACACTAATATTGTAAATTAAATATACTTCAATAAAACAAAGAAATAAACAAAAACAAGAGAGCGTGGACTGAAAAGAGAAGAGGGTTTGTAATCCACCTTGAGGAATTCCATCACCTAATGGTTGGGTAGAGGTAAAGAAGAGCCAAGAAAAGAACAGCTGGAAGGAAATGTTGTATCAAGGGTAGCTTTTTTCTCCTAAAGGAGGAATGGAGGGGCTTCCCTGGTGGTGCAGTGGTTAAGAATCCGCCTGCCAATGCAGGGGACACGGGTTCGAGCCGTGTCCCACACGCCAGGAGCAACTAAGCCCGTGCACCACAATTACTGAACCTGCACTCTAGAGCCCACAAGCCACATCTACTGAACCCACGTGCCACGACTACTGAAGCCTGCACGCCTAGAGCCGATGCTCCGCAGCAAGAGAAGCCACTGCAGTGAGAAGCCCGTGCACCACAATAAAGAGTAGCCCCCATTCACCACAACTAGAGAAAGCCCACACGCAGCAACAAAGACCCAATGCAGCCAAAAATAAATAAATAAAATAAATAAATTTTAAAAAAAAGAAGGAATGGATTGAGAATATTTGATGATAGGAAGGACATCAAAGAGAAGACTGAAGTCACTATGAGAGGAAGGACAACTGCCAACATAAAGTTCCTGAGAAGCTGGAAGGGGATAGGAATTAAGGGCAGAGGTAAAAGAATTGGTCTTTGACAGGGGGCAGCACTGTAGCAAGAGGGAAGGAAGACAGAATGGGGAGAGATGCAGATAGTTTTGTAAAGTTGATTTTTGAAAGGTTGTAGTAGTTCTCTGATAGTGTGTTACTTTCTGTGTAAAGCAGAAGGTGAGTTCATCTGCTTCCTGTAATATGGTAGGCAGAAGGGCAGAGGCTTGAGGAAAGTTTAAGATTGAACTGACTATAAAGACACACTGGGCTTTCCAGGGAATGTTGACAGCTCAGAAATCTGCTAGTTTATATGACTTTTCTCTACTAGTGTTCTTCAGTCTGGGTACAAACACAGAGAAGACAGGTAGCTGGATTCATTCAGATTGGGCTTTGTCAGCTTGAGGCTTTGACAGGTGCTACAAAAAGACAATGAAGTAAGGTAAATTAGAATATTGACAGGAAATTGGCCAATATGATGGCTTATAGACTATACACTGGATAAGGGAGGAAACTAAATATAGGAAGGAGATGATGAGAGGAAGATAGTAGAATGGTGCTAGGCTCTGAATGTTTGTGTTCTGCCAAAATTCATATGTTGAAATTCTAACCCCTGGATGATGGTATTAGGAAGTAGGGCTTTTGTGGGGGGGGGGGGTGCTTAAGTCATGAGGATGGGATCCTCATGGATGGAATTAGTGCCCTTATAAAAGAGACTCCAGAGGGTTCCCTAGCCCCTTCCACCGTGTGAGCACAGAGAGAGGAAGTGCCAGCTATGAACCCAGGAGAAGACTCTCCCCCAACTATGCTGGCACCCTATTCTCAGACTTCTAGCCTCTAGAACTGTGGAAATAAATTTTTGTTGTTTATAGGCTACCTGGTCTGTGGTATTTTGTTATAGTAACAATAACAAAGACAAATGGTCAATGTACTGAAAGTTGCAAGTGAAGTAGTGGTAGATCCAAGTGAGCAAGCCAAAAAGATCAGAGTCTACAAACTAAGAATGTGAAGTTTCCAGAAGTGGTTTCAAAGGTGGAACTTTCCAGTGATGAGTTCCAGAGTTTGAATCTGGGAATGGTGGCTGTAAAAGTCAGGATAATATAAGCTATTCTGCATTAAAAGATTGACTCCAACCTCAGATAAAAATCTCAAGTAAAACAAAGCTTTATTTATCACGCATGCTGTTTTATTTTGAAATGCTGCCATTTCAACATATAGCTTCCAGGTTTCTACGGCAGGGGATGAAAAACCTGTACTGAGTTCTTACATGCTTTGGTCTGGAAGCGAAACATGTCACTTCAGCTCACAATCCTTTGTCCAGAAGTAGTCATATGGCCCCATCTATTTGCAGTGGGGCTGGGAAATTTAAAAGAGCACATGGATATTTAGTGAGCAATAAATGTCTCTCCACAGTAGCTGAGATGGATGAAGGAGGAGATGATTAAAAATAAAGTGATTACGGGATGTCATCCTTGATGATTGCTGGAGTGTGGTAGAAAGGAAAACTGAATGAGGGGCTAGAGCCTTCAGTGAAGGGGGTGGGCAGTTCCAAGCTGGTAAATGACAGCAATGAGAAGAGAGTTGAATGGTGAGTCTTAAAGAAAAGTGGGATTTTTCCCTGGGTGGAGAAGCAAGTGCCAAGGAGAATGCACTTGGAAACAATAAAGAAATTTATCACTTGGGCAACAGGAATCCAGCCATTCCATTAGACCTCATGGGAGCCGGGAGTATTGCTCAATAAAGTCTTATGGAGAGATAAGAATTGCCACCCAGCTGATCTTCATAAACATGGAATGTTGTTTGGGTAGTAGGAAATTATTTCTGAATATTAATTGATATTTTTCCTTGTATTTCTTTCTCCCCTTTTGTGTTTGTCCCTATAAAGAGCTAGTTTGTGCTCATTGCCTCAAGGTAAGGATTGTGGCAAGGTGGGAAGCAAAGGACCTGAAACACTACTCTTAAGTTCTAGTCTACAGATAGTCTAGGCCATGACAAGAATGGAAAGGTGTGGGGGGCAGAACAATGGCTCCCCCAAAGATGTCCATGTCCTAATCCCCGGTACCCATGAATGTGGTAGGCTACACTGCAAGGGGGAAAAAAGATTGCAGATGAATTAAGATTACTAACCAGCTGACCTTAAATTAAGGAGATTTAAATGTAATCACAAGCATCTGTGAATACGGAAGAGGGAGGCAAAAGAGTCGGTGTCAGACTTATGCAGCATGAAAAGACCTGACTGGCCATCACTGGCTTTGGAGATGGAAGGAGGCCATGAACCAAGAAATGTGGGCCATCTTTAGAAGCTGGAAAAGGAAAAGAAGTGACTTCTCCCCTACTGCCCTCAGAGGGCACACAGCTCTGCCCAAACCCTGATTTTAGCCCAGTGAGACCCATTTCAGACTTCTGAACTCTAGAACTCTAAGATAAATTTGTGCAGTGATATGTTACAGCTGTAGTAGGAAACTAATACAAAGGGCACAGAAAAAGTTTTGAGAGTTGTAAGTTTGAGGAGGAAATTATCTGGGAAGAGGAAAGATCAAGCAATATCAGAGCACAAGCATAAATCGAACATGGAGATTAGTTAATAGCAGAGAGAAAAGCCAACATACAGGCAGGCAGCAAACTCCCTGAAACAGGGTTATGTGATCTGTGCTTCATACCTGGCAACGTGCAGGGAGACAGCCAGACCCCCATGGAGAACGGCTGTGTGCTGTTAGTCAGAGGCACCTTAATTAGCTTCAGGAAGAGTTCATTTTATTTTGGCCAATAGTACTTTGTCCTTTTTTCCAGTGTTATACCCGTAATATTCTTTTTGTTTTGTGTGGTGATTTTGTGATGTGCTAACCTGGCTAGCTGAACTAAATTTCTTGGGTTTCCTTTCCTGTAGATTAGCGTGGGCCCCAAGAGAAAGTCTGTTTTTTTTTTTTTTGGCCACTGCGGCCTGTGGAATCTTAGTTCTCTGACCAGGGATGAACCCATGCCCCCTGAAGTGGAAGTGCGGAGTCTTATCCACTGGGCCACCAGGGAAGTCCCCCCAAGAGAGATTCTTGTGGGCGATGTGGAGGGCAGAGGGAAGGAGCAGCTCAACTGCGGGTCACTTACCTTCCGCCTCTCCTCAATGGCGTGAGGCCCAGGACGCTGCTTGAAACGGCCTCACCTTCCTCTGGCTCTTCCGCTTCTCCGAATCCTGCGCCAGGTGTGGGTGTTTAGCTCCGTGAAGAAAGACCCGGCTTCTACAGGCCACGCCCCCTGCCAGGGGCAGCTGCAACA
Organism: Leucopleurus acutus; assembly: GCF_964270905.1. Lineage (NCBI taxonomy): Eukaryota > Metazoa > Chordata > Mammalia > Artiodactyla > Delphinidae > Leucopleurus > Leucopleurus acutus. The sequence goes on along the minus strand of NC_139149.1, from coordinate 74,806,003 downwards.
AGAGCTGACGCAGGTTCATCCTGTGGGCTCCGTCTCAAGCTGTGGGTTCTGGCTGGTTCTTGCTCTCTCCTACATTATATCCATCTTTCCTTCCCATATGCCTGCCATGGACTTCAAGTTCTAGGTTCAGATGTGAAGACAACAGCCTTACAGAGACTGCTTAACTAGCTCCCCCATTAAGCAAGGTCAAATCCCTGTACTAAATACTTTCAATATGATATGATATAAGATAATGTATACGACAGGTGGCCAACAGGCACATGAAAAGATGCTAAGCATCTCTAATTATTAGAGAAATGCTAATCAAAACTACAATGAGGTATCACCTCACACTGGTCAGAATGGCCATCAGCTAAAAGTCTACAAATAATAAATGCTGGAGAAGGTGTGGAGAAAAGGGAATTCTCCTACCCTGTTGGTATGAATGTAAACTGGTGCAGCCAGTGTGGAAAACAGCATAGAGGTTCCTCAAAAAACTAAAAATAGAGTTGCCATATGATCCAGCAATCCCACTCCTGGGCATATATCCAGAAAAGACGAAAACTCTAATTCAAAAAGATACATGCACCCTGATGTTCATTGCAGCACTATTTATAATAGCCAAGCCATGGAAGCAACCAAGTGTCCATCAACAGATGAATGGATAAAGCAGTGGTACATACATACAATGGAATATTATTCAGCCATAAAATGAATGAAATATTGGCATTTGCAGGAACATGGATGAACGTAGAGATTATCATACTGAATGAAGTACGTCAGACAGAGAAAGATAAATATTATATGACATCACTTACATGTGTAATCTGAAAAATAATACAAATGAATTTACTTACAAAAGAGAAACAGTCTCACAGACATAGAAACCAAACTTTTGGTTACCAAAGGGGAAAGGGATGGGGGATAAATTAGGAATATGGGATTAACAGATTCACACTACTATATAAAAAATAAACAACAAGGATTTACTGTATAGCACAGGGAACTGCATTCAATATCTTGTAATAACCTATAATGGAAAACAACTGAAAAAATATATATAACGGAATCACTTTGCTGTACACCTGAAACTAACACAATATTGTAAATCAACTATACTTTAATAAATAAACAAGATAATGTATATGTATACAGATGCCCCGCTCCTCTGAACCCTTGAGTTTCCATCATATTTGTTTCTGATGTTAATCAAAAATTCTTTTCAACTCCTGCGATTTGTAGGAATTATATTTAGTGCCTCTCATGGATTATTACCCTGGTCATTTACTCTTTTATCCCTCACTTTCTCCAAATACTATTTTTATTGGATCAGCAGAATGTGAATGACTCATTCAGATAAAGTAATCATTTGTTTCCTACTTAAAGCTATCTTTAAAACGCCTCTCCTCACCTCTCCTCTAACACCCTCCCAAAAGCCTTGAAAGGATCATTCAAAATACATAACGGATACAACGCTAAAAAGGAACCAGTGATCCATGAATAAATTATGAATAGTGACAGAAGGCAATGTTTATGATTCAGCTCAATAGACTTTGCTGGCAAGAAAACATCCTGTAATTAATCCTTTGATTGCTGGAAAACATGGTTCACAATAAAAAATGAAGTAATCCTGCACATACAGCCAGAAACATAAGAACAAACACTTGTAAACTTAGAACTCCACTTTCTGGGCCCACTTTTAAACAAAATTTAAAACTGCATGGAAAGCGTGGGAGATTTGATAGTCAGATAGGCCGGGGTTGAAATCATGGTTCTGGCATTCTGTAGTTCTGTGATTTTAAGCTGATGATTTAACTTTCAGAAGCTCAGTTTTCTTATCTACAAAATGGCAGTAATAGTATCAACCTCATAGGATTGTGGAAAAGATTAGCGATAATATGTAAAACTTCTGGCACATAAAAGGCACTAGGAGTCACTACCTTTTATTATTAAACACCCCAAATAGCACATGCATCCCCTTTGTTAATACCTTTGAAAAATATATATCTCTGAAAATGATGTCCTAGAAAATCCCTACAGGTTAGTGCATATATACTTTCCAATTGCTTAAGCACGCTCATCTTACTTTCCAGCCGCAAGAGCCACATTCACCCAAATTTTGTCTACAGAATCTGAGGTCAAACTAAAGCAATGTAGGAGCTTGCCCTCTTCATGGCTGCGGGAAGATGGAAGCTCTTGGCAGGAATTAGAGCTTTAGAGAAAGCAAGGCCCTCATCCTTAGTCAGAGAGCTGCTACTTAAGTAGCTGCACTGAGTGCCCGGTCACCAGACAGGGGAAGACAGAAAGAGGGCAGGCCCTTCCTGGCCCAATTTGGAGGTGAGTGGGTGAGTAGATGGCTTTCCTCTCTGACTGCCTCCAGATGTTTTCCCACCTTCTTCTGTAAGTTCCCATGGTCAGGTTGCCAAGCCAGGGAAATCCCAAAGTGAAAATACACTGACAGCTGTGTTTAGAATCTACTAACAACACAATGAGACACAGGGCCAAATCTGACCTGGAGATTACAGGAAACTTATCCCCAAAAGTCTGAATGAAAATGAAGAGATCACATAAATTAAAATGACCCCCAAATAGAGTGAAATTCTGGATGAAGAAAGGAAGACATGAAAACAAAACATTATCCTGTTGCAGACAATAGTTTAAAAAAGTCTGGGGCCAAGGGTACAAACCTTTACTTCTATTACCTTAAACAAAACTCTATTTCCCCCTAACTATGCTACAAGGCATCCAAGAATATTTATGTTCTGATTGTTGCCACATGTATTATTGTTACTTTAGGTTAGGGTTTAATGACTTTTTAAAAGCTGTAAACATGCCCTGATATGCATATCTGTACATATATGTCTACCTATATATATATATATTTCTACCTATGGTTTGAGGTTTCTGTAGATGTGTGATCCAGAAGAGCATCATCTTTACGAATAGAGACATTATTATAGTCTTAAAAATGAAAAATCGACAACAAAGCCTTTCTAGCAATGAGCCCAATGTAAGTGAAATTCTATTCACGGAAGTTACAATTAGACAATAGAATTCTGCTTTTAACAGCCAATCCTCTGCTCTGATCAGGTACAGAGCTATCTCCGGAACAAGGAGACAACATTTTTATAGATCAGACAGACAATGAGTTCTTAAAAGGCTATTACTCTGGGTTGTCAAGGATTTGGAGGACACAGCCGCTTCTGAATATTCCTGCTAGACACCTAAATCAACACACCTTTCTAAAGGATAATTTGGAAAAATGATTCCAATTCTTAAAAATGTATTTATTAAAAATATATGTGTGTGTATTTACAAAATGATTTACCATCAAGGATATGTTTTGAAATGCTATTATGACAGAAATTTCAAAGGACCTAAATGTCTTACAGTAGATTATTGATTAAATAGTCAAATAGTAATATGATATAATACATATAGTCATTAAATAATCATGTATAAAAATATTTAGTGACTTGGGAAAATATTCACATTGTAGTCAGTTAGTTTTAGTTATTTACTGAGTAGATAAACCAAAATGTTAACAGTAATTATTCCTAAATGAAGGAATTATGAATGATTTTTATTTTATTGTTGTACTTTCTATATTTTATAATTTTCCATGATGAATATGTTATTACTTCAAAATCATATTCTGTCAGGTATTAAAAACCATTTTAGAAACCCAGAATTTTAAGCGTATTTATATTTGTTTATGAAAATTATTCAAAAACACATAAGCTATAAAATAAATTATGACAATAAATTGATGGAATATATTTATATTTGCATTTATTATTAGAATCATGAAATCGCGTAGTCGAAAGGGATCATAGGGATAGTCTGGTACAAAAAACATTTGGCCTCTACAATTTTAAGAGACATAGTTTACACCATCGATTAGGCTGTTGTAATCACCAATATACGTTATGGCCTCTTTAGTCCTTAAAATGGTTTCACTTGGGCCCTTCGTGATTTTTTTTTAATAAAAGAGGATAAACTCTACTAGTTTGATAAAAATAAATTATCTTTTACTTTAAGAGACAGAAACAGTTTCTTACCTTGATAAATAGGTCACTTGTGACATATTTCAGTACAGCTTGAATAAATTCCTTTGAATTGTTATCAAAATACCACAGCATTAGGATTCTGGTGAGATAACAGACTTTCTGAAATAAATTCATATATAAGATGTCAAACTGGAAATTCTGCTAATAATTTTTTAGTCTTTTAGAACTAAACTTAAAATGAATTTCTATTTCCATCCCTGAATGCAAACGTATACCACTGAGAGGTTATCTGATCTACACATTAAAAGATTTCTTTTTAAATGTAATACATGGTTGAATTTTCATAGGCATTTTCTATACTTGGAAATACTAGGCAAAAACTCAGTTCTCAATTATGTGGGTGGTTCTTCTACCAATGTGGTAGCAACTGTACAGTAAAAATACCCAAGTCTTTTCACAGAGGATATATCTTTATGACACAATTTTATTTTTACCTACTAATTTTATTTTTATTTTATTTATTTATTTTGTTTTTGTCTTTGTTTTTTTCTGCGGTACGCGGGCCTCTCACTGTCGTGGCCTCTCCCGTTGTGGAGCACAGGCTCCGGACGCTCAGGCTCAGCGGCCGTGGCTCATGGGCCCAGCCGCTCCGCGGCATGTGGGATCTTCACGGACCGGGGCACGAACCCGTGTCCCCTGCATCAGCAGGCGGACTCTCAACCACTGCGCCACCAGGGAAGCCCTATTTTTATTTTTAATATGTGCCAGGTACTGTGCTAGATGCTGGGGATACATCTGCAGTAGGACAGAGTATATTCCTATGGGCTAGAGTGTATTCATAAAATCAAGCAGGCAATGAGATTATAGTGTGCTGAGTACAATACTATGCTAAGGGAAGTGCTAGTGCTAGGAGAGAAGTTGGATGGGACACTGGTAGAAACCCTTTGCAGGACCTGTTCAGCTCACACACCTTTCCCTGGGAACTGCCTTCTACCTTTGCATCCCAGCCTTATCTATACTATGTACCTCCAACCCAGGCCACAGATGACTGGACAAGAGGTACACACTTGACCCAGGCTGGAACTCCTCCGGAGTGAATTTTATCAGTTAGCTGTGGCAGCTAAATAAGTATGATCACGTAAAATCAGAACCAAGGTGGTAGTTTGAGGTTATATGCAAGTGGAGAGAAGAAGGCTGCCCTGCAGAAGTCTGGAGAGGACAGTGGACTCAATCCACTTGGGAAGAATTGCTTCCAAGATGGCTCACTAATGTGGTCAGCAAGTTGGTACTGGCTGTTGTCAGGAGACCTCAGTTCCTCCCCACAGCGCTGCTTGAGGAATGGCAGCTGGCTTCCCCACAGCGAGCAATCCAGGAGACCCAGGTAGAAGCTGTAATGCCTTCCATGACCTTGTAGCAGAAGTCACATACCATGACTTTCACTGTATTTGTCACCAGGTCATTCCTGATTCACTGTGGAAGGAGACTACGGAAGGCTTTCCTTACTTATTAACAGGTGGAAAGAAACACAATGATCTGCCTAGACTAGGACTTTAAAATAATAATATTGGAAATGGCAGCAGTAGCTAGTGCTGCCCCTGAGAGGCACAATGTCAATCTTTCTCAAAGAGGCAGGCAGGTATGTATGAGAAGCGAAATGGGAGATGAGGTTAAATGTGCCTACCATACATTTGTAAGAACTATTTTGGGCTAAGCAGTGTCGTGATAAGGGTGCCACATACATCATGCCAACGGACCAGAGACATTGCGTTTCATGGTATAAGAAGTTAACTTTCTTTGGTTCCTGGCACAATGGAGCCATTGTCAGGTTTTGCATAGAGTTTGGGGAGAGGCCTTAGGGAAGACTCAACCCCTCTGGAGTAGTCCTAAATTGAATCATAGCTCTAAAGAGTCCTAAGATTTAGGATTTAAGACTAAGGACTTAATCCCAAAAATTTCTGGGAGTAACACTGACATTGCTGGATGCCTGCCTTTCAGCATCTCAGACACAGTGATTGATCTCTGACTCTCTATGTTATATGTACAGTCACTATGTTTTCAGAGCAAAAACATATGGTATAATCTGACAATGGACAGGGTACTTGAAATTAGAGCTGTCATTGAAATTCTTACCCTACTCTTGGATACATGAACTCGTCCTTTTAAGTATATAGCAAAATAACTATGGGGGTGTATAACCAATGAATAGACTTCTAGAATTCTCAGGGATGGATGGATTCTAGAGAAGGTGAATGCATTTTCTTAGGTGTTCATAGATTTTAAAAAATAGGATTGAATTTTGTGCTTTGTTTTAATATAATCTCATATAGTTAAAGAAATATATACTATTTTAAACTCATCACAATTTTAAGAGGTGAAAAATCTGACATAGGTAATTAAAATAAAATAAATTCTCCTGAAGGACCTCTACATCAATGGAGGTAAATGATCTCCTGTGACTGGAAAATTAAATACAACGAAGGAAAAGAAACAGAAGAAGAAAACACTTGCAGTGGGTTTTCTGAATACATTTGAAGATCACTTGAGATAATACCTGGGTGCAGAGAGGGTCTGTGTGGCCTCAAACAGAAAATCAAGACAAAGGGTAGATGTGATGTCCAGAATAAACTACATTAAAGAGATTCAGACTTAAGACTCGATGGGACTATAGTGACCCCTGCTGGAGCCTATCTTTTTATTTTTAAACTCAAGAACCCAAGTCAGGGCCCGTGTAAGGATAATTACAATTTTCACAGAATAATTGAGTTTGAAAGCTGGAAGAAGGCTTAGAGAGCATCTAGCATTCTCTCTTTATTTCATAACTGATGAAACAGGCCTTTAGCCCACAGAGTTTAAATGACTTGTTTTAGGTCACAGAGCTGGGATTACCAGGAAATAAAGACATCTGCCCAGTTCTTGGGCCTGTTTATACAAGTGGAGTTTTCTGTCACAACAAATAAAAGTATCTAAAACACACAAAATGAGGAGGCCAAGCAAAATCTCAGGAACTTAAACCGACTTTAAAATAAACTATTCACTTGATTTGGTTAGCTAAGACTCAGTTTTGCTGAAAAGAGAAATTTCTAATCCATGCTAACATGACATTCATTTTTTTATCTTTCCTCTTTGGGCTTTATGAGCTTATACAACATCATATCAGAATCAAATGTATTTTTGGAATGTTAAGTTGTTCTGGCCTTCACTAGGTTACCTATGTTCCCCACCTCGGCTGTTTTGGTACATTTGAAATATTTCTTTGGGCTTGAGTATGCTTTTTATGTCCTTGCCTGTTGTTCATCTGTAAAAATCTCCTGCTATTATACTAAGAAAAAGGACAAAAATGAAATCACACATATGGGAATTGTTCTTACACCAGGATTCTCTGGAAAGCCTGACTCTGACTCTTACCTTCTACTCACTGCGCTGGGGTCACCGGTTCCTGAGTGCTCTGCTTCTTCATCTCTCTCCCTTCAATCAACACCTCTCTTCCTCCACTTCATAAATCAGAGCTCCCAAGACATATCATGACCATGGGCTTTGTGCATTCATTCTCCTGTTATTGTACTGGGAGGCAAGTTCCTGGTCCCTACTTATAGTCTTAGGTAGTATGGGCAAAGCCACTTTTCTCCTTCTACATTTTTAGTTCTGTGATCTTTAAATGAGTACAATATTGGCTATATCTACTTCACAGTGTTTCAGTGAGGTTCAAATAAGATAAAGTATTTGAAAGAGGTTTGAAAAACAAAGAATTATGTATAGGATAGTTTCTGAGATATTATTTTTATTATTTTCTTCGTAATTTTTTTCTTCTCCAACTATTCAAGCAGATAGCCAGATGCTTATTTATTTATTTTTTTTAACTTGGGGAATTTTTTGCATGGGGCAAACTTAAGCTATCTGAGGTTTAAAAATTTCCTCTTATGTTTTATAGAAAAGATTATGCTAGGAACCCTGGCGAAGGAAGGAAGAGGAGGGATTTAAGCAATGAGAACAAGACAGAAGTTTGTTCCATTCAGACTAGAAAGGGTATACAGGCTTATTGCTTTCACACCGTACAGTCTGCTCTGAGGCTGCCCCTGAGAAGGTGGCAACACCTCAGGGTAGAAGACGTCATGATGTAGATATTAAAACCTGACTGTCGGGCTTCCCTGGTGGCGCAGTGGTTGAGAGTCCGCCTGCCGATGCAGGAGACGCAGGTTCGTGCCCCGGTCCGGGAGGATCCCACATGCCGTGGAGCGGCTGGGCCCGTGAGCCATGGCTGCTGAGCCTGCGTGTCCAGAACCTGTGCTCCGCAATGCGAGAGGCCACAACAGTGAGAGGCCCGCGTGCCGCAAAAACAAACAACAAAACCTGACTGTCTACTCTGCTTGGCAGAGAGATGGACAGAAGTAGAAATCTACATCGGCTAAGGAGTCAGGGGCTTGAAGAAACAGGATTAGGAGATTGGTTAAAAGGAAGTCTGAAGCAGAGTTATACGGATGGACCTCTCAGAGTGGGCAGCGTGAGGATATTTGTGTCGTATAAAGAAGCTTACTAAAAGGTATCCATTGAAAAAGGTCCTCAATAATCAAGTAAACAGTATGACCAATCTTGTGGATATCAGTCACCCTGGTGCTTGATAATGGGCCTGGCAAGATGTGGGCTCAAGAATATAGGCTTCCCTTCACCCAGGCTGATCTGGCTACTTACTCTCATCAACATCAGAAATCCACATTGAGCTCCTAAAATGGCATCAGTTCTAGGACTTGTCAGCCACCTAATGGCAGACGGATTACACTGAACCTCTATTGTCATGGAGGAAAGACACCATGTGGATTTGGATTTGCCTTCTTTGCCTATAGTGTTTCTGCTAGAGTAAACTGCTTTGTTTACTTTCCTAGAGCCCCATAAAATATTTCTTTGACTAAGGAACTCCATTAAAAGAATAAGAATTGGGGGCTTCCTTGGTGGCACAGTGGTTGGGAATCCGCCTGCCAATGCAGGGGACATGGGTTCAAACCCTGGTCCGGGAGGATCCCACATGCCGTGGAGCAACTGAGCCCGTGCGCCACAGCTGCTGTGCCTGCACTCTAGAGCCCATGAGCCACGACTGCTGAGCCCACGTGCCACAACTACTGGGGCCCGCGTGCCTAGAGCCCGTGCTCCGCAACGGGAGAGGCCACGGCAATGAGAGGCCCGCGCACTGCAACGGAGACTGGCCCCCGCTCGCGGCAACTAGAGAGGGCCCGTGCCCAGCGGCGAAGACCCAACACAGCCAAAAATAAATAAATTTTTTTTTAAAAAAAGAATAAGAATTGAAGACATGGTTTCATGTCCATAGGGAGAAGCTGCCTTGATAGAATGGTGGAATAATCTATTGACAACCCACGTATGTTACCACTTGTGGGACTGGGGAGCTGTCCTCCAAGTTATACTGAATTCTCTAAGCCAGCAACCAATATATAATGCTATTTCTCCCATAGCCAGGCTAGTTATAATATAGAATTATAATGAGTTGTGGCCCCTTCATTATAATTGCTAATGACCTAATCACATAACTTTTATCTCCAGCCCCACAATGTTATGCTCTTAGCTTCCAAGGGAGGAATACTTCTTCTAAGAAACACCAGAAGAGTTCCACTGAATGGGAGCTGAGACTGCCACTCATCAGCCACTTGAGTTCTTCATGCCACCGAACCAGCAAGCAAAAAAGGGGATTACTGTATTGGCTGGGGCAATTAATTCTAATTATAAAGTAGGAGAAGGGTTAGTACTACACAGCAAAGGGAGGGAGGACTATGTCTGGAAGCCCAGGGATTTTCTGGGCAACTCTTAGTACTCCCATGTCCATGGTAAAATCTACTAGATTAGAGCAACCCAAGCCAAGCAAGAACCATTAATGGTTCAGCTTTTTCAGGGATGGAAGTTTAGGTCACCCTAACTGACAATCACAACTAGCTAAAGTATTATCTGAAGACAAAGGGAACAGGGGAAGAAAGGTAGTGGACGAAGGGACTTGCAAATACAAACTATGGCCCATAAACTGTGTAGAAATAAGGACTATAATCATCAGGCATGTATTTTTTTTCTTTTCCTTTTCTTCCCTGAAGTCTTCACTAGCTGAATCTACTTATGGAATAGGTCCGGGTCTGGAAGCCATGAGAAGCAGTGAGTTTGACCTTGAGGAGATTCCTTAAACTCTGACAAATCGACTACCTCAGGTAATATTAAAACAGGTTATAAGGCAGAGAGAGACTAAGATTATCAGACAGAGGAGGAAGGATTGCTTCTAGTGACAATTAAGACTCAGTGGGATTTGGCGATTCAAGGCAGCTGGATTTGTTAGAACTTATCCAAGTATCCCCGTTCTCAGGATCCCACTCTCCTAATCAATGCCTAGAAAGCCTGCATCGTAATGCATAAAGTTGCAGAATCAAACTTAGGTTGGTCTTTTACGTACCTCAGCCCCACTGGTACAAGAAATAAGACTTCCTTTAGGTAGTCAAGGAAGATTTTTGATTCTCTGACAGTGCCCAGAATTAAAAATGTAAATTTCTGATTCTGTCACTTCCTTTAAATAAGCTTTCCAGTGCAATCAGAACCACCCCACAGCTCTTATAATTTCCACTGTAACAGCCACGAAGTCTCCTAAATTCTTGTCATTAAAAGGCACCCAATTCCAGGAAACAGTGTGATCATTTGAGGAACATTTTGTCACTGCAGGGTGATGGACCACCAGTGTCCTGTCTGCCACTGACAGTGAGATCACTACTGATTTCAAACCTAACCTATGTATATGTTAACGTACACTATATGCTCATATTACATGCTAGGTTGCTTGGGAGGAAACGGGATACAAATGAAGGAAAGAAATGGGCCCTGACCTCAAGTATGTTGTGATCTTATAATCAGTAGCTAAAAGAGTTCTGCTAAACTTTGGAAGGCAAAACAGCATTCTTTGAGCTGCTTCGTTCCCTCTCGCTAGATGACCAATGGGCATAATATTTGTTAAGCTGAGTTAGAGAGGAAAGAAGCAGTTTCTTTGAGTCCCAAGTAGAGACCCATATTTCTCATAGAAATAATGTTGTAAAAGATGGCTATGTTTACACACTAATTCTTCAAAGCCTATTGGCCCCAAAAGGTTATTGAAGTACAGTGCTACTTGTATATAAAATATAGTCTATTTCTGGCAAAATTACGAATAAGCTTTAAGTGAATAACCAGGAAGCCTAATTACCATCCAGGCATTGTTTCTATTGTAAAATATATTTCAGATCTAATATAAAACATTAAAAATATTCTTCCCCTTTCCCTCCCACCTAAGCATACATACCATACCCTGGCATCTGAGGCTAAAAGGGAATCCTCCCTTCCTGGTCACGTCTCAACAATGCCATGTGGCCTGACAGTTAAGGAATCATCCCTGCTGGCTTGGGGAGCGATCGGCAGGGGGCACGGGAGGCAGAGAGGGCCTTCTCAATGCACTGTGTGCAGACTGCCCCCCAGTACTAGGCTACCAGAGGCAGCGTTCACTCCATTTGTTCCAAGATAGAATCCTCTTCTCAAAGGCACCTTTTACTTCTTTCAGAATCAGTACTTGACAAAATGCTAAATAACTTGCCAAGGGCCACTCAGCAAGAAAGTATCAAAGCTAAGGTTCAAAGTTGGTCTCTCTTACTCCAAAGCTCACATTCCTTCCTCTGTGTTATTTAGTATTTTCTAGGAAATACACTCACTTTAAAAATAGTCCACCAGACCCATTTCCCATCAATTTACCCTGATAAATGAAAGCATGCCTTACCTCAAGCTTCCTATTCACTTTTGAGAGTTATGGTTTCAAAGCAGACAGCACATTAAAATCACCTGGGCTCTATTCCAGACCAATTAAATTAGAATGGGGGGGGTAGGGCTTTTTTTTTAAGTTCCCCATTTTAGTCCAATGCACTCCCAGGTTTGAGAACCAGTGGTGTTTGAGTATCAGACCTAGGCTTGAAGTTGAGAGCTATAATATGCTGGCTGTTTTAGCAAGGTATTAGTGTTATATTTTTTAAAAATTCATGCATGTTAGAGAGAATGTATTTGAGCACCTCACATTGTGTCTGGCAAGTAGTAGAAACACAATAAATGGTAGCATTAAAACTGGACACTGCTATAGGGAACAGAAAGCGGGGTTGGAGTTGGATAGAACTGATTTCAAATCCAAGCGTTACTATTTTTAGTCTTTCATAAGTTAAATATTCTGTGGCTTAGTTTCTTAGTTTATATAACAGTTATAATAATTCCTATCTCATAGAATTGTGAGAATTAAGTAAAACGTTTGTGAAACAGCTGGCACATTCCTTCCATTGTCTGTAATCTATGCTAGTAAAACAGCCGTTGAAAGCAGTTACAGAATGTTAAGTTTAGAAATATTCTGTTTTAGATGTGGAAATGTATACATTCTGTGTTTAGTATAACAAATAACAGTGTAGAGTCTGTTTATTCTATACTATTCCATACTCTGCTATGAAGAATAAAGCATCAAGATTTGAGGATCGGGTATGATAAAGGGGCTTATTGAAGAGAGGGCAGGTGGAGCCCATGGGGCCAATGAGCTGGGACAGAAATGCAGGCATCTGGACTCTTCCATCCATGCTATGAGGAAGAGCTGTTACCCGATCCAAGTACAGATCGAAGTGGCCCAGAACACAGGGGGGGAGCCAGACTAGACTGTCATGACTGCCTTCATGAAATTGGGCCTGGAACAGCCGTTAGCCGCGTATGTCTCAGCGCTGTCAGTGCTGCCGTAGGGGGCTGCAATCAAGATGGAACGTGTCAGTGGTGTTAAAACAAACATCCCTGCTCCAACTTGAGAGCAAAGTCTATAAATAGTAGATCTGGACATGGCTCACACCAGACTCTTGTGTAATTATTTGTCTTCACAGGATGTGCCTGGCACAAAGGGCTAAGAAGTCTGGAACGGTGCCCGACATATACAAAGTACTCAATAATGCTTCTTGAATTGAACTGACCTGTGTCCTCTGCCTGGGACACTTTTCTGAGTGGAACTAGACGTTACGATTTATTGGGTCCTACCAACTGCCTGGCCCTGTACTAGGCACTTTATATAGAGATCATCTCATTCATCTGGCAAATCCTTGCCCATCCTTCAAGATCTAGCTCAAATGTCACCTATTCTGTTAAACCTTCTTGACTCCCTGAGGCAGAGTCCTCTGTGCTTTTGCACTGACAGCTCTTTGCTCAAGCTTCAGAAGAGCACTTACCACCTTCTACTTTAACATATCTGTTTACAAGTCTGTCTTCCCCACTGGAATGTGAGGTCATCAGGGGCATCACGTCTTTATTACTTTTTTTTGTTACTGGTACTTAGCACAGCATCTGATGAAATTAATTTTCAAAACTCGCTTGCAACTCTGCTGACTAAATAATGTCATGCTGAATACATTTATTTTTTTAAAAATGACATCCTTCTACACATAGAGCCAGCTGATATTTTTATATAACTGAGGAAGAAGGACAACTTTTTATATAACTGAGGAAGAATGAATTCTGAATCACAGAATTTGAAATGGTTAAGAGTGAGATCTGAGGCCTATCTGCACACACCAGCTGTGAGAATCAGCACCTCATGGGAAGTGCCTGATATGCTTCCACTAGCACCTTCCTTGGGACCATACTGGTGTTCTCAGGATATCTATAGTACCTGGTAACTGTCTTCTGGCAGGACCTATGGGCTGCAACAAAGAAAGAGAAACATGAGAGGATTTCTACATAAACACACTAACACACACACACCCCTCACTTTTCATTAAAGCATTATCACCTGAAATCTTAAACTCTAGTTATAAAATGGAGAAATAACACTTGCCTTATAGATGTAATGAGGATTAATGAAATAATGTATATGAAGTATCTGATTCAGTGACTAATTTATTGCGAGCTAAAAAAAGTGGTAGCTATTTTATTATCCCTCAACCAAGAAATAGTCGATTAACCTTCCAGCTTTCTGACTCCTTTATTGCCATTGAACAGTGTGGAGCTGGGAACTTATCAAGAAAAATTCCTCGAGTCCCAGATGTTTGACATGAGCAAGTGGTTGAGTGATGGTGCCATGTAGTGAAATGGAGAGGACTGGGTGGGGAGGAGAGTATTGGTAACTGGGCATGTTAAATTGGAAATTCGTATCAACTATCCAAAAGGGATGTAACAGACTGTTGAATATGAGTCTGGAGCAAACATCAGCAAATATTTAATATTAAAGTCATAGGATTAGATGAAATATCTATGGAGAAAGCATACATATATTAAATGTAACTTTTCTTTTTTTCATAGTTATAAAATCTGTTCTAAATTTTGCTTTTTCTACTTAGTATATTATATTCATCTTTCTACATCAGTATATACACATAGATTTGCCTGGATATACTATAATTTATTTAATTTATTTTTAATTATTGGACATGTAGGGTATTTTCAACTTTTCAATATTATATACTCTACAAATATTTTTGAGAGTTTGTGCAAGTTGATCTGAGGGGAAAATCCTAGAAAACATAATTGCTGGGTCAAAGGGCATGGCACATTTAAAATTTTGAAAGAGAATGTCAAAATGCCCTACAAAGTGGATAAAAATTAACATTTACACCCCCACCAAGAGGGAAAGAGGGGGTTATTTTCCAATGCTATTCTAGCACTTGAATGAGAAATGGTATTTCACTGACATTTTGATGTTATTCTTACTTATGAGTGGGGCTGAACATCTTTTCATGGGTTTATTGGAAATTTGTATTTCTTTTTTGTCATTTTTCTAATGGGTTGTTAACTTTTTTCTTATTCTTAAGGGTAACTGAAGGTAAGAGAAATTTAGCCTTCTTCCCCTCATAAGTGTTTCATTTCCCCCTCTTTGTAATATTTGCCTTCCAAGGGGACTTCTACATCAGGCCACATTTGTTATCTGGTACTGTACTTGCCTTCCTGCTGTAAACAATTAGAAAACAGGATAAAATATACAAAACAACTCCTTCAGAAACTGGACACAGACAGAATAAGACTGTGATCCCTAAGAGAAGGGAAACAAATGAATGATCCATAAAATTGCCCGGGAGGCACATTTTGGATCACAATGCGGAGAAGTGAAGCCAAGCCGAGTACAATAATCTTGCTAAGTTGGGGAAACAGAGATCAGAAATAGGGGAGGCAGAGGACGCTGGATGTTGTGGGGTGGGGTGCCAGAGAGGAGGGAGCTATTCAAAGGAAGACTCCAGAAATCTGCACAGGGTTCCCTTGAATCTGAAACAGGCTGCAAATAAATAGAGTTAAACTTCATGGGCCAGGCAAAGAACAACCAGGGAACTGTAAGTTGAACACTTCTGCAAGGTCACAAAGGGCTCCAAGTTCTGACCAGCCAGAGTAGAAGGCTTGTTGAGTATCCAGGGCATTAAATGACCTCAAATAGGTCATATGTTCCTAATTAGATTAAACTAGGCCTGGACTAAAGGCTACTGTAGACCCACCCTAGCCAACTTGAAAGTCAGCCTCAAAAACATCAAGCTGATCTACAAGTAACTGACCTGCTTGTCTAAACCAACTTCAACACTCATTAAAGAAAGACAATGATATTTAGACACTCTATAACATAGCATTTACAATTCCCTACATCCAATAAAAAATTAGCAGACATACAAATGTGCATGAAAATGTGACTTAAAATGAGGAGGAAAAAACAATCCATATAATAGACACACACAAAAAAGACATGGATGATGGAATTTGGGGATAAGAATTTTAAAAGTCATTATAAATATGCTCAAAGTTTTAAAAGAAAACATGAACATCATAAGGAAAGAAATGGAAGATATAAAAAAAAACCAAATGGATTTTCTAGGGATGAAATACAATATCTGAAATGAAAATGTCATTTGAGGAGATTAATAGATGATGAGACACTGCAGAAAAAGAAAAATCAATGATCCAGAAAGATAGCAAACAGCTGTCAAAACTGAGGCACACAGAGAAAAAGAGAGTGAAAAATACATTAACAGAGCCTCTGTGACCTGTGGGACAACATCAAATTGTCTAATTAATATATGCGCAATTACAGTCCTAGAAAGGAATAGGGAAGAAAAAATATATGAGTAATAATGGTTAGACTTTTTCCAAAACTGATGAAAGCTCTAAATCCCCAAATCCAGAAAAGCCGAACCACAGGCAGAATTAACAGAAAGAAAACCACATCAAGGCACACCATATTAAAACTGCTGAGAACCAATGATGTCTTAAAAGAAAAAAGAAAATGTCTTAAAAGTAGTCAAAGAAAAAGACATACTACATACAAGAACAATGATAAATATTACCACTGATGTCTCATCAGAAACAATGCAATGTAGAGGACAATAAAAGGACATCTTTAAAATACTTGAAGGAAAATAATGGTAATAGAGAATTTTACACCCAGTGAAAATATCCCTCAAGAATAAAAGTGAAAAATGCCTTTTTTTGAGACAAAAAAAACCCTGAAAGACTGTTTCACCAACAGTCCTGAAGTAAAACAAATGTTCAAAAAATGTTTTCACGCTGAAGGAAAATGATTTCATATAGAAACTTCAATCTATACCAGTGGTTCTCAACTGTTGACAGTTTTGTCCCCTGGGTAACATCTGCCAATGTCTGGAGACATTTTTGGTTAGCATGACTTGGGGGAGAGTTATTATTGGCATCTAATAAGTAGAGCCAGGGATGCTGCTAAACATCCCACAATGCATAGGATAGCCACCCACAGCAAAGAACTATCCAGCCCAAAGGGTTAATAGTGCTGAGTGTGAGAAATCCTGGTCTACACAAGGGAATGAAGAGTGCTGGAATTAATAAATATATGCATAGACATAAAGACTTTTTAAATAAAATTAATTGTTAAAGGCAAAAATAGTAACAATGTATTAGGGAATATATAACACGGGTAGAGGTAAAATGCATGACAGCAACTACACAACTGGATGGGACAGGAGAAATGGAAGTACATTGTTATGAGGTTCTTACATTATACATTAAGCAGTAAAATATAATTAATTGGAAGGTAGACTGTGATAAGTTAAAGATGCATATTATATAACTCTAGAGCAACCACTACATAAATGAAACAATCAGGTATAATGAATAAATCACTAAAAAATACTCAATATGAAAGAAGATGGAAAAAGAAGAAAAATGGAACAAAGAACAGGTGTGACAAATAGAAAACAAATAGCAACGTGCTAGACTTAAACCATATTGATAGCTGCATTAAATGTAAATAATCTAAATATTCCCAATAGAAGGCTAAGGTTGCAAGATTAGATTTAAAAAGAAGACCAAATTATATCTGGTCTACAAGAAACCCACTTTATTTTATTTTTGTAATGTTTTTCTTTTTCTTTTCTTTTTGGCTGCACCACATGGCTTACAGGATTTCAGTTCCCCGACCAGGGATTGAACCCAGGCCATGGCAGTGAAAGCACCAAATCCTAACCACTAGACCACCAGGGAACTCCCAAGAAACCCACTTTAAAAATAAAGACACAGATAGGTTGAAAGTAAATGGATGGGAAAAGATACACCATGCAAACACTGATCCTAAGAAACCTGGAGTGGCTATATTAATACCAGGCAAAGCAGATTTCAGGACAGGGAATATTACCAGATATAAAGGGGGACATTTCATAACCACAAAAAAAGTCAATTTAATTAATCACGAAAGCATAACTATTGTAGATATGTATTTCATCCAATTACAGAGCTTCGAAATACATGAAGCAAAAATTGACAGAACTTCAAGACTCCTCTCCTAGTAATTGATAGAATAAGTAGATAGAAAATAAGTAAGGTTATACATAACTTAAACAACCTACTTGACCTAATTGACACCTTGAACCCTATACTCAACAACAACAGGATACACATTCTTTTCAAGTGCTCCTGAAACATTCATCCAGATAAACCATCTGCTAGGCCATAAAACCAGCTTCAAAGAATGAAAAAGAATTGCAATCATACAGAGTACGTTTTCTGATTAGAATAGAATTAAACTAGAAATCAGTAACAAAAATATATTTAGAAAATCTCCAAATATTTGGAAGCTGAACAACATACTGGTAAATAATCAAGAGGTCAAAGAAATAATCACAAGAAAATTGGAAAATATTTTGTATTGTGCATGACTTTGTTTGATGTTTTCTTTGCCATGCTGAAATTTAAACTTTTATCTGGGCACATTTACCAAGTTACAATAGAAAAGATTGATAAATAGGCCTAGCTAATTTTAAATTTCATCATGGCAAAGAAAACCTCAAACTAATTCATGGACCTACACATCCTTGGACTATATGATATCCAGTCCAAAATTTACATTATGGTATTTAAAAAACACTCACATTTTACTCTCATACTGTTTCATTTTTGAGATTTAAATTTTTGATGAATATGAAATTGTTCCTATCTTCCTGGAGATTACAATCTAGTGGCCAGGGGTCCATGTGGCTATATCTGTCCCAATGCCAATACACAATCCATCTATTTAATGGCCTAACTTAAAATGACACTTTTATCACTTAAGTAGTTTTCTTACATGCTTGTGTCTATTTTTCATTCTTTTTTTCTGTTTCACTTCTCTTTTTATTCTTCTATAAATACCGTGCTATTTTAAATTATCGGTCCTTAAAATGTTTTCATATCCATTAGTGCTAATTCCCTCTCATTCCTCTTTCTTATCAACATTTACCTAGCTATTCTGAAATATCTGTTACATTTAAAAATTAACTGATGTTTTAATTGGAAATTACTTTGCATTTATAGACTAAAGAGAATGACATTTATACATCATTGAGTCTTCCTATTCAAGAATAGGGTATGTCTTTCCATTTATTATTTGAGTTGTAATATTTTCTTCATATGGAGCAGTGGTTTTTTACCCTGGTTGTACATTATAATCACTTAGACAGTTTAAAAAAATACAGATGTTTAGGCCCCATCAGCAAAGGCTTAACTGGTTTGGTGTAGAGCACAGGAGCTCTGTATTTATTAAGAGCTTAACCCCAGTCAGGGTTAAGAACTAGCAAGGTAGGGCCTGCATACTTCTAGCTGAAGTCTCTCCTTGGGTGTTTTCACTTGCCTTGGCTTAGTTTTGGCTACTATTTTGAATGGCATCTTTTTTGTTCATTATATTTTCTAATTCACTACTTTTTGTATAAAGAAAATCTATGATTTCAGAGTGCATTTGTTTTGTAATATACCACCTTACTGAATTTAATATACATATTTTTGTCAATTATTTATATTTTATAGGCATTAAATTATACCACCTGCAAAAATAATGACAACTTTGCCTTTTCTTGTCCTATATGTATGCCTTATTCCATTATCTTGTGTATTTGTGTTGGCTAATAATTCCGGAAAAGTAACAGTAGTTATGGCTGAGGGTATCTTTAGTATACTTCTGATTTTAATGAGAATATGCACAGTGTTTCATCATTGGCATTAATGCTGGTTTATCACTTCAAGAAAATATCCATCTACTAGTATTTTACTGAAAGTTTTTAAATAAGGAATGGTCCTAATTAAAGGACTCCTATTTAAACTCTATCAAGGGCTTTACAGGAATAAATTAAGATGATCTTGTTTTTTCCCCCTCTTTCTAAATACCTAATAATATGTTGAAAGAGATTTCAGATATTGAACCTTGTTTGCACTGCTGGAATGACTGGTCTTCATTACAGTATATTGTTCTTTCAATATACTGCAGAATTCTACTTGCTAATATTTAATTTAAAATTTTGGGTCAGTTTTCTTTTCTTGCTTTCATTGCCAGGTGTTAGCATCCACATTAAATTTAAATTTAAATTAAATTTAAATTAAATTTAATTTTTTTGGTGTTAGCATCCACATTAAGTTTAAATTTTTTGGTAAGCTTTCTGAATTTATTTTTACTCTTTAATTTACTAAAATTCTAGAACAGTGGCTTTCAGGGTATTTTTATTGTGACCCAGAGTAAGAAATGCATCTTTAAAAGGAGATCTGGCATAAACACATGCACTGTAACAAAAGTTTCAAATAGTAATACTTGCTCTATGAGTATGCACTCTATAGTATTCTATTTCAGTAAAAAAAATGCCTATCTCAAAACACTATTTTGAAAAATACTGTATGTCATTTGAAGAATCATCTATACACTAGTGCTTTTCAGAGAGTAGCTCTCTGGTAATTATTCCATTTTCTTCCTTGTTTGTGTTTTTTTCTAGACAATCTATATATTAATTTCACACAGGTCTTCAAATTTATTTGCATAATAATTTTGCAGTATACTCTTTTAATTCTTTAATTCTCTCACGGAGTCTGTATATCATTTCTCTTTCTCCTTTCTGATTTAGAATATTTGTGCCTTCTTTGGAACTTCTAATATTGACTGGCGTAGCTAGTGTATTGGGTTTTTTTTTTCTCCTTAAGGAAACAGGCCATAGGTTCATATTATCAGTTCTACTGCTTTGCTGTTTCTGATTTTACCTTTTTATTTCTCTTCTGCTTTTTAAGGTTTAATCTGCAGTCTGTTTTGTAGTTCATTTTCTACTTTTTTGAGTTAAATACTATGTTATTTTTCTTCTTTCTTGTGTTCATGTTTGAAACCATGACTATCTGAACACAGCGGTCATATTCTACAGGTTTTGGTGTGTAATGTTTTAATTAGTATTTTGTACACATTCTGTAATATCAGTTTTATTTCCTCTTTATACCAAAGGTTGTTTTAAATAGTTTTCATATTTCCAAGTAGTGGAGATGTTCATTTTTATTTTGGTC
Organism: Leucopleurus acutus; assembly: GCF_964270905.1. Taxonomy (NCBI): domain Eukaryota; kingdom Metazoa; phylum Chordata; class Mammalia; order Artiodactyla; family Delphinidae; genus Leucopleurus; species Leucopleurus acutus. The sequence goes on along the minus strand of NC_139149.1, from coordinate 74,785,217 downwards.
ATTCGTTTTTTTGTTAAATTTCATGGTTTTCAGAAAATGTGGTCTGGATTATTTCTAATTTTTGGAATTAATTGAGGGGTGTGTGTGTGTGTGTGTGTGTGTGTGTGTGTGTGTGTGTGTGTGTGTGTGTGTGTGTGTATGCAGGCCAATGTATAGTCAATTTGGTAAATGTTTCATGAGCTTTTAAAAATAAGATTGATTTTCAGTTAACAGGATATCTATTTCATCAACCTCACTGACTTCACTGTTCAAATACATCCTTACCAAATTCTGATGGCTTGATTCATGAAGTGAATTAAATTAGGCCACTACTATTTTGTTTCTGATCATCTTTCTTGTAGTTCTGAAGTTTTTCTTCATGTATTTTTAGTATAATATTATTCAGTGATTTAAGATTTATGAAAGGTATATCCTTTCTGTAGACCCTTTACCATCATAACATTTCCTCCTTCATCTTGTATTATACTTTCTGCCTTAAATGTCATCCTGTCTGACTAATATCATGACCCCAGCTTTCTTTTTGTTAGCATTTGCTTGGCAGACCTTTTCACACTTTTTTCTCTCTAGTTTTCTAGTCATTTTGCTTTAGATCGTCCTCTGTGTACATCATATATACCCATCCCTCCCTTTACAAAAGTTAAATTTATAAAGTTTCAATTTAAAAAATATATCTAATACAAATCAGTATTAGTGATATGAATATTGTTAGGCACTACTGGTATTATTGTTATTAGATATTGATAATGATTTTAATATTCAGTATATATTAAGCACTTACTTGGCACCAGGCACTGTTCTTGGTACTTTACACTATTATCTCATGTAGTCCTCACAACTTGACTAACATTTCCATTTTGCAGATGAGGAAATGAAGGTTTCCTAATTTGTCCAAAGTCAGAGAGCTCACAGTTACTGGCTGGCAAATGTGTTTATTTATTCATAGGTTTTGGAGAGGGGAGGTTTTATAATCTTGTTTCCAGTCTCCTATTTATTCTCCACTTTGTACTAGTAAGTATCCCATGTACCTACCATTCCAGCTACACCCAAGAAACGGTTGGTTTGGCCCTTAGTCCATACTCTACTCCATAACTTTGCACTTGCTCAAGTGCTGTTTATAACTATTACCCACTCCTCTCTAGGGGTAGGGCAGTGTTGCACATAAATGTACTCAGCGCCTACCCACAACCAAACAATGAGTGTTAAATAAATATTTGATGAAATGAAATTCTAAGCAGAGTCTTTACCACATTTTATCAAGTATTTAAATTTCACCTGTGCTCCAAACCGATGGATACCAAGGGGGGAAAGCAGCGCGGAGTGGGGCAGGGGGGGCGGGAATTGGGAGATTGGGATTGACATATATACACTAATATGTATAAAACTGATAACTAATAAGAACCTGCTCTATAGCACAGGGAACTCCACTTTGCTGTACAGTACAAACTAACACAACACTGTAAAACAACTATACCCCAATATAAATAAATAAATAAATAAATAAATTTCACCTGTTCTCTTATTGGATTTCTCCTCTGAGTCTGAGTGATGATGGAAAATATTAGATTTATTCATATTTAAAATTAAGGTAGAATATTTGATTGTATTACAGTGGATATAAATTCATTGTACATGTAAAAATGTCCAATATTTAACACAGATTTTGATTCTTAATAATAGTAATGCCTTACTTATGGATTTTATCAGTAAATTCTGGGATGTTATAAAAAAAAAGAAGGAAGATATATAAAATTGAATTCAAGGTTTAACCTGAAGTCCCTTAGAAAAATTTATAGTACAGGTGATGTAGTTCTTAGAGCTCCCAGCAGGGGCCAGAATGTTCATGTTTATGGACATTCACATTAAATGACAATGTTTTTACTGTAATTCAAGATTGTATCTATTTTTAAACCAATAAGAAAGTCAGATAGAACTTTTTATAGTTGAAATTACTAAAAACTTCTGACTTATTAATTTAAAATTTCAAGAATGTAAATATATAATTCAAAATAGCGAAAAATGAGTTTGACAGAAGTAGTAATGTTCTGTAACAAAAGGCTAACCCCTAATATCTGAGCAAATAGGTATACAAAGTACTTTTAGTCAGTAGACACTAAAACCCCTACACTAATTGCCAAACTCAGGTCACTGGGTCTTTCAGTTGCCAAGCCAGACTATGGACTGGGTCCAAGAACAAAGGGCACCACTGTGGCGTTGACCCAGGAAATTGGGCACTGACCCTATTTGTTAATTTTAGAATATTAAAAAACTTCCTAACTCAATATAAGAGAAGTACTGGTGCTTCCAAAGTATTTCAATGCAAATTGCCTTTGTGAATCAAATAAATTGTTTTTAATTTAATTCTAATTTAAGTCATGTAACCTTTCTCTGGATCTCAGTTTCTCCATCTGTTCAGGAGTACATTAGATATGATAATCTACTAAAATTCAATTTTTTTTTCCTTAGACAAAAAGCATCTTTTTTTTCCTGTCTCTAGTTCTTGGCATAGTCTCTATCACAAACCAGGTGCTCAGTAAATGTTTAATGAACAAATAAATGAATAAATAAACAAATGAATAAATTTTTAGAGAGGTCTTTCTAGGAATTTACAAAAGAATTTGGAAACAGAATGCCTCTGAAAGCCAATCTTCTGCGAATTATGAAAAACAATGCGTTAGGCAATTCCAAGGAAATAAGAAAACATTTTCTGAATACTCTTGAAAAGAACTGAATTCTTTCACGGCTATCACTACTTCCAAGTCACTAACTGAGTAAAGAGGGAGTTAATTTTTTTAAAGTGTTTTAAGACTTTAAAATCTAAATCTAAAACAAATTAAAACATTTTTTTTATGTGCTGAAACATATTCTGTATTGAGTCAATGGGTTCCAAAGTTCCGCCAGAACAAAACCCTGAAAATTGCAAGATTTTCTCTTGCGGAGTGGTTGTTTGCTGGAAGGCTTATCTTAATAATAAGGGAGGGTAAATATTTCAAAACTAAAGGTGTAATTGTGCCAATTCAATCTATATTGTCACCTGCTCCAGAAACCGTGTGCTTGTTCTAAGATAAATAAAACCATCATGAAGGAAATCAGTCATCAAAAATAATGAAAATGAACTTCTTATACTCAGTTTCTCATTTGTAAATTTTTTAAATTTTACTTCATTAAACTCGGGGACAAATGTATAACTGCAGGCAGAAATTTCTGTGCCTTCTTAATCCAGAGAGGTGGGCAATGGTGTGGAAGTTTAGACCAAAAGTGAGCATGTAGGGGCTTCCCTGGTCGCGCAGTGGTTGAGAGTTCGCCTGCCGATGCAGGGGACACAGGTTCGTGTCCCGGTCCGGGAGGATCCCACATGCCGCGGAGTGGCTGGGCCCGTGAGCCATGGCCGCTGAGCCTGCGCGTCCTGCGCGTCCGGAGCCTGTGCACCACAACGGGAGAGGCCGCGGCAGTGAGAGGCCCGCGTACCAAAAAAAAAAAAAAAAAGTGAGCATGTAGGTATAGCAAATTTGAAAGCCCAACTAGAGACTGCTCTATATTATATCAAGGAATCTGGGACATCCCTGCATGCTATCTCACTGCATGTACATTCAACAAAAACAAAAATAAAATTCAAGTCCAGTAAAAGGGGCTAAAATTAGTGAATCACGGGCTTTTTCCAGACACCAGCCACTGCCTTTGGGCAAAGAACTTAAGTAGCTATGCTTACTTTCTATTAATACAATAAAGAAATTATTTGAGCCAGGTCCTCAAAGATTGAATAATGTAAAGATTCATTCTCAAGGAAAAACAATTTTTTCGAGAACTCTCATAGATAAAAGTCAACCCCTATCACTTTAGATGACACTTGATGCCAACTTGAGTATAGTAAAAAACTCAATTGTAAACACTTCTGAAAATAACACTGTAGACATTGTATTTGTAGCCACTGTATAAAATGAAGACATCAAAAATATAAGGTGGTTATCTGAATGATCCAGAATATACATCAAAAACTAGGTTTTATAAATGATACAAATGAACTATTTACAGAACAGAAAGAGTCACAGATGTAGAAAACAAACTTATGGTTATCAAGGGGGAAAGGGGGGGAGGGATAAATTGGGAGATTTGGATTGACATATACACACTACTATATATAAAATAGATAACTAGTAAGAACCTACTGTATAGCACAGGGAACTCTACTCAATACTCTGTAATGACCTATACAGGAACAGAATCTAAAAAAGAGTGGATATATGTATATGTATAACTGATTCACTTTGCTGTACAGCAGAAACTAACACACCATTGTAGGTCAACTATACTCCAATAAAAATTAATTTTAAAAACTAAGTATACATTTTGAAATTACTTATGGAACTCATAGACACCCCTGGGAAGCTAAGGTTGGTTGGAAAGAGCATTCTGGGAAATAGGTTGATTTCTGGCCCACCTGGGTTGGCTATTCAAGGAGCTATGCCTTGGGGTAAACTGAGGCAATAAACTCTATCCCAGTTACAGGGGAAAATGCCTTCCTGCTGGTATAAGGAGAAAGCAGGGAGAGAAGGAGTACTTTACAACAAAGAATATGGATAAGGAGGAGACTGTGACACGTATAATCAGTTCACAGTCTCCCTACCGGGTCAAGGCCAAGAAGATTGTTCGGCCTTTGCCTTGCCTACACAGACACACACACACACACACACACACACACACACACACACACTGCCCTTTTGAGATTTCTTTTCTGCTCTCTGGCTGCTTTTGACTCAATTTGAACTAAATAGAACCTGTGTTGGGTAAGGGCTCTGGTAGTCTTAAATAGTGGTATCACAGCAAGCATGGTCACTCCCTAGCAAGGTCTTGTTAATAGCTACACAGTGTCGCTGCATAGTCACAGATCATTGAATGCAAAAGTTCCAGTGGAATGTTCGAGTGTTCGGTGCGCTAGCACAGAACTGCTAGAGGTGGCAAGGACACACAGGGACCTCCCAGTACTGGTACTCTCTACGAGGGCGAGTAAGAGGGAACACAATAGAAATGTTATGAACCACAGAGCAACCCGAAAACACAACAAGAGCCATTTAGAAAGTCTATAAATATAAACATAACAATATATTATGAATATAAAACTATACCTACTGAAAAATTAGAAAGTCGAACTTTCTTGTATTTAAGGAGACATATTGGTTCAGTTATCAGTAAACACATTTGAGAATTGTAATAATCTATATAATTAACACTAAGTCTTTTGAGTCTAGTCTCTTTTCAATGGAAAAAAGAGGAAGCAAAATTATAACTTAATTTTTATTCTTTGTATTTCAAATGTATAATGAATAAACTAGAGTTCCCACTTTGGAAAGGAAGGAAGAGAGAAAGCATATTTTGAAGCTTTCCTGAATTAATACTACCTCTAAAGGACAATGGAATGCAAACGTTTTGTTAACTGGGACATTATTATGACACACTGCCATAATATGAATGTTATCACCTCAAGACTGACCTGAAAACCAACTAAAGAAATCCCTCAAGACCAGATTGCAGCCTACACCCTAGAACTGACAAATGTTGTGCAAATGTCCTCTAGAGAACCTACAAGTTAGTAGTTGGTGATTATAAAACAATAAAATTTATATTTCTGCTCTTGGCAATAATTATATATCAGTAAATAAATACAGTGTCTAAAAATAACCATGTTTGAGGTCTCATTAAAAATACAACCATAGGGGCTTCCCTGGTGGCGCAGTGGTTGAAAGTCCGCCTGCCAATGCAGGGGACACGGGTTCGTGCCCCGGTCTGGGAAGATCCCACATGCCGCGAAGCGGCTAGGCCCGTGAGCCATGGCCGCTGGGCCTGCGCGTCTGGAGCCTGTGCTCCGCAGCGGGAGAGGCCACAACAGTGAGAGGCCCACGTACCACAAAAAAAAAAAAAAAAAAAAAAAGTACAACTATAGATATTAAGATGAGAGGACTTCAAGTTAGAGGGGAAAATAATTCAACTGAAGCAATATAAAATTTATTACTTTGGGGGAAAGTGTGGTCTGGGGATCCCTGGAGTGAAGACCCTTTCAGAGAGTCTGTGGAGTAAAAACTATTTTCATAACAATGCTAATATTTTCTTGCTACTCTCATTTTTTCTTATATGTATAGTGGGGTTTTTCCGGAGGCTCCGTGATATGTGACGGCATCATCACTTTGTCAGCAAACAGAATATATGCTTGCATGTATCTGTATTCTAACATTTCTCATTTTTAATTTATAACATGTTAAATATTGATAGATATGACCCACACAAACAAAAGCTTTCGAGGATCCTAAATAACTTTTCAGAGTACAGGAATCTTGAGACCAAGAAGTCTGAGAACTACTGTTTTAGGTGATACACCTCAAGTTAAATGGCACAGCTCATCAAATTTCTTCCTGTTTTATATTGAAGAGACTAGATTGTAGGCTTCACGAAGACAGTGACTGTTTCTGTCTGGCTCACTGTTTTCTCCTCAGAATCTAGCATGGTACCAGGCACACAATAGGCATTAGAATGTTTCATAAAATACTAAATGAATTAATACAGTTAACACTCAAACAGCGCAGGGGTTAGGAGTGCCAACTGGTCTTCCAGTTGAAAATCTGCATATAACTTTACAGTTAGCCCTCTGTATCCAAGGTTCTTGCATCTGAGGATTCAACCAACTACAGATGGTGTAGTACCGTAGTACACATTTAGCGAAAAATGTGCATATAAGTGGACCCTCTCAGGTCAAACCCGTGTTGTCCAAGGGTCCACAGTATATACATACATGCATACATGCATTCATAAGTGAAGGCTTTGCCAAATGACTTATTCAAGGTCATATAAAATGTCAGCAACAAATCCAGAACTATATTCCAGATCTCCTGTCTGCTACTCCTATACTGTTACTCCCTGGCTCAAGGATACTTTTGTTTTTGTTCATTTTTGTTCTGTAATCTATTGAAAGCATGGATAATCAGGTATTGCCACTGTGAGATGACTACCTCTCTCATGCTGTTATGTGAGTTGAGCACTAGACAATTTTTTTCTGGCCTTAAGCATAATCAGAACAGTGTGTTACCAAAGGGCTATCATCACAAGGAAGTGGCAAGAGTGATCAGATAAAATACAACTTTCTGGTTTTTTCCCACAGCAGAGTTGAATTTTTCATGATTCATTCTTATTCTAATTCCTAGTCTCCTCCTTTCTTTGGCCACATCATTAAACTTCTGGCAAGCTGTTACGTTAATGCACTCAGTAGCTCCCAGACTGCAAAGAGTAAAACCATAAATGTTTTTTGGGAAATATGCCTTGTACTCTCAAAGTTGTTTTGAAACATCCCCCCTGGTATTTGTAAGAGAGAAGAGAGAAGTTTGCTTCCTATCTTACTTATGGTTACAGAAATGTAAGGCCCACCCAGTACAAAGAAGCACAGTGGGAAAGAAAAATACAAGTCTTGTGAAGAGGTGAACTGGCCACCTAAATTGACTCCTGTGAGAAACTGCTTTCAAAGATGGCAAACCTAAGACAAAGCCAAAAAGCTGGTCGGCCATGCCCTCCCATCAACTAGAAGGAATTCTCTACTCACTCATCCTAATGACACAGTCCTGTCTTCATGAAAGCAGCCAAAGCCAGACCTCCAGCAGTCAGACCACGGTGAAGGTTCCTACTGCTGGCGAACCTTCCTGCTCTGGGGCCTTGGGAAGGTTGCTGTCACTGACACTGGAGAATGCGTATTTGTTCTTGAAACTTCTTGAGGACCTCTTAACTCATTCATTACTGATGTCTAGAGGCGTTGACTGAATATAGTTGATTCTCAATATTCACAGTAGTTACGTTCTATCAAGTCACTGCCGACACTGAATGAGTGATTACTGAGCCACTGCTCCTAGGGGAAACACAAGGTTACATCCTGTCAGCATCTGGTCACATTTTCGTCAACCAATCAATATATAACCTTGCTTTAGGTGCATTTCTGTTTTAAAATATCTTAGTTAATATATATTGCTGATTCATTAACATTGGATTCACAGCCAAAAGCCCTATAACTGAAGCCTGAACAAAGCTTACATAACACACATATTTTTCCATAAGGAAATTTTTTCTTTCCCAAAGTTCTATCACAACCTTCTTTTTCAAAAATTGTGGTAAAATACACATAACAAAATTGACTATTTAACCACTTTTAACTGTACAGTTCAGTGGCCTTAAGTACATTTACACTGTTGTGCTACCATGAGCAACAGCCATCGCCAGAACTTTTTGATCTTCCCAATTGAAAACTCTGTATCTATTGAACAGTGGCTTTCCCCCATCACACCCCACCCCTCCTCCAGTCCCTGGCAACCACCATTCTATTTACTTTTCATCACAGCCTCCCTGTGCCTAGGAGCACAGCACTTCAGCACTATGCTTGGGGGCCACTTTGAACAGCAGAATCACCCCCAAAAAACCATGCAAAAACGTGGGGAAAAAATGGTGCTATATAGATTGCAAAAAGGGCACTTATTAAGCATGAGTGCTGAAACAAGGCAGAGAATTGCCTTGGTTGACCTGAACTGGGATCCTGTGTGTTGGAAGCCTCAAATTTTTTGCTGCTCTGTGCATGTGCATGAATGACTATAAAAGCGCCATGAGTATTGATTACGGAGTAAAAAATAAGTTTCGGCAATGAGACAAATTTGCAAACATGGAATCCGTGAGTAATGAGCATCGACCATGTGGAAATGACGACCTTTGTTTCCTCTATTCCAGGTAGTAAGAATAAACAGCTGAAATGTGCCTTGTGATAGGGCTGCCTTAGAACATTTTACTAGAGAGCTAGCCTACGTGAATTGATAATTGGCAGCTACAAACTGAAGCAGTTCTAGTTCATGTGGAGGATAAATTTAAGCATAATCTCAAACCCCTCTGCATGAAACAAAGACCAAGTACTCAAGTACTAGTTATCAATCACTTACTGTGTGACAGGCAGAATACTCAGCAATTTACATGTATTATTGAATTACGTCCCCTCCAAAACTCTATGAGGAAACTGAAGGTTAGAGAAGTTAAGTATCTCATCCATTATTACATAGTTAGAAGTGGCAAAATTGAGATTTGAACTCAGGTCTATCTGACTGCAGAACCTGAGGTCCCAACTGCTATGCAATTCTAATAGAGTTAAAAAGAAAAAAGATTTGATTTACTCAGAAGTATATAGAAGCATATGTTACAATCATTATAACATTACAAAGATTTATATGCTGAAAAATAAATTTACCAAACAAATAAAACTTTATAAGCCTGATCTAATACTGCTCCACAACAAACAATATCTGAAACCTTTCAGGGCATCTGGTTTGTGTCTGGTTTTCCTTAATCTTTAATGATGGGCAAATCTAATGCATTATGTAAGGCCATTTTTTCTCAAGAGATGTAGATACCTCTTCAGAATTTGATGAAAATGCATTAACTTTTCAGGCTACTGAGTTGCATTTTAGTGCACTGAGGCAGTAAATTAGTGTACAATGTGCAAAAGTAGTGACCTAAAAAAATGAATATTTGATATGAACCACTGCATTCTCTTGGAAAAAAAAGTAATGGATTAACTCTCTCAGGAGTCCTTAGCTTCCCCAAAAGAAGTAGGAAGAATAAATCTCCTGTGGCCTGGAAACAGCTTCTGTTCCTCGCTGGCTATGTTTGTTTAGCTTTTTAATAGTTCATTTGATTAGATCTTGTGGCTCCCAAAGCTAAGGTTGAGAGTTTGATCCCTACAGAGGCCACTTAAATTTAGAGAACAAAAAGCTCTATTCTCTGCTCCCAGACCTTACCCCAAATCCCTGCCAGGTGTCTGCCCTCTGGTCAAATGAGAAACTGGCAAAGGGGTGCAAACCTAGCACAGTATTGGGAAATAGAAAAATGGGCACCCTTTATTATGGTGCTCCTTTCCTTTTATGTGTCCACAATATTTGGATATAATTTATAGAGAGTAGATACTATGGTTTTTCTTTTACCCCTGGAAATCTGCAGAAAACTTCATTACCAGTCATAAAATTCATTATCTTAAGCTTATTCTAAGTTCTTCTAAGCTTATTCTAAGTTCAGATAGCTGACATTATCCTCTTGGTAATAAACAACGAAAAAACACATCCTCAGAGCAATATTAATCTGCAACTTTGGGATAGGAAATAATAGTAATCAGTCAAAAACTGAACACAATTTTCATATGAATAAAAGATATTAAATGATTTAAAAATAATTTCATGAGCAGTTTAATATTAAAGTATGATTTTCATTATGTGTTAAGAATTTATTCAGGAAAACAAGTTTCTCAAATTATAGCCAAAAATCTTTTACTAGTATCACTATCTTAACTTTAAATTTAAATCTGTATTTCCCTAATTACACAGTACTAAAAATAATTTACTACAACAAATAAAAATCCTTTTACTTCAAATCCTTGCCTAAATAATATAAAATCATTTTATTTTTTGAGGAAAAGACATTTCAACTTTTTAAGTATGAAGTGTAAATTAAGATTTACTTCTTTAAATTATAATTTTAAAGTTTCACATATAAAGATGAACAAGATCTAAGTGTAGTTTATATTATTGTTAAAATAGATTTTAATTTTTCAAATGTCACATATATCTTTCATTATTTGTAGATTTATTTCTTTTATGAAGTAGTCAAATGAATCAGCTCACCCTTGACTGTAACAAAATACTGTTTGGTGACTTGTGACAGACAGGGTTTTAACCTCTGACAGCGAGATTCATTGTGGAGCAAGAGCCAATCATAGATCCTGACGACACTTGTCTCATCAAAGTTGGAATATAAAAAGCCACTTGGAATACAGTATAAAAGATTCACTGGTGTGGCAAGTTGTCTCTCAGACTGTGCAGGCATTAACATTTTGCTTGGCATTACTCAAAAGCAAAAGAAAAGTAAAAGGAAGAAATAAGAACAAGGAAAAAGATTGTATTGATTTTAAAATCATGCAAAAACTGCAAATCTATGTTTGTATTTACCTATTTATGCTGATTGTTGCTGGTCCAGTGGATCTGAATGAGAACAGCGAGCAAAAGGAAAATGTGGAAAAAGAGGGGCTGTGTAATGCATGTATGTGGAGACAAAACACTAAATCCTCAAGACTAGAAGCCATAAAAATCCAAATCCTCAGTAAACTTCGCCTGGAAACAGCTCCTAACATCAGCAAAGATGCTATAAGACAACTTTTGCCCAAAGCTCCTCCACTCCGGGAACTGATTGATCAGTACGATGTCCAGAGAGATGACAGCAGTGACGGCTCCTTGGAAGATGATGATTACCACGCTACGACGGAAACGGTCATTACCATGCCCACAGAGTGTGAGTAGTCCTATTAGTGTAGAGCAACAGTTCTGCTGACTGTTGTTCTAGTGTTTATGAGAAACCGATCTATTTTCAGGCTCTTTTAACAAGCTGTTGGCTTGTATGTAAGTAGGAGGGAAAAGAGTTTCTTTTTTTTCAAGATTTCATGAGAAATATACTAATGAGACTGAAAGCTGCTGCATAATTTGTTTCCTTAGAGAGCTAAAAGGCTAAAAATAAAATGCTTGCATAGCATTAATGTTATACAGTTTAATGTGACAACTATAACATGCTTATGCTTTCACAGCTTAATACCACCAAGGTAAGGATTGGGAGATACTACAAGCAATGTGAAAAACTTGAAATTTTTTAACTACATGAAATTTCATAACTGCATTTGGTTGTCTGAAATATGCATTTTATAATAACAGGTTTTTTCATAATAAAGAGAACCGGAAAGAAATTTGTAGATGTTGAAGCATTTGCTGAACACCTAGAATGACTTCTGTTATTCAAAACTATTTCTCACAGTGTTTTTATGTTCTTCACAAATTAGAGTTATCTAATTTTGAAAGCTATTACAACACTGGAAAATATGAAAAAATATTTTTTATAAATTTAATGTATTACTAAGAGCAATGATGAAGTAAACATAGCATAATAATAATCATGAGCTAATTATCAGAAAATGCTAAGAAATAAACATTTTAATTGAGTAGGCTATGAAAAGTCCCACTTATACCTTGACCATGGTACTATTGTTGAAAGTACCCGATCTGCATATTTCCAGGCAGGCACATGCTTAATAACCTCCTGAAGTATTATTTTACTCTTCATAGGAGGGAGGACTATTACCTGTAGTATCTACATTGCTTCTGGAAGATTATATACGTCATACCATTCCTGTTGCAGGCAGTTCAAAACTATACTCAAGGAAAGCGGGACAGGCACCTTAACAGAGAAGGCATGACAAGAAAGAGTTTTGTGCCATATGTCTGTGATCTTGCTTTATAGAGTGGTTTACCCACTTTAAACTGGACTCAAAACAGTTTCAAAATACTGTTTTCCTTATTAAGTAATTAGGTTATAATGCAACGAATAATCTTCCTTTAAGACTGTGCTATCAGATAACCCTGGAGTAGATTTGCCTTATTTATAAACAATCTTGGAAAACCAAAAGGAAAGAAATTTCTAAGTGCTCCTGCTTACAATGACAGCCTGGCCCTAAAGACAGTGTTTTCTAAGTTTTGAGATAGCCTGAATGCAACATTTAGATTTTGGTGCTACTTACCTGCTAGTTTTGTTCCTTTAAAAAGCTATCCCAGCACCCAAACATAACAGATGTACTATATTTTCTACTAATTCCTGAGGCTCAGTTGCTCAGTGTCTTGTCCCCAGGTAATTCAGGCCTGGGGGAAGGGTTCCTTCTTCCAGACTGATTGGTACAGCTGCTCAGTAAGTGTAACTACTCAGATTCCCAAAGAATTCTAAGTGGATGTTCCTCCACAGTTTCTCTTGTTCTCTCTAATCATCATCATCTTAAAATTTCATCCACTTTTCATTCCTTAATAGAATTTTCCTTAGTCCACAGTTCTCTGGAGAGGAAGTAGGTTCCTCCTAAACAGCTGAAAAAACATACATCTAAGAAAATCTGAAAAGCTATAGTAATTATTTTATTTGATAGTTTTCTGAGTTATGAATGAAATTCTACATATTTTTTTATTTTAAAAGACTAAATGTGCACACATTATTCCAATAAACATGCTCATTGATTAATATGGAGGAGTTTATGCATCTGTCATGAAAAATGATTTCAGTAACTCTTTTTTTTTCTTATTCATTTACAGCTGATCTTCTAATGCAAGTGGAAGGAAAACCCAAATGTTGCTTCTTTAAATTTAGCTCTAAAATACAATACAATAAAGTAGTAAAGGCCCAACTGTGGATATATCTGAGGCCAGTCAAGACTCCTACAACAGTGTTTGTGCAAATCCTGAGACTCATCAAACCCATGAAAGACGGTACAAGGTATACTGGAATCCGATCTCTGAAACTTGACATGAACCCAGGCACTGGTATTTGGCAGAGCATTGATGTGAAGACAGTGTTGCAAAATTGGCTCAAACAACCTGAATCCAACTTAGGCATTGAAATCAAAGCTTTAGATGAGAATGGGCATGATCTTGCTGTAACCTTCCCAGGACCAGGAGAAGATGGGCTGGTAAGTGATTACTGAAAATAACATTCTAAAAACCTTATGTTTTTATTCATAATGTGAATGAATAGTAGTGGAAAACAACTACCAATTTCCTATGCTCATAAGCCGGACAAAGGTATCTTACCCCGATGGTAGCCCTGTACCCAATAAAAGTAGGTGTCCAATTTCATATCCTATGAAACACTCTCTTGATACTTTTAGTTTGCATGAGGACTTAAAGAAAAAAGTTACACCATAGTCCTTAACTTCTTAAGGAATTATTTTGAATTGGGAATGAAATATAAAGTGCTTTTCATTGATGTGCTATATGATTATATAAATAAAAACATGAAGTCTTCATAGTGGATTCTAGGACATACCCCAAAAAACATTTTTTTCCCTAGAAGAGTGCCAAAGGTGTTAACATGTTTTTTGGCTTAATAAAGTGGAAAAAAATAAACTCTAAAAATTATAATTGAAATAAAATGCTTTTAATTATAGCAACTAACTAAATACAATATGTTTAGACTTATATGCTATTACATATAGTATATTTAAGATCCCTCAAGATAAATGTTCCTTATTTTCTAGGCTGTTAATGCACTGATGTATATGTGGATTACTCTGTGAATTACCCCTAATAAAATTTAAAATTTCGGGGTAGTTAACCTGTACCAACAAGCTTATTTCTGAACTGTCTTACTATTCTTCTGCAAGAGTTTACTTAGGTAATGCCAACTAATTTAATATCAGGTCAAACAGAAGACAATGCCTTATATATTATAAAAATTAATAAAAACCATTTAAAACCTAGTATAAATTTAGAGTTACTCACTCTTCTGGCTTATCTATGCTTGTGTTTACTTCTGTTTGCAAAAACTTATTTAATGTGACCATATCTTTTACTTCCATTTATTGATATAATTTACAACAAAAGATTATACTTGTAAGCAATGTGTTAGCTTTTCAGTTTTTAAATGGTCTTGTTTGTAAAGAATATATAATTAGTAAGTCATATCTACTTTAAATGAAAACATATTCTTTAAGAGATTATACAATTTTCCAAGTGATCTATTTTTCTTTAAATATGCTACATAAAATGTTACTGACTCCCAAAATGATGTTATTATTTTTTATAATCTTAAATACCAATAATTACCAGGTCTATTTTGATTTTGATACAGGATAAAAACTACTATTAATTATTTAGGAATGTGTTATTTTTTATAGACAGCATTTTAATGATCAAAGTTGGTGATGTGACAGAGGTTTTATTTATTATTAAACAGATGGTTAATACGATATATTCCTCAGACTTTTCCATATAAAAGGAAAAATGTCTCAAATGCATGAAAAGATTGGGGTGGGGGAAGGATTAGCAAATTATTGTTTAAATATCTGAACAGCAACATTTTTCAGTGAAAGAATAAAGGAAATATTATCGTATCTTCTTCTGAATCTGTCCCTCCCTCTCTTGGAGTTGGGTGTTCCAACCCAATATACCTACCACTACCTTCATCACCCTACCTTCCTTTTTCCCATTACAATCTGTACAGTACTGGGTGGTAACTATTTTGGTTTGGCGTTAATATCCAAGGATCCCTGAATAAGATCTAGTGAATGGAGGATGGATGAGTATACCTATCCCTCCAGGAGTCATCAGACATATTTAGCCACCATATTTAACCAACAAGCAGGAAGAGAGAAGCTAGCTTTTCCCCTTCCTCCTTTCTTCCCTCCTCCCTCTCTCTTCTGCTCCATCTCTCCCTTTCTTGCCATCAATATTTTCAGAGCATCTATTATGTGCCAGGCATTCAGATACTCAAACTGGGGAAAACAAGAATAAGCAAGACAAAGATTTGACCACAGGGGAATCTGTATTGCTGCTATAGTCTTTTGAGCCATAAGGGAAGTATCAAGCCTAGTATAAATTAAAATTCCTTAATGCTGTGGCAACATTAAAACATAAAAACAAATGTGGCAGAAGCAAAATGATTAGTTTCTTTCTTCAACAATGACTGCTTGAGGTAGGAAGGTGTTTCAGGATCTACTACTAACTCTTCTTTCCTTTTCATACAGAATCCCTTTTTAGAAGTCAAGGTAACAGACACACCAAAAAGATCCAGGAGAGATTTTGGACTCGACTGTGATGAGCACTCCACAGAATCTCGATGCTGTCGCTACCCTCTGACTGTGGATTTTGAAGCTTTTGGATGGGATTGGATTATTGCACCTAAAAGATATAAGGCCAATTACTGCTCTGGAGAGTGTGAATTTGTATTTTTACAAAAATATCCTCATACCCATCTTGTGCACCAAGCAAACCCCAGAGGTTCAGCAGGCCCCTGTTGTACTCCCACAAAGATGTCTCCAATTAATATGCTATATTTTAATGGCAAAGAACAAATAATATATGGGAAAATTCCAGCCATGGTAGTAGATCGCTGTGGGTGCTCATGAGATTTATACTTGTTTCATAACTTCCTAAAAAGTGGAAGGTCTTCCCCTCAACAATTTTGAAACTGTGAAATTATGTACCACAGGCTGTAAGCCTAGAGCATGCTACAGTCACTTACGCACAAGCTACAGTATATGAACTAAAAGAGAGAATATATGCAACGGTTGGCATTTAACCATCAAAACAAATCATACAATAAAAAGTTTTATGATTTCCGGAGTTTTTTAACTTGGAGATCAAATTCCATTTATGTTCATATATATCACAACATATGCAGGTAAATGAAAGCAATTCTCCTTGTGTTCTGGTGAATTAAAGGAGTATGCTTTAAAGTCTATTTCTTTACAGTTTCATTTAATATTTACAGAAAAATCTATATGTAGTATTGGTAAAATGCAGGATTGTTATATACCATTATTTGAATCATCCTTAAACACTTGAATTTATATTGTATGATAGCATACTTGGTAAGATAAGATTCCACAAAAATAGGGATGGTACACCATGTGCAAGTTCCCATTCCTATTCCGATTGATACAGTACATTAACAATTCATGCCAATGGTGCTAATACAATAGGCTGAATGGCTGATGTTATCAGGTTTATCAAATAAAATACACTCAGTAAAGTAATGTTTCTCCTTTCTTCAGGTGCATTTTCATACTCCTCCAAATGGGGAATGGATTTTCTTTAATGAAAGAAAAATCATTTTTCTAGAGGTCTGGATTCAATTCTGTAGCATACTTGGAGAAACTGCATTTACAAGGCAGCCAAAAAGTATTCATTTTTATCAAAATTTCAAAATTATAGCCTGCCTTTGCAACACTGCAGTTTTTATGATGAAATAATGGAAATGACTGATTCTATCAATATTGTATAAAAAGACTTTGAAACAATTGCATTTATATAATATGTATACAAAATTGTTTTGTAAATAAATGTCTCCTTTTTTATTTACTTTGGTATATTTTTACAGTAAGCACATTTCAAATTAAGTATTAAGGCACAGAGACATTTCATGTATGACAGAAAAGCAAATGCTTATATTTCGGAGAAAATTAGCTGATTAAATGTGGTCTTAAAACTCCATATGCTAATGGTTAGATGGTTATATTACAATCATTTTATATTTTTTTACATTATTAACATTCACTTACGGATTCATGATGGCTGTATAATGTGAATGTGAAATTTCAGTGGTTTACTATCATTGTATTCAAATCTCAACGTTCCATTATTTTAATACTTATAAATATTATTAAGCATACCAAAATGATTTAACTCTATTATCTGAAATCAGAAAAATAAACTGATGATATCTTAAGAATTGTTAATTTTATTTTATAATTTGATAATGAATATATTTCTACATATATTTACTTCTATTTTGTAAATTAGGATTTTGTTAATCAAATACATTATACTTATGACTAAGTAAAATTATTTCCTACATCTAATGTGTAGAAACAATATAAATTATATTAAAGTGTTTTCATGTTTTTTGAAAGACACAACAGTTTTATGTTATAATGATTAATTCTGGATTTTTGGTTTTCACTTTATTGTAAAAGTTTAATGATTTAGCACAAAAGTTTGGTTTAGAAATTTTAGGTCTGCTACTCTAGTTTCTCATGAGTGAAATTCCTGTTAAATTGGTTCTGGTCAAGTTGCTTTAAACATACAAAAGCAAGGGCTAGTTACATCTGTTTCATTTCTCTTTATCTTGACCTGAAAACTATTTATATGTTTTCATAGGTTCAATTTCCAAATGCATTGCAGTTGGCAAGGGTATATGGTCCTAGAGTTACAAGTTCTACTGAAGCCACAGGGACACAGGGAAACTGCATTTTTTTCCTAGCACTTAATGATACTGGCACATTTATCTGAGTTTTGGGGGCACAAATTTTCAAACTGAATTGAAAAATAATTATAAAGTGCCTAGAATCCATCCCTGGCCAATTTAATAGCTTAGCTCTAAAGCAGTGACTATGTCTAATGGGGGAGGCGATTAAAATTTTGTTTAGTGTTATGGTTCTTAAATAAATAATTTATAATTATTATAACCATGAAATATATTACAGCAATTTACACTCATACAAACGAAGTGCAGTACTTTTTCTAATTCTGATACTGACATATTTAACACTGACAAGGCTGGAGCTGTAAGGGAGTTGCCCCTGTGCGGGGAGGATCCAGCTGCGGTGACGGGGTAAGGCCACTTTTCAGTTGCACATATCAGAACATACTTCTTCCAGGGCCATGAATATACATGACCTCAAAGTCTGGATCAGCAGGCCCATTAACACACCTTAGGCTCTGGAGCACAAATAACTGGGGACCTTGATCCCTACAGTGGGAACTGTGAGGAAGGAACACCCTCTGTTTCCAAGGACCCAGTTTCAGGACTCCCCAACCTTTATATTCACCCTTACCATGGAGCCCCAGGATCACGTCACTAACCTCTCCATTTGGTGGCCCACTTCAAAACCCATATGACCATGAAAGAAAGCATCAGGACCAATTTGTTTTGTGACAAGACCTAGGCATTTCTTTTTCTATTTTGCCTAGGTCCTAGGAATGGCAAAGGCGCTCTGCTATTCTGCCTATGGGCATGTCACTTTCATTTTCAGCACCCCAAGAATTCACTTGTGATATGTGACACTAATCCCTGAAATTTTCAGAAAACATTATGTAAAGTTCAATGTAGTGTATCAGTTTTAATATTCTGAATGTTTTGTAATACTTCTCATACTTCCCACAAACCTATGTTAGTTAAAAAAAACACAGTAAAAAATAAAAACAAACAAAAAACCCTTTCAGACTCTATGGTTCCTTTTGTATTCAAGTTGGATTTCGCACTTCTGTAGAAAACTTTATTTTCTTAAAATAAAAAGGCAATATTTTGACATTGACAGTAGCTAGATTAGAACTCAATTATTCTATACCCCAAACGAAAACAAATCTATTTCACTTTAAACCACCATATACTCATTTAAGAATGTCAATGACCCTTTTGGGTCTTGTGGGACACTCTCACCAGGAAAAAGAAAACTCACAATTTTGCATATAATTTCAGGGAGCTCAGGGTCTTCTTAGAGCTCATTCATAGAATCTAGTTTATTTTCCTTCTTAAGATAAAAATTATAAAGTAATAAAGTATACTTATAAGGGCCTGCTTCCCAATTAATTAGTTTTAATCCTTAACCAATTGAATGTTTGAAAAGGAAAATAAGTATCAAATCAGCCTGGATGTCTTAACATGGCTAAAACACTTGCTAATTACCAAAACATTCTATGTTTCGTTTTTTTTACGGTACACGGGCCTCTCACCGCTGCAGCCTCTCCCGTTGCGGAGCACAGGCTCCGGACGCGCAGGCCCAGCGTCCATGGCTCACGGGCCCAGCCGCTCCGCGGCACGTGGGATCCTCCCGGACCAGGGCACGAACCCGTGTCCCCCGCATCGGCAGGCGGACTCGCAGCCACTGCGCCACCCGGGAAACCCTCTATGTTTCTTAAAGATCATCCAATCATCAACTGGCAAGTCTGTGATAGATTAAACTAGACAACTGAATAAAAAGCACTTCAAATTATGAACTCACATTCTTCTTATGTGTCAAAACCAAAATCATAAATCATCAGGGCTTCTGATGTCTGGATGTCAGAATTAGGAGGGTATGAGATGATAATATTTACTGAGCACCAGATTTGTGCTAGGAACTTTCCTGACACACTCAATGTAGGAGACATTACTGTCCCCAGTTTACAGAAGAGAACTCTGAGACAATAGGAGGTACCTCAGTGGCTGGTCTGAATTTGAATTCAGAGCAGTTCAACACAATGATTCATTGCTCTGGTTACACCAATTCTTCAACAAGTCCTAATGAAAGAGTGAAACTATATTTTTTAATGTATAATTTGTAATATACCCTTATATATGTTCAGCATTGGTTTCTGCAAATGTTGTGTGGCTGCATTTTAATAAGGAAGGTTAGAGTTGGTATTATGAGAAGGTGGAAGAAGAGCAGGTGATTAGCAAAGCAGAGAAATGTACAAACAGATAGAAGTGGGTCAATGTCATAGTATGTGACAGATGGAATAGACCTTAGAGATCATCTAATTTACACATGACAGAACTGAGGTCTAAAGAGAGGGTTGCCCAAAGTCATAAAGTGAATTGGTTCAAAAACTGAGACAAGAGTTCTGAAATGCTAGAGTAGAGTGGATGGTGGGTCAGAGTGAGAAGAATGATTCCAAAAGACAAAATGCAGGAGAGCTAAAAACAAAAAAATAGCTCTGAGTCATGGTTTGTCAGCTGGGGAATGTCAATACTGGGCACTAACTAAAAGTCCGTAGGATTATAACAATTCACATCTATCTTTTATCAACCTGGAGATTATCTTGGACAAATAGACTCTAATGGGAAATCTATGGTAGTATGTGATTAAAACCACTACTTTACTGTGTACAGTAATACAAATTGAAATAATAATTAATAACATTCAAAGTCCCCTCACATTAATGATGTAATTTTATCTTCATAATGCTGGAAGTATTATTATTATGTCCATTTCATAGAGGGAACTGAGGTTAAATTAAATTAATCAAATTGCCCAAAGAAATGTAGCATTTATATTTGTACATTAATTATATAAGAGATAGAAATAGTGAGCTTCCCTAGTGGCGCAGTGGTTGAGAGTCCGCCTGCCGATGCAGGGGACACGGGTTCATGCCCCGGTCCGGGAAGATCCCACATGCCGCGGAGCGGCTGGGCCCGTGACCCATGGCCGCTGAGCCTGCGCATCCAGAGCCTGTGCTCTGCAACGGGAGAGGCCACAGTGGTGAGAGGGCTGCGTACGGCAAAAAAAAAAAAAGAAATAGAAATCAAATAGTTACACTTGTGTGATCATTCATTCCAATACTACTCATTAAAAATGTAGCATGATAAAAAAATTCCATTTAAAATATCAAATGATCACTTTAAAAAATAAGACACACGGATACTATCCAGTAATATAACTAAGAAATTAAACCATAGGCTAAAATGTGATAAGCAAGTCATGACTTGCCTGGCACATGACGTATAGTGTTGAAATTTCATTTGCATGGTCATTCAGTTCCAATTTACACACTGCAAAACATATCAAATTAAACTATACTAATTTTGGTCATCCCTGAGTACGATGTCGAGCAATGCGAAGTGGTACTAAATTTAGTTCATTCATGCCTAGGTGGAATTTTGCAGAGGAAGTCTTTGAAAAATTAATACATTTTAATTAGATAGCATTCATTTATAGCAAGATTATCTTTGTTACAATTTAAAACACTAGATAGAGGGATTATTTACATATATTTTACTAGAGTACCTACCAAAAACTTCAATGAATACCACATCCTGTCAAGAACACAGGATGTTCTTGAATGTAAGACTTGACATATGAAACTGCCTAATTTATCCGACAAGCATAAAATGTATGTGTAATAATAATGATAGACAACTCCCTAATCCTCTGTTACAATAGTTGAGTAGTTCACTTCAGCTATGGTTTAACATTACACTAAGTATTCCTGATACAGAAATACACAGCTTGGCAATGAAGCAAAAAAATACATATTAAGTTTTCATTGATTATAATTTTAGATTACTGTAAGATAGAAAAGTTTTTTTAACAGTATGATGCTATTATTTTTATTCTATAATAAAGGTGATTATTAAACACACATATATTTACTTTCTTGAAAAACTGATTTTAATAACATTTTCTTTTATTAGTTCTGCATACTCACTATAGGCAAAACACTATTCACTGGAATTAACTTACAGAGATCTAAAACATATTCCCAGATTCTGATCTTAATGAGATCTGTTGGAGAGTTCTCCTGAGAAGGGCCAACAGATAAACTTGATTCTATTAATCTTAAAGGTAAGCTTTACACCAAACATATGAAGAGATTAACCTACTAATTCACATTTTTAATTTGTCTTTCTAACCATTCAAGATTATTCGATTAAGAAAACTTTCTTCCTATAATGTTATGTTCCTTTTTTTTTTTCTAACATCTTATGAAGGACCCTATTCAGAACAAAATCTGATTATGCGGTTTTGGCCATGGATCCTCCACAAGACTTTCCCAGATCCGCTCCCACGGACACTAACTCTGACTAAGAAGCCAAACGTCTCTTGGCTCTATTCCCATGGAACTCAGAATTTTGGCATTACCTCTCCACTAGCCAAAAACAAAACATGTCAATACAGGAACGTCCGCCTACATCATGACATCAGATCCTCATAATGCTGAGATAGAATTCTGAAAGTGAAAATCAAGCATAAAACACCAATTTACTGAGCACACTAAAGTGACTGTGGGAGAAAACCCAAATTGTTAAATGGAAACAATCAGGCAGTCATTGAGGCAACTGCTTGGCTTGAGCTGCAAGAATATCTTCCTGAAAAGCTGCATACTTCTCAGCAACTCAAGAAATGGCATGAGTTATGTGGCTGCCTGCACCCTAAGCAAAGGATTCTACTGAGGAAACTTAGCCATCTTGGGCTCTGAACCAGGCCAGGTGCCATGGGATAGAAACTAGAGCAAAAAAGAACAAATGACAGTACTGCTTCCCACTTGTAGATGTTCCCTGGCAGCAAGTAAAATTGTCCCAGCAAGTCTAAAATCTATCAGGACCTATGTCTTATGCGTTAGTGAATTTAAGTTCCTTACAGCTCCAGAGTCAGAAAAAATTCCAAGGAAGTTGCATAGGACTGATGGGAAGCTAGCTAGGTTCCCATCTACTCAGGCCAGGATGCTTCCCTATGACTGAAATACCTTGCACCAACTGGGACTCTCCTGGGTGAATAGCCCTGCACTGCAGTGCCAGCAGAGCTCTCTCCTTTGCTGACAGAGGTGGGTAGACTGTGAATAGTGAGCCCCACCTTGCTTTTGCCAGAGGTTTGAACAAAGAATCCTGGTATTGGCCAAAGAGAGAAGTGTCATTTCAGAATTTGTGCCAAAGGCTGGAATTTGGCTTTATATCTGTTGGTACAACACGTATTGTGTTGACACAATGTATCTGTTAACCAGGTACATTACCTGGTTAGTGTCCTTGGGCCTCATATATCCTGTTCAGACTGGCAAGAAATAAACTGCCTGTTGGACCTTGGACAAGAAGCATGAGCATTTACTTACAAGGGAAAAGCGCATTACATAGATATTAATATCTCCATTTTTAGAATGATGAAATTGAGGTTCAGAGATGATTGTAATTAAGTGACTAAGACAGGTGCATACATGATGGGAGAAATACAAATACAAATGTAGAACTAACACAACATTGTAAATCAACTTTACTTCAATTAAAAAAGTAAAAATTAAAAAGGGACCTACTCTCCTTGCTAAGCAAATAAGTAAATAAATAAAACTAAAAAGGGACATACTATATAGTATGGGAAACTATACTCAATATTTTGTAAAATATAAGGGAAAAGAGTCTGAAAAATAATATATATATATAGGAATATATATATAAGTATATATATATATATATATATAAACTGAATCACTGTGCTGTACACCTGAAAGTAACATAATATTGTAAATCAACTATACTTCAATTTAAAAAAGATAAAATAGAATAAAATAGCCAAAAAAACCCCCAAAATGTAGAAGTACAGTTTTTCAGCTATTAGTTCAGGTGTGAAAAAATGTAATTTTCTACTTGTTGTAGAACTGACATCAGCTTTTACCTCAAGCCCATTTGTGCTGTATCACCATTTCTACTTTACAGAGGCACTGTCATGTCAATGGGAACTGCTCTAATAATGCTTGTCATGTCCATGGATCTCACCCAGAAAATGATGAACGATATCCCCTTACCCTCAAGTCTCCAAACTCAGAGTAGGAGTGTAATGTGTCTCTCTTCTTTACGTCCAGCTCAGCCTATGAAGTAGGGCATCAAAAAAGATCACTGTCTAAAACTTCTCTCTTCCCATCAAATTCACTCCTATCGTAAGCTCATGAGATCTTTATGTGAGAAGATATAGGAATAGGTTCTGGCTATCTGGATCTATTTACTAACACTTTATATTTCATACCTGAACCCTAGACCTTTGAACTTAAAATTTTGTTAAATACTACTATCTTTTTTTTTCCTGATTCTGATCTGAAAAGTACCTCCTGGAAAAATGTAACCTTTTAATAAATCACAGTGTTCATTCTAATAATAAAAATGTACATTAAAATTACATACTATCCTTTCATCTACAAATGTACTAAATTTTTATGTTAATATCTATTGTTATTAGTAAGGTGATCAGCAATGAACACTCTAAATAATATTGCCTATAGAAAGGCCCTGACCAGTTGCCTTCCAATATTTAACAAGATCCTTAAAAGGTTCTCTACAGTAATTTTACTTCTAAAATTTTATGCAAAGAAAACAAAGATGCAAATGTTTATGTAAAATCACAATGTTATTTACTATTTTTTAATATTGGAAATAATGTATCCAACAATAAGGAATGGTTACATTGATTATGATAGGTAACAATAGCATATTAAAATTTAAAGTCAACCTGAGGGCCCAGTAAACACCAGGAGGATGAAAGAGAGAGGGAGAAAGAATCTAAGTCTTCACTGATATTATTGAGCTACTGATCTTACTTTACCTAGAGCTGCCTTACATCTGGACTTATATGAGATAATTGATTTTTCTACTGTTTTAAGCCATATTTGAATTGGGGTTTCTATTATTTACAGCTGAAAGTATTCCAAATAAATAAACATGTGTATAGCATATGTGTACATACATGTATCAGGTATATATGATTATCTTTAATTCTGATATTGCCAATTTGTACCCTGTAGAGGTTGTACCAATTTATATTTCTATTAACAATGTATGAAGTTACCTATTTCTGCACACCCTCATCATTCCTAGTTCTAGTATGATAGGTAAAAAATGATCACGATTTTCACTGCATTTTTCTTATTTTGAGTGAGGTTATTAGTCTTTTTATATTTAAGGATTATCTGTATTTCCTTTTCTGTTAACTATTTGCTTTTATCCTTTGCTTATTTTTTCTATTAGGTTGTTAATATTAAAACAAAACCTATATATATATGTTCTTAGGAAATTAGCTACTATTGGGGAATTCCCTGGTGGCCCAGTGCTTAGGACTCAGCACTTTCACTGCCGGGGCCGTGTTCAATCTGTGGTCGGGGAACTAAGCATTCACAAGCCCCAGGGCCCAGTCAAAAAAAAAAAAAATTAGCTACAACTATTTCTTCCCAGATTTTCATCTGTCTTTTGACTTTGTGGTTTCTTGTTTTTTAATGCAGAATTTAAAATGTTTGTATGATGTTACATATTTTAGTCTTTTTTTGTGGTTTCCAATTTTTTTCTTTTTCTTCTTTTTGGCCGTGCCACGTGACTTGCAGGTTCTTAGTTTCCAGACCACGGATTGAACCTGGGCCACGGCAGTGAAAGTGCTGAGTCTTAACCACTGGACAGCCAGGGGAATTCCCTGGCTTCCATTTCTTTTGCCATACTTAGAGCTTTTTACACTATGTGTTTATATTTTTAATGTATCTTATAATTTCTTCTAATACATTTATGGCTTGTTATTTACTTTTGAATTCTTTAATCCATCTCAACTCTTATTTCATCATAGTGTGATGTAGGAATTCAATTTATTTTTCTTCAGATGACTATCCATTTGTCACCATTTACAATACTATCTTTCCCCTAGTGATTTGAAATGTGGAATGGTGCTAACTGGCCACTTACCCTGACCACATGGATCCTTAGAGGCAAAAAGTCATTTTTATAGAATTTAGCAATAATAGAGGATGCCTAGGGTCAAATCAGTCATCCTCTTGAAATCTAACTACAGTCAGTACAGATGAATATGAAAACAGTAGCATGATTGATGATAACAGGTTTTCTGTCCAGTCAAAAATGACCAGATGTATTCATGCATATTCATATT
The DNA here is from genome assembly GCF_964270905.1 of Leucopleurus acutus. Lineage (NCBI taxonomy): Eukaryota > Metazoa > Chordata > Mammalia > Artiodactyla > Delphinidae > Leucopleurus > Leucopleurus acutus. The sequence goes on along the minus strand of NC_139149.1, from coordinate 74,759,254 downwards.
CACGCATTTATTCCATCAAAATTTTTAAGAGTCTGGTATTGTCATATTTTAATTCCTGTTTCATTTTAGGTGTGGGACATTTAGCCCACAAAAACCAAGTCTATCCAGGACAGTGTCCCTCACCTCTCCTGAAGCTAAGAGCCCTACTCTCCAGGGAAAAAGTATACATCCCTCCTCCCCCAGTCACAAAGACTTCTCAGTCACGCCACCCAATATATCATTCAGCCTCCTGAAGGAGCAATATTTTTCCCTCCACTGTCATCAGAAGAGGAGGGCAAGAAAATTATTCAGAATGTCTCTGGTACTTTTCCTCTGAAATAACATAGTAATTCTGTTCATAGTTGTGTGATATCCTATCAGATTTTACCCATTCATTGAGTCCTAAATACTACTGTAGGAACTGTAGAGAGAGGAGAGGAGAGGAATAAATCATGCTTCTTTTTCGAGGAACTCACAGTCTAGTGAGAGCAGAAAAGCACACAGTCAACTTTACTAAAATGTGACAAATGGTTTACACAGGGTGCTGTGGGAGAGAAGAGGAAAGTCATCTCAGCCACACTGGGAGTTCACCGAAGACTTAAAGGAGAAGGTGACATTAGCAATGTCTTTAATAATGAATAAAAGTTTGATGGATGAGTAAGGAGAATAAGATAAGTGAGAAAGAAAAAGGAAGAAGGGCATTCCAAAGCAAGCCCCCCCCCCAACACACATACACATGAATGCAGGCATGAAAGAGCATGATGCCTTCCAGGTCCTGTGAGTATTTCAGAATGGTTGGAGGGATAGGGCCTTGGGCAGTGAGTGACAAGCAATGAGGCTCTAGGGGAAGACTGAATAGACTGAACCAGGACATGCCTTGTATGTCTTTCTTTGGAGTTTGTACTTGATATTGTCAGTGATGAGAGCTAGTGAAACATTTTACATAGGGAGCAACATGGTTAGAAGTACCCTTTTTTTAAACTCATTTTTTTTTGAACTTTGCAACAGGTTTTTATTTTTGCTTTATATCTATTACAGTGTTTGAAACCTAATGAAATACATTTTTTCTTCAAATTTGGATGTGTATATAAATAGCATTTGTCTGGACTCAGCACACTCAATGCCATGGTTTCTTGGCCTGTACCTGCTCTGAAATCACCAAGCTTTGTCTGTCTACCCACAGGTCCTGAGAACACGGAAGACAAGAGTCAGAGTAAAAAACCCACTTTAAATAAGGTATTTACAATTTTTTGTGCCAAGGTCTCTCCCTTTCAATGTCAGATGAAGCCTATATATCCCTCCTCAGAATAATGATTTAAATTATTTTTAATTGTTTAAATAAATGGTTTAAATTATAATATATAATTATGTATATAATTATAAAATATTTTAAATGTGTCATATAATAAAATCTGATAGCACAGAAACTTACCAAAATGAATAGCAACATCTAGTAGTTAGTTGAATAACCATAATAATTGAAAAGCAGTGACATGACCGAAAGGAGTTAATACCCCAAATACATAAACAATTCATACAGCTCAACATCCAAAAAACAAACAACCTAATTAAAAAATGGGCAGAAGATCTGAATAGACATTTTGTGAAGAAGATATACAGATAATCAAAAGGCACATGAAAAGATGCTCAACATTGCTAATCATCAGAGAAATGCAAACCAAAACCACAATGAGATATCACCTCACACCTGTCAAAATGACTATCATCAAAAAGCCTGGAGGGGTGGGATAGGGAGGGTGGGAGGGAGGGAGACGCAATAGGGAAGAGATATGGGAACATATGTATATGTATAACTGATTCACTTTGTTATAAAGCAGAAACTAACACACCATTGTAAAGAAATTATACTCCAATAAAGATGTAAAAAAGACCACAAACAACAAATGTTGGTGAGGATGTAGAGAAAAGGGAATCCTTGCACACTGTTTGTTGGGAGTGTAAATTGCTGCAGCCACTATGGAAAACAGTACGGAGGTTCCTTAAAAACCTAAAAATAGAACTACCACATGATCCAGAAATTCCACTCCTGGGTATATATCTGTAGAAGATAAAAACACTAATTCGAAGATACATGCACCCCAAAGTTTATAGCAACATTATTTACAATAGCCAAGATATGGAAGAAACCTAAGTGTCCAGTGACAGATAAATGGATAAAGAAGATGTGGTACATCTATACAATGGACCATTACTCAGACATTAAAAAAAAAAATGAAATTTTGCCACTTGCAACAACATGAATGGACCTGGAGAGCACTATGTTTAATGAAATAAGTTGGACAGAGAAAGACAAGTACTGTATGGTATCACTCGTATGTGGAATATAAAAAATACAACAAAGAGGGAAGACATATGAGAACATATGTATATGTATAACTGATTCACTTTGTTATAAAGCAGAAACTAACACACCATTGTAAAGCAATTATACCCCAATAAAGATGTTTAAAAAAAAATACAACAAACAGATGAATATAACAAAACAGAAAAACTCACAGATATAGAGAACAAGCTAGTGGTTACCAAGGTGGAGAGGGAAGATAGAGGTAGGGGATAAAGAAGTACAAACTACTATGTATAAAAGAAATAAGTTACAAGGATATATTGTACAGACAGGGAATATAGCCAATATTTTATAATAACTTTAAATAGAGTATAATCTATAAAACACTGAATCACTATGTTGTACACCTAAAACTAATATAATATTGTAAATCAATTATGCTTCAATAAAGATAAATAAATTAAATAAAAGTAGTGATAAGCATATATGAGATACCTGCAACAGCTACAATTTGATATGAAATATTTGTGATTTATGTTGGTGACATAGTGATAGATATTATGAAGAGTTTTGTGCTTTCGAGCCTATATTCAAAATGGAAAGAAATACTAAATTTTAATTAAATGTGAGCAAAAATAATTTTTCCTATCCAACTCTCAGATCCTCTGAATTCTACACAATAGTATAAATTAAGGAGCCTAGGGGTAGAAATAGGGACAATGAATTCAATTAGAAATCTATCTGACTAGTCTAGAGGAGAAGTGATGATGGTATGAGTAGTAATAGCTAATATTAATTGAGCAATTACTATATTCCAGGCACTGTTCAAAGTGCTTTATATGGTATTTCATCTACAGACTTAGGGCCATTATTAACCTGTATTTTACAGGCAAAGAGACAGAAGAACAGAGTGCTAAGGAAATTTATTCAGTTCACACAGCTAGTTAGTAGCAGAACTAGGTTTTGAACTGGGATAATTTGACTCCAGAACCTCACTCTTATCCACTACTGGGGCAGTAGAAATAGTGGTAGAAAATGAATTAGAAGCATATGGGAAATAGGATGAACAAGACCCAGAGAAGGAGGGAGAGAGGGGAATCTACAGAAAAGTCCAGGTGAAGTGGGGACATTGTAAAAATATTTGCCCCACCCATTTTTTTTCCTTCTTGGTAATTCTTCCCTCCCCTCACCCATTTAGTCATTAAGGGTAAATCATGAGGCTGAGGATTACTGCTCCTGGGAAAGTCGAGAAAATACTAACTAGGAAATTGAGATATGATATTATTTTTTTTCTGGACCAAAGGAGAGAGAAAAGGAGTGAAAAAGGGAGAAATCGCATCCAAATACGCTTGCTCCTTTTGGGGGTCAAAAATTGGCTGAAAGAGGTAAGTAGAGTAGAAAAATCCAGACAAATCTGAGAGAATCAAAGAACGTTGGGGCTGGTGCCCTGATTCCTATGTAGCAATGGAAAGTCAGAAAGCTTTAAGAGAATTCCTCTGCTTGACATGGTCCTATATCTAATATGATGTCAGAGCATTTGAGTAGCAATGACTAAGAAGGTACCTAGACTAAGGGCATCCACATTTGATCCTGAACTCTCCAGATAGTTTGCGAGAAAGTATCCAAGAGCCACCAGGTCTCCAGGGGAGGATAGCTTGTTGAATGTGCTGCTGGATTGGTTGCTAGGTAGAGATGAGGATGACAAAGTACAGGGGCCTCTTAACTGAAGTCAATAGTGCTGTCATCAATAACACGTGTCAGAACAATGCTCCAAAAACCAGGTGAAAACAGCAATATATCAGTGCCCATACATACAGGATGCTCAGTCACCAGGGAGCCCAGCTAAATTAAAGCAGATGCAAGAGGAAAAGATGAGGCCCTGAGACCAGGCAATACAAACCATGTAAAGAAGAAGGCTAGGAGGGAGGACCGGAAAACACTCTTTAATGCCAGGAAGCTGGGTGAGCTTCTCTGCTCAGATTCATTTAGAAAAGCAGAATAGGGGGAGGGGGAGAGCCTTTCTGAAGTGAGAAACACTGAAAAAGTAATAAGCCCCCCCAAACCCTAAATTTTTTGTGATGTCTAATTTAGTTGTATTTTTTAAATTGTGGTAAAAAAAAACACATAACATAAAATTTACCACCTTGGCTTCCCTGGTGGCGCAGTGGTTGAGAATCTGCCTGCCAATGCAGGGGACACAGGTTCGAGCCCTGGTCTGGGAAGATCCAACATGCCGGAGCAACTAGGCCCGTGAGCCACAGCTAATGAGCCTGCGCATCTGGAGCCTATGCTCCGCAACAAGAGAGGCCGCAATAGTGAGAGGCCCACGCACTGTGATGAAGAGTGGCCCCCGCTTGCCGCAACTAGAGAAAGCCCTCGCACAGAAATGAAGACCCAACACAGCCAAAAATAAATAAATAAATATTTTTTTAAAAAAATTTACCACCTTATACATATATACAATGCAATATTACTCAGCCATAAAAAGGAACGAAATTGAGTCATTTGTAGAGACGTGGATGGATCTAGAGTCTGTCATACAGAGTAAAGTAAATCAGAAAGAGAAAAACAAACATCATATATTAACGCATATATGTGGAACCTAGAAAAAAGGTACAGATGAACCCGTTTGCAGGGCAGAAATAGAGACACAGATGTAGAGAACAAACCTATGGACACCAAGGGGGGGGAAGTGGCGGAGGTGGGTGGTAGGGTGGATGAATTGGGAGATTGGGATTGACATGTAGACACTGATGTGTATAAAATGGATGACTAACAAAGACCTGCTGTATAAAAAAATAAATAAAATTAAATTTAAAAAAATTTACCACCTTAGCATTTTTAATTGTGCATTTCGGTAAAGTTAACTATATTCACATGTTATGCAATGATCTCTAGAATTTTTTTTATCTCATAAAAACGGAAACTCTATACACATTGAACAACTCCCTGTTCCCATCACCCTCCCCATCACCACCACCTACAACCTCTGGTCAACACCATCCTACTTTCTGTTTCTATGAGTTTTGAGTGCTTTAGATATGTCGTATAAGTGGAATCATACAGTATTTATCTTTTTTTTAAAGTCTTTATTGAATTTGTTACAATATTGCTTCTGTTTTGTTTATTTGGCAGCAAGGCATGTGGGATCCTAGCTCCCCAACCAGGGATCGAACACGCACCCCCTGCATTGGAAGGTGAAGTCTTAACCACTGGGCTGCCAGGGAAGTCCCCAGTACTTATCTTTAAAAAGCCTAAAAATTTCCCTAGAAAACAGGTAACTTAGATTGGCAAGCTTAAGCATTTTCCATCATTAGAAGGAGAGGAGGTTTAAAAGCAAAATGAGATCAGTTAAAGAAAATAACGAAAGCTACATCTCTTCAACCCCAGTTTCTGACATTACAACTCTAGCCCACTAGATGTGGGGTCACATCACGGACCCTAAGAAAGAAAGTGATTCATCAAACTCTGGCGCTTGACTCTCAGGCTCAAGAGCAGCATGGATATCACTGAGCCCTGTCTCATGTGAAGCTAACATAGCTCCACTATCGTTTTTTCAGTCCTTTTAAACTGTTTTTTAACTCCCACATTACTAGCTGTAGGTATTCCTTCTACCCTTGCTTTGGAATTCATTCTCTAAATATGTCCCAATTCACTGCATTTAAGACTTTAGTTGTCTCTGCCTTCCCCCTCAAATAGTCTCAATACTTTGAAAATGCAGTATCCAAGCAAAGGTCCAAGTTCCCCATAGGATTTTTTTCCCCCAAATTTCTGGCCCTGGCCTCAGGATGACTTGGATCTCTAAGATTTATAATCACTCTATGTTGCAGATGTAGGCTGTGTCTAAAATCCTGGGCATCCTAGAGAGGTTCTAAATGACTACAGCATTTGGTGTAAATAAATATTACTGTGGGACCGTGTCCATCTTCCAGTCTATGTAGCTATGGCAAAGAATCAGATCAAGTCTTAGAAAGCCAATCAAGTCTGATTACTCTGTGGGTAGACTTCAAGGATGTCTGATCCCTGGGGGTTGAGTCATTTCGGGTCTCACTGGAACTTTCTCTCAGTTAAAGGAATCATTTGGCCTTCTCTGAAAATAAAATGAGACTTCATACCTTCTTAGTTGACAGTTGCGTTGTGCTATGGATTTCAAAGATAGATATAATATATAAATGTTTCTTTTATAAATTGCCAAAATGTATTTAATAGCAGAGAGTAATTCCTGTGCGTTTATATTGCAGATTTAATAATGCTTCACCTTGCAGTTCCAGCAGTTTTAATTTTATCTGTTATGTTTAGAAGGTACACTAGATACAGATCTTGCATAGGGTCTTATGGTCTGTAGTACTCAAGTAATGGCAGTTGAAAATGAAATTTTGCTAATAATAATACATCTGAATCCATTCTACACCATACCAAAGGAATAACTAAATAAAGCACTTTTAATTTTCTAATAAAATTGAAAATAGGTCATAGTCTTAAATCCAGGACCTTTCAAAACTTTGATGACAAAAAAGAAATACTGTCAAGAATCTGGAACTCTTGACTTAATCAAATTATTTCACCACGTCAAAGGATAATGTACTAGGATGCCACTGTTTACACTTTCTTTCCAAAATACTTAATGAAAATGATAGTTTTTAATGTAAAAAGAACCTATTTTAATGCTACAAATAAGGCTTGTTTCTTCAGTGGCAGCTTCATTTAACCAGAAAAATGAATCTTCTGGGTTCTGCAGTCTTGTAGGATATAGCCTGATGCAAGCCCTGACTTTCCTAAATCCAAACACGCTACAAAGATCAAGTCAGCTGCGCTGTGCTGTGGCTCACCGCCACATTGTGATTTGGGGAGCACATAGTTGGCCGGGTTGCACTGTGCTCTGTCCAAGACAACTCTAGCCGGGATCTTGCCAGCAGTAGGCAGCAATATGTCTTGATAGTTGCCTCAGTGAGTCTTATTGCTTGGAGTAATAAAAATAACCAAGCACTTTAGATCAAAGATTTATTATAACAGAAATGTAAAACTCAAAAAAATTAGATAATTTTCTTAAAACTTTTGCACTGAAGTGCACTGAATTTTTCACTGCAGTGGTGTGCCCACTTTGGAAAACAGTTTGTCCATTTCTTATAAAAGTAAACTTATTCATCCTATGAGCTAGAAATTCCATTTACCCAAGAGAAATAAATACACATATCTACGGAAAAGCCCAAATGCGAACATTCAAAGTTGTTTCACTCGTGATAGCCTAAAACAGGAAACAACCTCAATGTCCATTACCTGCTGAAAGGATAAACTAATTGTGGTACATCCATAAAAGAGAGAACAACTGAACAATGACTGATACATGCAGCAACGTGGAGGAATCTCATAACATAATCTCTTACGTTAAACGGAAGAAGCCAGACACAAAAGGCTCCATACTGTTTGAATCCACTTATATTACATTCTAGACAAAGGCAGTATACTAGGAACAGAAACAAATCAGTGGTTGCTAGAAGGTGAGGGTGGGTAAAGAGATTGACTGCAAAGTGGCGGGAGGGAAATTTTTATGGTAATGGAAATATTCTATATCTTAAACACATGCACAACTGTGTATGTGTGTCCCAACTCTTCAAACTTTACACTTTAAAAGGGTACATTTATTTTATACAAATAAGACCTCAATAAATCTGCCTTTTGGAAAATTGGGTAGGGACAATGAGTTGGGGAATAGATAAAACAAGACTGGCCATGGGCCGAAATGATTAAATCTGGGTAATAGGTCACTGGGGATTCACTAAACTATTCTACTTCTGAATATGTTTAAACTTTTCAATAATTAACAGTTAAAAATTTTTTGCACCATAGACTGCTAGGCTTATGTCATTTATAGTCCTCCAATCATCTTGCCCCACTTTTCCCTGTGCCAAAGAATAAAACTTGTGGAACCCCACACAACTGATCAAAGAAAAAAGTCCATTAGCTATTTTTTCAACATTTGTATATGTATATATACAAATACATATATATACACGCACACACACACATACATACACACACATATACAAATTAACAATCATGAAAACTACCTTAAAAGACACAGTCAATTAAATTATGGTCAGGATTTTTTAAATTAAGTTCATTAGAGGCAAAAATACATAAATACACCTCCATATTTATTGCTATAGGTCTTTAAATTTTGTAAAAAATTTATTTATTTATTTTTGGCTGCGTTGGGTCTTCGTTGCTGTACATGGACTTTCTCTAGTTGCAGCGAGTGGGGGCTACTCTTCATTGCGGCTCACAAGCTCTAGAGCACAGGCTCAGTAGTTGTGGCACATGGGCTTAGTTGCTCTGCAGCATGTGGGATCTTCCCAGACCAGGGCTCAAACCCGTGTCCCTGCATCGGCAGGTGGATTCTTAACTGCTGCACCAGAAGGGAAGCCCTAAAAAATTTTTTAAGTTAGTTGATTTAAAAAGTTTTATTGAAACATATATTTCTTTTTTTCATTTTTACATTTTTATTGAAGTATAGTTGATTTACAATGTTTCAGGTGTACAGCAAAGTAATTCAGTTATACATATATTTATCTATTCTTTTTCAGTTTCTTTTCCATTATCGGTTATTAAAAGATATTGAATATAGTTCCCTGTGCTATATAGCAGGTCCATATTTATCTATTTTATATATAGTAGTGTGTATCTGTTAATCCCAAATTCCAAATTTATCCCTCCCCCCTTTCTTCTTTGGTAACCATAAGTTTGTTTTCTATGTCTGTGAGTCTATTTCTGTTTTGTAAATAAGTTCATTTGTATCAATTTTTTTAGATTCCACATATAAGTGATATCATACAGTATTTGCCTTTCTCTGCCTGACTTACTTCACTTAGTATGATAATCTCTAGCTCCACCCATGTTGCTGCAAAAGGCATTATGTCATTCTTTTTTATGGCTGAGTAATACTCAGTTGTATGTATATACCACATCTTCTTTATCCATTAATCTGTTGGACATTTAGGCTGTTTCCATGTCTTGGCTGTTGTAAATAGTGCTGGTATGAATACTGGGGTATGTGTATCTTTTCGAGTTAGAGTTTTCTCTGGATATATATGCCCAGGAGTGTGATTGCTGAACGATATAGTAACTCTGTTTGTAGTTTTTTAAGGAACCTCCATAGTGTTCTCCATAGTGTCTGCACCAGTTTACATTCCCACCAACAGTGTAGGAGGGTTCCCTTTTCTCTACACCTTCTCCAGCATTTATTATTTATAGACTTTTAAAAATATTTATTTATTTGATTGCATGGTGTCTTAGTTGTGGCAGGTGGGCTCCTTAGTTGCAGCATGAAGTCTCCTTAGTTGTCACATGTGAACTCTTAGTTGTGGCATCCATGTGGGATCTAGTTCCCTGACCAGAAATCGAACCTGAGCCCCCTGCACTGGGAGCGCTGAGTCCAATCCACTGCACCACCAGGGAAGTCCCTATTTATAGACTTTTTGATGATGGCCATTCTGACCAGTGTGAGGTGATACCTCATTGTGTTTTTGATTTGCATTTCTCTAATAGTTAGTGATATTGAGCATTCTTTCATGTGCCTGTTGGTTATCTGTATGCCTTCTTTGGCAAAGTTTCTATTTAGGTCTTCTGCAAATTTTTTAATTGGATTTTTTTTTAAATGTTGAGCTGTATGAGTTGTTTGTATTGAATATATTTTGGAGATTAATCCCTTGTTGATGAAATCATTGCAAATATTTTCTCCTATTCCATAGGTTGTCTGTTTTGTGTATGGTTTCCTTTGCTGTGCAAAAGCTTTTAAGTTTAATTAGGTTTTATTTGTTTATTTTTGTTTCCATTTCTCTAGGAGTTGGATCCAAAAAAAATATTGCTGCAATTTACGTCAAGTGTCCTGCCTATGTTTTCCTCTAGTAGTTTTATAGTATCCAGTCTTATATTTAGGTTTTTAATCCATTTTGAGTTTATTTTTGTATATAGTGTTAGAGGATGTTCTAATTTCATTCTTTTACATGTAGCTGTCCAGTTTTCCCAGCACCACTTATTGAAGAGACTCTCTTTTCTCCATTGTATATTCTTGCATCTTTTGTCGTAGATTAATTGACCATAAGTGCCTGCATTTATTTCTAGTCTTTCTATCCTGTACCATTGATCTATATTTCTGATTTTGTGCCAGTACCACACTGTTTTGATTACTGTAGCTTTAGAGTATAGTCTGAAGTCAGGACACCCAATTCCTCCAGCTCCATTCTTCTTTCTCAAGATTACTTTGGCTTTTCAGGGTCTTTTGTGTTTCCACACAAATTAAAAGTTTTTTTGTTCTAGTTCTGTGAAAAATGCCATTAGTAATTTGATAAGGATTGTACTGAATCTGTAGATTGCCTGCGTATTATGGTCATTCTAACAATATTGATTCTTTCAATCCAAGAACACAGTATATCTTTCCATTTGTGTGGTCTTCAATTTCTCTCATCACTGTGTTATATAGTTTTTGGAGTATAGGTCTTTTGCCTCCTAGGTAGGTTTAAACCTATCTAAACCTACCTACAGGTCTTTCAGAATTCATCTATGTATGAGACAAAACATTTATTTATTTATTTACTGAATATTTATTTTTATTTTTTTGGCTGTGCTGTGGAGCTTACAGAATCTTAGTTCCCCGATCAGAGATTGAACCCAGGCCACAGTGAAAGAGCCGAGTCCTAACCACTGGATAGCCAGGGAACTCCCACAAAACATTTATTTAAATGCAACAGAAATGAAAAGAATTAAGCTGTAATTATTCATGCAACCATTCATTCAATATACAGCTCTTAAGTGTCTACTACATGTTAAACACATAGTAATAGCTCCTTCAAGGAACCCATAAATACAAAATACAACAAGCTACAACACAATTGCTGAGTGTGTGGAAAGAAAAATTAATACTACCTAGAGTGCAGAGTGGATATGGTTGAGGAGAGATGGTGAGAGGACCAGAAAAGAATCTACAGACACTCTAAACCTAGAAATTTGAGCTAGAATTTTACTTGGCCGGGAGAGAGGTGTGGATGGGAGGGCAGGGAAGAAGGGAGAAAGAAAGGGAGCAGATTCTAGAGAGATATGAAGTCAGAAGCACAAAGCACATCTGGGGACTGCTTGGAGTAATTACACAGAAGCAGCAAAGCAAAACTGAATAATTCATTTATAATCAGCCCAATCTGTTACTGTCAAGTCCATGAACGGTGCAATTTCTAAGTGCATATTGCTAATGAATTCATGAATTTATTCCACAGATAAATTGGTTTTGTCCCATGGTCACAAGCTATGTCCACAACTCTTTTTTTTTTTTTTTGCGGTACGCGAGCCTCTCACTGTTGTGGCCTCTCCCGTTGCAGAGCACAGGCTCTGGACACACAGGCTCAGTGGCCATGGCTCACGGGTCTAGCTGCTCCGCGGCATGTGGGATCTTCCCGGACCGGGGCACGAACTCGTGTCCCCTGCATCGGCAGGCGGACTCTCAACCACTGCACCACCAGGGAAGCCCTGTCCACAACTCTTGTCAGCTAGTCTACGAAAGTATGCTACTAACCTTGAGGCAAGACTCTGGATATACATTTACTGCCCCTGTTGGAAAACCAATGAAAACTTCATGCCATCATTATTTTTGCCTCTGAATGCATGTATTTAAGATTTGTTCTTCTTAGCCTTTCCTTAGCATTCTGGAAGGAGTTGTAGAAGGAGAGAATAATTTGCTAGTTAAATTTAAGAGACTACATAACCACTAACTAGGAGTACTACTAAGTCACTTCCTAAGCAGACAATCATGAGAGTAGAAACTTGCAACTGACAAAATTATTAGATTAGCATTAAAGTACTAATTGGCTTCTTTGTTCCACCCGGCTAAAATCTTGTTGTTGGCAGGGTTGAGACTAAATTCATGAATATAGCCCCGCATACCATCATGCTCCTTTACTGAGGAAAAAGAATTATTTTCACTATATGATACCAGGGAGGATGAACACTTTTCTTTCTCCTCTCCTTCACCCGCTACCAACTAGGGAGGATTAAGTGGGCTGGTTTTATTTCTGACTCTCTATTATCTAAAGCAACAATCTTTGAATGACAAATATTAACTACACTGGAAGACAATTCTTTCAGTAATATTTAATTATGAATGAGGTAAATTCTTAAACATTTAAGAGCATCTTGATGCTTCTAAATTAAATTCCAAGGAGAGAATAAATTAGAGGAATGAGTCTACTAATCCCTGTAGGTGATAAGAAGTAGCAACTTGATGCTTTATATTATTTGATGGTTCAAAAGATAGACAAAACATTTCACTAACAAAAAAACCCTCAGATGTAATAATAAAGGACTCTACTGTGAAAAACCACACATGGTCAATTTTAGGAGTAAAGTAATCTAGTCAAAGGAGCAGGCCCAAAGACACTTTTCTACTACACAAGCACACTTGAGACTATTTAAAAAGGAACATTAGTAGGGGTGAAGAGAGTTCAGGTCAGTTAGTCCTTGGCACCTCAATCAAGATTGCCAGCATAGTTATCAATTAATGTTGCAGTGGTTTCAGTAATGCATACACGTGTCAAATAGGAACTATACTGAGCCTGCCACTTCATTTTACACACAATCCTGAACACCTGTCAGGTCGTGATGATTTTTCAGTCAGTACTGACCCAGGATACATTTTAACAGGTGACAGGCTTTGGATCAAATTACCAATTCCCTGAGGCATCCAGTCCTCCCAATCCTAAGTATTTTTGGCATGATTTATATGTTCTTTAGCTTCCTTTATAATGTAATTTAGAGTTATGTCAATTCTAGTACTATTCTTGAAATGTGAGAAAATGCCTAGTGTTCAGTTTTTTAAATCTCCTTAACAGAAAACTATAAGCAATAGGACATAAAGGAAAAATAGTGGTTTTTTATTATTGTTTTAACACTCTACTAAACAAAAGCAGGCAGTCCTTGCTGGTCTCATAAATTAGATATGAAATTTCAGCAGTCTGAATTTAAATGTCTGAAGACTGCTGATTTATAAAGATAAGGTAAAAACTAATTATCGCGGGATTCAAGACCCTTCACAATCAGATTTTGGTTGCTTTCCCAGACTTTACCTCTCTATACTGACCTTCCCTACTGCACACCTCATACAACTGACTACTCAAGTACACATAATTTCCAGGAAACACTGATCATTTCCATACCTTCAAGCCTTTGTTAATATTATTCCTTCTGCCTGAAATACCCATCCCCACTCTGCCTGGCAAAATCCTCAAACTTCTTACCTCTCACTTCTTTTGTTTCTTAGCAGATGAAGATAACCTGTACACCATGAGGAAAAGGGAAGCCAGTGTCCCCCTTTTGTACATGCTAGAGAACTGAGTTATCCTTGATGACATTATCCTTTACTGCTCCAAATCTAGTCTATCACTAAAACTTTAGTGTTCTTAAAATCTCAGAATCCATTCACTTTTCATTTCCACTGCAATCTAGCTAAGCAAAGCCACCATCATATGTCGCCTAGACAACTACAGGTAAGATTAACTGGTTTCTCTGCTTTTACACTTTTCTGTCTCCAAATGCAAATCCAGAAGGCACCAAAGTGCCTCTTCCAAGGCTGATATTGGAAATCCAGGTTCACAATCTAGGCATATTGCAATAAGCCAGATGTTAAACCTAAGTTAGTAAATCTAAATGTAGCACATCTATAGGAGGAGTTTGATGGAAAGCTGAAGTCTATGTGAGGAGCTGAAAGCAGTTATGGGGAACTGGTAATTTTAAGTAGGTGTGAGTTTGAATAAATTCCCAAGACAGAACTGGCTACCTGTCACTTCCACAAATGTCCAGATGAGTCTTCTTGCGGAAGTGGTATCTGAACCCAAAAGAATGCCAAAGGAAACAATGTAGTGAGGGACAAGAACAAGGACATACTTGGGGGACCCTAATATTAAAGGGATAGGAAGAGAAACCAGAAAGCTGGCAATAAGAGAAAGAGGGGAGGCAAGAAAGTAGTGTGTGTGTGTATTTATTTTTATTATAAAATTCGATTATTCTAGAAGGCCTAGATAATAGAATTCTAGATTAAAAAATATATACTGAGGTAAAGTAAAAAATATTTACTTAGGTAAATATATACTTAGGTAAAGCTGGCATTTGTGTATGGGAAGAAGAAGGGCTATAAAAATCAGGGGCAGGGGTATTATTAAAGAAGGGGTACAATAATGCTGGCATGAGGTGATTCTGTACCAATAAAATGGTAACTATATTTAAATATTACTGTATTTGTTATATACATATGTAGCATAGAGGATCTTAGAAATAGAACTCTCAGGCATGTTATCCTATGAACCTGCTTTTCTGAAGGATAAACAGTCTTTTAATGAAACAAGAGATAATTTTTAAAACTTTTTCTAACGCCTATAAAAACCATACAATACAAAAAATAAAAAATAGAAAGTAAAAATCATCTAGAATCCCCCTATATGGCCATAATGTGAACATTTGGGTAAACATTCTTCTAAAACATGTATATTCTTCCTCTCCGTCTCTGTCCCACCCCCACCCCCCACCCCCCGTGCCCCGCACACACTCTTTTACGTATATCGTAGGGGTCAGCAAGCTGGTTGTCTCTTTTTGTAAATGAAGATTTACTGGAACACAGCCAATGCTCACTTGTCTACGCATTGTCTGTGGCTACTTCCGCACAACAACAGGAGAGTTGAGTAGTATGACAGAGACTGTATGACCCACAAAACTTAAAATATTTACTGCCTGGCCTTTTACAGCAAAAGTGTGCCAAACTTGATAGGCAGAATCATACCACACATGCTATATTATAACCTGTTTTTTCGCTCAACAATATATCATTAATATTTGTACAGATCACTAAATATAGATCACCATTTTAATGGCTGCATGGAATTTCATTATATAAAGGAGCCATAGTTTATTTAATAAATTTCTCCTGATGGCTGTTTAGAGTTCTAATTCTTCTATATTATAATCGATGCTGCCACAAAACCTGTACATGGACATCTGACCACACTTGATTGTCTTCTTAAGGTAAATTCTTAGAGATAGGATTGCGGGGTCAAAATCTCCATATATTTTATTGATACATTTGATACATTTTTCCAACCTGCTTTCCAGAATAAATTGAAATAATTTTCATCCTTATCACTAGAGAATGAAAGTGTACATTGTTTCTATTTCCTTGCCAATCCTGAGGATAAGCAAGTGTTTTGAATCTTTGAAAAAAAAAGATATATCAGTTGTTTCCATTTGTATTGTTTGATTCTTCTGAGGTAAAATATCTTTCATGAATGATTATTGGTCAATTATGCTTCTCTCTTTGTGAATTATGGATTGCATTACTTTATATTTACATAAAAATGTACTTCATTTACCTTGCCAATTTTTCTGTTGGAGCATTTTTAAACTGATTTGTAAGTGTGCCATATGTTAAATGATTCAACAAATATCTACTGAAGATTTAGAGACATAAGGGATATGGCTATACTCCATACAAAGAGGAAAATAGGTATGGTTCCTGCCTTCACAGTCACATCTAGTAAAGAAAGGAGCTGTCATTTTGTCTGACATATAAAACGCAAAGACATTCCTAAAATTCAGTGAGTTGTTTTATAAACATTTCCTAGGAAGAGCAACATCCTGAAAAAGTCAAATCAATTCATTTGACAATTAATCTAATCGTGGGAAACCTGGCTTTTCTCTAAAGCCTGTACATTAATTAAGAATCCTACTGATCAAGTTCTTAAAAGTTCCTAGCAAGTTAATGCTAGTTTTTTGCAGTCATAATAGTCATTTTTTTTCATTTTTCTAATTCTTATATACCCCAAACAATACAGAAAAAATATAAGGGAGAAAGTAAAAAACACCTAAAATATGCTTTTATGTTTCTTTTCACTTCTCCTCACTAGTTATCCTCACGTCTGAAGCATATGGCAGGGAACGAGGATAATCAACAAGCTAATCAAAGAAAGGGAAATTAAGGAAAACCAGAAAATAAGGCAAATCTGTGCAGAGAGCAGCAGAATATAATAGAACAAGCCCCCGCTGCTCCTGAGGTTTCTTCTGGGGTTACGAAAAACAGGCAGTTAAGAATTGAATTTCATACACAAAATCACATTTTGAAATTCTACAATGCTTGGTCTGATCGTTTGCTATAATTTCACAAAATAAAAGAAATAAAAATGCATCCTCACATTTACATGTATAGATTCTAAACAATATTGTTACACATGAAAGAATTTAAAGAAATTCCATTCTTTCATTACCTGTTATAAAACTTAATAGCAGGCTACCATCTGCTTATAGTTCTTGCAAAATGTATAAGGGAAATTGATAATCAAACACCACTGATGACAGATATTTATATCAAATTCACATAACTATTCCTAATTATAAATATAGATATACATTCCAGGATTATCCACAAGTATGTACTCCTATTAATACTTATTGCAGTTACATATGCACATTGAAAGGAGATATGCCCTTTCACCTTTCATGTACTACTTAGAAATATTAGAGTATCACCAGCTGCCATAAAGGTCACACTGAATTTTGGGTGCTAACTGTGGCAGACTTATGTACATCACTTTACTTAAAAATAAGGGTGTTGTTTTAAATCTTCATTATAATCTAATTCCTCCTGCTTAAATGGAAACTAAAGCAAAGTTTAGTAAGAGGCCATGTTTATATGTACTCCTCCCTCTATGAAAAATGTGATTGGTATATACAGCATGCAAAACCTGATAGAAAAATTAGTTAGCTGAAACCTCAGGTCAAGTTTGATCTCTAGTACATAGCACCACATGATTCCCACTGACTCTATTAAGAGTAGAGCATTGTGCATGCATGTCCCAGGCTTGGATTTGGAACATAATGTGGCATGTGGGGTGAGGGCAAGGGATAGGGGGCAAGAAATATTACTCTTTTAACAAATGGTGTTGAGTATAAAGTTAATGCTAAGGTACATAATCTTTCCAAGGGCCAATTTAAGTACTTATATTTCAGTGCATGCAATAACATTGTTCCCAAATTCTAATCGTGGAATTTTGAACCTGGGTTACACTGAAGTTTATAGTTGAAATATATATAAAGGATGTAAGTAAATTAATATGTTTCATTGAAAAGTAAAATTTCTCATATTTTTAGAAAATTAAGTACTTTAACATGAAAAAATTCATTAAGTTACAGCTACGCTATACTGACTCCCCCAAAATGCCATTTGCTTTCACATCTTGGTGCCATGGCTCCTGCTTTTTCCTTTCAACTGAATTTCCTCCAATATTCTCTGTTTCAAAAGCCTTTTCAGTGCCTAAAGTATAAACCATTTCCTCTAAGAAGGCAACCTCTTTCTGTCCTCCAAGCTGAATTTATTCTTTCCTCTGTCTTCTTTCAGGACTTTACCTGTAATCTCTATTCACCACCTAGTACGTTATGCCTCAAGGCATAATTTGCACTTCAGCCCCTCTTGCTAGCTTGGCTTACAAGTAGTAGATTGTAAACTACTTGAAAGAAATGGTTTTCTTAATTTAGGCATTCTGTGAAGTGCCTAGCACACTAAATGACCAAAATGTTCATTCAATTTAATTCAATAAACCTTTACTAAGAACCTGCTGTGTGTAAGACAGCATGCCAGTGTGCCAGGAACTTTTCATTGACACTCAGCTCCTACATATTCACACTTCTGTATTCCCCCTTGAATCACTGGGACTAGTAGCTTGAAAATGACATTTTCCAAAGCCTATTGCCAAGTTAGTTCTGGTTAGATTCTGTCATTTGAAGGCACTCACATAAGATCAGAAGGCAGGAATTAGATAGGAGCCATTCCTTTGTTTGTTTCTGGCAGCTGTAAAGCCTCCCAGGTATAATAAGGCCATTAGGAGTGTGGGCTCCCAGTCTCTGTTAAGCACAGTCTTTCCTCTATGTTCCTCTCACCCTTTGAACCACTCCCCTATATTAAAACCTTCTATGTTGAAATACCTAACTTGTTTTCCTAACTGAACTCTAACTAATATAGCTGGATATCAGGGATGCAAAGATTTCACAGCTAGCTAGAGTAGGAGATGACAAACTTTTTCTGTAACAGCAACTTAGTAAATATTATTTTAGGTTTTGTGGGCTACATATTGTCTCTGTCATATATTCTCCCTCTCTCTCTTTCTTAACAACTCTTTGAAAAGTTAAAACCAATTAAAAAACAATAAATTGTTCTAAAAAGAAAAATATTTAAAGCCATTCTTAGTTCCAGGGTATATAAAAACGGGGAGCAGGGGGCTGTGGGATTTGGCCTGTTGAATGTAGCCCACACTCCTAATGGCCACATCAGAGGACAAGAGGATCTGAAGGTAACAAGGGGCCAGATTCTGAAGCACCTGTGTGCCCTGCTAAAGATTTTGAGCTTTATCCTGTACTAAATAGTGGGTGACTGAAAATTCAAATTTGCAAGTAGTCCAAATACTTTTAGAATCACTCAAATATTAACATAGAGTATTAATAAAAAAGAGATAAGACTTGAAGCAGTGAGATTAAATTTGATGTTGACACCCTGAATGGATATTTGAGAGATAAAACTGATAGATATTAGTGACCAGTTGGATGTGAGAGCTAAAATGGAAAGAGGTGTCTGAAAAGAATATACCTCCACCCTGGACAATTGGATAGAGAGAGTGACGTCAAAAGTAGAGACTAGAAATACAGGAAAAGGAGCAGGTTTCACATCTAAGATAATAAATTCTTTTTCTGAGATGTTAAATAAGCACTGAATACAGAACAACCAAGAGAATATGCCTAATAGAAGGTGAGAAATATGTCTAGTAAGATTGAGCAAAAGATATAAATTTGGCAGGCACTAGTGTGCAGAGGGTAGCTGATACACTGGGGACTTCAACATTCCAAGGAAAGGCTGAAGATGGAAGGTAGAAGGCATAAGAGGTTTTATGAAGACAACCAGGAGAGTAATATATTTCAAAAGAGAAGATATGGTGGCTAAGGAAGATGGTGGTGGAAATCTGAATCACAAAACCTCCCTTCCTTAAAAAACATAATAAAATGAATAACAGCAAAAGCAAAATAAACCAAAATTAAAACAACCAAATCAGAAAAATATATACCAATAGCACTCAGACTAAGAATGACACAAAACCTCATACTATAAAAATGAACAATTATTATCCAGATAAGAAGAAAGAAGATTCTAGTAACTAACAGTTGGTAACAAATCCCACTGCCATACTTGGCACAGGAGGAATAAGATGAGTGGGTAAACTCTGAAAACTCTCACCAATACTTCCTAACTTGAAGGGAAGCAAATTGAGAGGATTATTATACAACCAAAGGAAATAGCAGAATATTCCTTTTGCAATACATGCCACTCCCCACTATCAAAGATAAATAACAGAGAGATAAGGGGAATTTGGGGATTTGCCATTTTGGTGTTTCTTTTTCTGTAATTTTTAAAAATATCTTTATTGGAGTATAATTGCTTTATAATGCTGTGTTAGTTTCTGCTTTATAACAAAGTGAATCAGCTATGTGTATACATATATCCCCATATCCCCTCCCTCTTGCGTCTCCCTCCCACCCTCCCTATCCCACCCCTGTAGGTCGGCACAAAGCATCGAGCTGATCTCCCTGCTCTATGCTGCTGCTTCCCACTAGCCATCCATTTTTACATTTGGTAGCGTATACATGTCAATGCTACTCTCTTTTTTTGATTGTGTGTGAGTGTGTGCATGTGTGTACACGCACCTGCATGCACACACTCCAGAAAGAGAAATATAATGACCAGAGCTAACTACCTCCAGTAATAAACAGTGATTTGCCAGATAAAGAAATAAAAACAAGAAATACTAAGGGGACAGCCCTTGAAAATAAATCTTCATCTGATAGAATGAATAGCTGCATACTATAATGTACTAATAACATCTTTAACCAGAACCCTTAGGTTTTTGCTCATCTCCAGAAATGACTATCCTTGTTAGAATCAAAAGTTTGACATTCACCCTGAATAGGAGACTATGAAATCCAAAAGATTTCTGTCTAGGTAAAGTAAAATCTAGTACAGAATTATTAATTAATTACCAAAAAAAGAATAGAAAGTAAATAGTAGAGAGTAAATCCAACTATCATGATTGTCTACAGACACAGCTAAGTATTCTCTGACCACCCACATCTCCACTTTGAGCAGCACAAATGAAAAAGAAAAAACTTTTTTCGTAAATGAGAGATGAATACGTGGAAGTTCATTATATTATTTCCCAAACCTCTCAATTCACGAATTAAAAAAATGTAATCAGATGGGATATGAGCCACAAATAACCTGCCTTCAAATTGAAGTTCTATGGGAAAAATATAAACATGGCCTTTCGAAGTGGGAAGGAATTGAGGGATAAAAAGAG
The DNA here is from genome assembly GCF_964270905.1 of Leucopleurus acutus. Classification (NCBI taxonomy): domain Eukaryota; kingdom Metazoa; phylum Chordata; class Mammalia; order Artiodactyla; family Delphinidae; genus Leucopleurus; species Leucopleurus acutus. Next base: position 74,738,548 of record NC_139149.1, on the reverse strand, counting down.
CACAACTGCTAGAAATAAAGGAAAACTTATGGAGGGAGGGAGAGGAGAGAGGAAAGATAACATGCAATAAACAGATAAAAAAAATACATTCTGAAAGTAAACATCCCTCCAGGAAACAGAATAAAATTTTCAACAAATCTCTCATATTAAAGAGAGCATGAAATCTGTAAAGTAAGAAAAAATTTAAAAGATCATAACACAGTCGAATTAGGTTAGAATGAAGACTGATGAGCTAAGAAGAGGAACTGAGGATGAAAACAATAATACTATGGTACTAATAAACAGAAATACTAAGATTAAAATAGATAATACTGTAAACTTAATTGCTAAAGAGGAGGAAGGGCTTTAAAAATTGCCAAAGAATGACGGAAAAGGCAGAAAAATCAAATCAACCATAGAGAAAACAAACACACATCTAATAGAAGACAAACACACATTCATTAGTGAATGGGGGAAAAATGGGTTGAGGTTTTATCGTAGAGAACTTCAAACACAGGGCAATAAACCTGCGCTTCATATTATATAGGAAATGAGGATACACTGAGTAATTTGAATGTGTGTGGAAAGGGTAGAGGTGATAGGGAGGGTAGTTAAAACTAACGTGATAAGAGATGTATGTTAACAACAGTAAACTGGCAGATGTATCAGAAAAGACATGAATTGGAGGTTGGAAGATCAGTAAGCAGATGGCTGAATTTAATAAATTTGTGTGGTTTAAAAGAATAAGTGTGCTTGGGCTTCCCTGGTGGCACAGTGGTTGAGAGTCCGCCTGCCGATGCAGGGGACACGGGTTCATGCCCCGGTCCGGGAAGATCCCACATGCCGCGGAGCAACTAGGCCCGTGAGCCATGGCCGCTGAACCTGCGTGTCCGGAGCCTGTGCTCCCTAACAGGAGAGGCCACAGCAGTGAGAGGCCCGTGTACCGAAAAAAAAAAAAAAGAATAAGTGTGCTTGACTTTTATTTTGCCTTGCTTGGTAGTTCCTTATTTGCCCAGACATGGAAAAATCTGGGCCAGTTTCATCTTATCTATAACCTACTGATAAATGATTGCACCCTGTAGAAAAGTATTTTCCAATGCAGTTAGAATAGTTATTTGGATCTTCAAATCTTACTTAGAAACTAGAAAAGTCCCCCAACCAATCTCAACCTTGTATTCCATATTAGTAATAAGTATAGACAGAAGAGATAGCAATGTAAGAAACAGTTGGGAAGAAGTAATTATATTCAACCCAAACTAAGATGTGCAATTCAAACACAAAGATACAAAAAGAAGGATTAATTTTTAAATAATTGCAAATTCTCTGGTTTGCAATGCTTCTGATTCCCTGGTTTGAAGACATAACTGTAATTTCTCTAGACATTCATCATTTTAAAGGGATTATAAATATATTTAGAGATTCTCCTTTACAACAAGGCAAAAGATACATAGGTATAGTACATCAAGAGTCTAGGTTAGAAATAATGAAGGATTGGATTATTAGATGTATGTGGGATTAGAACCAGAAGTTTATAGTTGACTCTAGAATCAATCTGACTGAATTCAAGTGCACATTGGGGGTTCTTCAAGCCTAGAATAGGACCTAAACAAATGATATGTGTGCACTGATCTTCAATTACATAATTATGAATATGCCTCAACAGGCTTTTTCTTAGGACATGCAGTCTAGATAAACTTAGTACAGTTTAGCATTGCATAGCATTTGTGCCCATTCTACAGTTACACAAGGTATATATAAATATGGCTTTATTTGTACCCTCGTACATAGTAGAAAGAACTGGGCATCTTGAAAAATTAATATAAATCAGTTTTGCAAATATTATCTTGGTTTCTCACTCAAAAAGACTTTTAAGATTCCAAGTGTATATTAGCCAGGTAACTGCTTGATCTCGGCTCATATCCCTAGGAAGCCCACATTTACCAGGATGCTGTCCAGTGATAACAGCTCCAGTAGGAACACCATAGTAGTCAGAATGATTCCCTCCCATCTCTTGCTTACTCACACATGCCATTTACATTGGCATGACATCAAATTCATTTACTACTGTATCTAGTGCCCCCTGGAGGATATCTTGGATTTTATAAGGCAACAATAGTATAGATTTACAGGTATGGGTAAATTATCATAAGGAAAAATGGGTATTTTTTCCGTCTTACTTAGATGGAGTTCTGACAGCCTCTCAGAAAACATCTAAAAATTACAATTACAATTAAATTAGAAAATGTTATAACCTAACTAATACATCTTCATTTAAAGCTTTTAAAATACAAAAATACAGGAAATATATATACATTACTTACAGGATAGTAAATATGATCTTTTGAGGCTCTGTTTATGCTCCAAAAGAAATCTAAGCAGCTTTTCTTTTTCCTTAAATTTGATAAAATAATCCTGTTAAAACTAAAGAGCTTGTTCTAGTATGAGAAATTTAAATTTAAAAAATTTGACTTTTTAAAATAAAAAGAGAATATTGGAATAAAAAGAGAAGAATTTTTCTTCAAAATGATTAATACCTATAGTATTTCTCAAGCTTTCCCATCAAGGTATCTCTTTTTTCTTCTAGTTTTACTGAGGTATAATTGACATACAACATTGTATTAATTTTCGATGTACAACATGATCGTTTGATCCACTGGAAAATGGTTATCACAATAAATTTTAAGTAAAATGTTAGAAAATACAACACAGCAATGTTTCAAAAGAACAGTACTCTATCATCAAGTAAGTTTTTTTTTTGCGGTACGCGGGCCTCTCACTGTTGTGGCCTCTCCCGTTGCGGAGAAACAGGCTCCGGACGCGCAGGCTCAACGGCCATGGCTCACGAACACAGCCGCCCCGCGGCACGTGGGATCTTCCCAGACCGGGGCACGAACGCGCGTCCCCTGCATCAGCAGGCGGACTCTCAACCACTGCGCCACCAGGGAAGCCCATCAAGTAAGTTTTAATTCCAAGAATACAAGGATCGGGGGCTTGCCTGGTGGCGCACTGGTTGGGAGTCCGCCTGTTGATGCAGGGGAGGCAGGTTCGTGCTCCGGTCCGGGAGGATCCCACATGCCGCGTAGCGGCTGGGCCCGTGAGCCATGGCCGCTGGGCCAGAGCGTCTGGGGCCTGTGCTCCGCAACAGGAGAGGCCACAACAGTGAGAGGCCCACGTACCGCAAAAAAAAAAAAAAAAAGAAAAAAAAGAATACAAGGATCAAGAAATCTATTAACATAACTTCTTTTATTGTCACATCTTTATTGGAGTATAAATGCTTTACAATGTTCTGTTAGTTTCTGCTGTACAACAAAGTGAAGCAGCTATATGTATACATATATTCCCATATACCCTTCCTCTTAAGCCTCCCTCTCACCCTCCCTATTCCATCCCTCTAGGTTATCACAAAGCATCAAATTGATCTCCTTATGCTATGCAGCAGCTTCCCACTAGCCATCAGTTTTACATTTGGTGGTGTATATATGTCAATGCTACTCTCTCACATCATCCCAGCTCCCCCTTTGCACCCTGTGCCCTCATCCGTTCTCTGCATCTATGTCTTTATTCCTGCCCCAACACTACGTTCATCAGTACCGCTTTTTAAAATTCCATATATATGCATTAGCATACAGTATTTGTTTTTCTCTTTCTGGCTTACTTCACTCTGTATGACAGATTCTAGGTCCATCCACCTCACTACAAATAACTCAATTTTGTTTCTCCTTATGGCTGAGTAATATTCCATTGTACATATGTGCCACATCTTCTTTATCATTCATCTGTCGATGGACATTTAGGTTGCTTCCATGACCTGGCTATTGTAAATAGTACTGCAATGAACACTGCGGTACATTTCTCTTTTTGAATTATGGTTTTCTCTGGGTATATGCCCAGCAGTGGGATTGCTGGGTCATATGGTAGATCTATTTTTAGTTTTTGAAGGAACTTCCATACTGTTCTCCATAGTGGCTGTATCAATTTACATTCCCACCAACAGTGCAAGAGGGCGCCCTTTTCTCCACACCCTCTCCAGCATTTATTGTCTGTAGATTTTTTGATGGTGGCCATTCTGACCACTGTGAGGTGATACCTCATTGTGGTTTTGACTTGCATTTCTCTAATGATTAGTGATATTGTATTTCTTGGCCATCTATATGTCTTCTTTGGAGAAATGTCTATTTAGGTCCTCTGCCTATTTTTGGATTGCATTCCTTCTTTTTGTGACATTGAGCTGCATGAGCTGCTTGTATATTTTGGAGATAAATCCTTTGTCAGTTGCTTCGTTTGCAAATATTTTCTCTTATTCGGAGGGTTGTCTTTTCGTCTTGTTTATGGTTTCCTTTGCTGTGCAAAAGCTTTTAAGTTTCATTATGTCCTATTTGTTTATTTTTGTTTTTATTTCCCTTACTCTAGAAGGTGGGTCAGAAAGGATCTTGCTGTGATTTATGTCACGGAGTGTTCTGCTTATGTTTTTCTCTAAGAGTTTTATAGTGTCTGGCCTTACATTTAGGTCTTTAAGCCATTTTGAGTTTATTTTTGTGTATGGTATTAGGATGTGTTCTAATTTCATTCTTTTACATGTATCTATCCATTTTTCCCAGCACCACTTATTGAAGAGGCTGTCTTTTCTCCATTGTAAATTCTTGCCTCCTTTGTCAAAGATAAGGTGACCATATGTGTGTGGGTTAATCTCTGGACTTTCTATCCTGTTCCACTGATTCATATTTCTGTTTTTGTGCCAGTACCATATTGTCTTGATTACTGTAGCTTTGTAGTATAGTCTGAAGTCAGGGAGTCTGATTCCTCCAGCTCTGTTTTTCTTTCTTAAGATTGCTTTGGCTATTCAGGGTCTTCTGTGCTTCCATACAAATTGTAAAATTTCTTGTTCTAGTTCTGTGAAAAATGTCACTGATAATTTGATAGGGATTGCATTGAACCTGTAGATTGCTTTGGGTAGTAAAGTCATTTTCAAAATATTGATTCTTCCAATCCAGGAGCATGGTATACCTCTCCATCTGTTTATGTTATATTCGATTTCTTCCATCAGTGTTTTATAGTTTTCTGAGTACAGGTTTTTTGCCTCCTTAGGTAGGTTTATTCCTAGGTATTTTATTCTTTTTGTTGCAATGGTTAATGGGATTATTTCCTTAATTTCTCTTTCTGATCTTTCATTGTTAGTGTATAGGAATGCAAGAGATTTCTGTGTATTAATTTTGTATCCTGCAACTTTACCAAATTCATTGATTAGCTCTAGTAGTTTTTTGGTGGCATCTTTAGGATTGTCTATGTATAGTATTCATTGGCAAACAGTGACAGTTTTACTTCTTTTCCAGTTTGTACTTTTTATTTCTTTTTCTTCTCTGATTGCTATGGCTAGGACTTCCAAAACTATGCTGAATAATAGTGGTGAGAGTGAACATCCTTGTCTTGTTCCTGATCTTAAGAGGAAATGCTGTCAGTTTTTTACCACTGAGAATGATGTTTGCTGTGGGTTTGCCGTATATGGCTTTTATTTTGTCAAAGTAGCTTCCCTCTAGGCCCACTTTCTGAAGAATTTTTATCATAAATGGGTATTGAATTTTGTCAAAAGCTTTTTCTTCATCTATTGAGATGATCATATGATTTTTATTCTTCTTTTGTTAATATGGTGTATCGCATTGATTATTTTGTGTATATTGAAGAATTCTTGCATCCCTGGGATAAATCCCACTTGATCATGGTGTATGATCCTTTTTTTTTTTTTTTTTCTGTATGAGGGCCTCTCACGGTTTTGGCCTCTTCCGTTGCAGAGCACAGGCTCCGGATGCGCAGGCTCAGGGGCCATGGCTCACAGGCCAAGCTGCTTTGTGGCATGTGGGATCTTCCTGGACCGGGGCACGAACCTGTGTACCCTGCATCAGCAGGTGGACTCTCTACCACTGCACCACCAGGGAAGCCCTTATGATCCTTTTAATGTTCTGTTGGATTCTGTTTGCTAGTATTTTGTTGCGGATTTTTGTGTCTATGTTCATTGGTGATATTGGTCTATAATTTTGTTTTGTGATAACTTTGTCTGGTTTTGGTATCAGGGTGATGGTGGCCTCACAGAACGAGTTTGGGAGTGTTCCTCCCTCCAAGATTTTTTGGAAGAGTTTGAGAAGGACAGGTGTTAGCTCTTCTCTAAATGTTTCATAGAATTCACCTGTGAAGCCATCTGGTCCTGGACTTCTGTTTCTTGGAAGATTTTTAATTACAGTTTCAATCTTATTGCCTGTGATTGTTTGGTTTATATTTTCTAATTCTTCCTGGTTCAATCTTGGAAAATTGTACTTTCCCAAGAATTTCTCCGTTTCTTCCAGGTTGTCTATTTTATTTGCATATATTTGCTTGTAGTAGTCTCTTATGATCTTTTGCATTTCTGAGGTGCCAGTTGTAACCTCTCCTTTTGCATTTATAATTTTATTGATTTGAGTCCTCTCCCTTTTTTTCTTGATGGGTCTGGCTAAAGGTTTATCCATTTTGTTTATCTTCTCAAAGAACTAATGTTTAGTTTTATTGATCTTTGCTATTGCTTTGTTTCTATTTCATTTATTTCTGCTCTGATCTTTATGATTTCTTTCCTTCTACTAACTTTGGGTATTTTTTGTTCTTCTTTCTCTAGTTGCTTTGGGTATAAGGTTAGATTGTTATTTGAGATTTTTCTTGTTTCTTGAGATGAACTTGAATTGCTATGAACTTCCCTCTTAGAACTGCTTTTGCTGCATCCCATAGGTTTTGGATTGTCGTGTTTCCAATGCCATTTGTTTCTGGGTATTTTTAAATTTCTTATTTGATTTCTTCAGTGATCTCTTGGTTATTTAGCAGTGTACTGTTTAGCCTCCATGTATTTGTTTTTTTTTACTGTTTTTTTCCTGTAATTGATTTCTAATCTCAGAGCATTGTGGTCAGAAAAGATGCTGGATAGGACTTCAGTTTTCTTACATTTTCCAAGGCTTGATTTGTGACGGAAGATGTGATCCATTCTGGAGGACATTCCGGGTGCACTTGAGAAGAAAGTGTATTCTTTTACTTTCAGGTGGAATGTCCTAGAAATACCAATTAAGTCTATCTGGTCTATTGTGTCATTTAAAGCGTGTGTTTCCTTATTTATTTTCTGTCTGGATGATCTGTCTATTGGTGTAAGTTGGGTGTTAAAGTCCCCCACAATTATTGTGTTACTGTTGATTTCTCCTTTTATGGCTGTTAGCATTTGCCTTATGTATTGAGGTGCTCCTATGTTGGGTGCATAAATATTTATAATTGTTATGTTTTCTTCTTGGATTAATCTGATCATTATGTAGTGTCCTTCCTTAACTCTTGTAACAGTCTTTATTTTAACGTCTATTTTATTTTATATGAGTATTGCTACTCCAGCTTTCTTGTGATTTCCATTTGCATGGAATATCTTTTTCCATCCCCTCATTTTCAGTCTGTATGTGTCCCTAGCTCTGAAGTGGGTTTCTTGTAGACAGCACATATAAGGGTCTTGTTTTTGTATACATTCAGCCAGTCCATTTCTTTTGTTGGAGCATTTAATCCATTTACATTTAAGGTAATTATCGATATGTATGTTCCTATTACCATTTTCTTAATTGTTTTGGATTTGTTATTGTAGGTCTTTTCCTTCTCTTGTGTTTCCTGCCTAGAGAAGTTCCTTTAGCATTTGTTTTAAAGCTGGTTTGGTGGTGCTGAATTCTCTTAGCTTTTGCTTGTCTGTAAAGATTTTAATTTCTCCATCGAATCTTCTATAAACTAATTGGTATAGGAACTGTTCTTTAATTTTTTTGAAATAAGGTAGGCAAAAAAATTTTGTTAGATGAAATTAGGTGATGATTGATTATAAATGGAATAAATAATTCATCAGATTTACTTAATAAAATAGGTTTTAAATACTTTGTCTAATATTACAAAATGTGAAAGAAAGTAGGTGAAAGTCTTATTGGTGAGTTTTATCTAATGTGCTTTGAAAAATTTGGTAGCACCAAAAAAATTTTTTTCAGTTACATTTTAAAAAGTCAGCACCAGTAAACTTAACTGCTTTGGCTTTTCAAAGAGGCTTTTCTTTTCTGCTACTGACATGTCCTAGGAATAAGTAACGAGAACAGCTAGAATTTTTAATGCTTAACTGTATAAAATCACTGTTTTTAGCTTTCAATATTTCTTATTAATGCTTTCCTTGCTTTGCTCCTTTTGTGTACATATTAACTGATAACAGCTGGGGACGTGGAAAAGTCACAGTCCTTAAATGGAAATCATCACTAGTCTCACCATGCTATTCTATGATACATATGCATTCAAAACATCCCAACTTGGGCCAAAATACCACACTCCTAACCCACTTTTTACCCATAACATAAATAGAGAAGACAGAGAAATTCCCTGTGGATTGTGGTAACTTGATTAATCATTAAAACTAAGTCCTCCCATAGACTTCCTTGGTGGCGCAGTGGTTAAGAATATGCCTGCCAATGCAGGGGACACGGGCTCGAGCCCTGGTCCAGGAACATCCCACATGCCGTGGAGCAACTAAGCCCGTGCGCCACAACCACTGAGCCTGCACTCTAGAGCCTGCAAGCCACAACTACTGAGCCCACGTACCTAGAGCCCATGCTCTGCAACAAGAGAAGCCACCACAATGAGAAGACCACGCACTGCAACAAAGAGTAGCTCCCACTCGCTGCAACTAGAGAAAGCCCATGCACAGCAACAAGGACCCAAAACAGCCAAAAATAAATAAATTAATTAAAAAAAAGAAAAACTAAGTCCTCCTCTTTGCTCAGAGCTTAGAGTGTGAACCATTTATGTGTGTGCTTTTGTAAAGTGAGACAAGGGCTGTTAGGAACTCAGGCAAGTTCACACTCAAGTTAATCTTTGCAAATAGCTGGAAGTGGAGAATCTGGAAATTGATTCTTTTTAAATGATCCATGTCTTTGTATCCCTAGAAAGTTTTCACATCTCTAATAGGCACCCTACCCCAGCTCGAAGATTCCTGATAAAGTGCATTTCTCTCCTGTGGTAAAATGTACACTGTGTTGTGGTTATCTGATATTTTCAACCAAATCATTGAAAATTTCATAGTAAGATCTTGCTCAGAAGGTCTGCTTATCTAAATTCTTATATTAGGATCTCTTCCTAATACATTATACGAATCCTGTTCCCCAGAATTCTGCTTCCAGCTAGCTTTTAAGTAGAGCTGCTCACTGAGTCATCTACTTTGAGAAGGAAGTTGTGGCTAGTTGGCTCATATATTTGACTGTGAGTCTGGGGGAGATCTATCTCAGAAAATGTCTATTACTCAGTTATGCTCCAGAAATGGTGTCAAGGAATGCTAACTCTATAACTGCAATTCTTCCAATTCTCTGATAGAATCTTTTCACAGATCAATCACTCATTCATCTTATAAGTGATAAGAACATTCTGCTATATTTATTTTTACTTCTAACTAGACATACTGGAATGTTTAAATGGTCATCCTTAGATAATTTTAGTGCTCATTTGCACCTACAGTGGATGATAATAGAAACTCATATGTACTGAGCACCAGTATAGTACATCAGATATTATAAAGAAAGAAGGCTAAAGGGACAAAAATTCAGATTAGAAACAGTGTCTGCCTCCTTTCTTCCCAATCCCAACTAAATTGACCAAGGAAAATGTAAAAGTAAGGAAAAGTTGAGTTGGCGCTTAAAGCTAAGGGAAGAATACCAGATGCTACAAATGTTGAAAATATCTGGACTTCTAACCTAAAGGAGGACACTCAAGAAAGCTTGGCATTCACTTCCACAAGAAAACAGCATTACCTTTTGAGAATACAGGAAGGTACACACTAAACGCTACAGTCATCTCTTCTAATTTAGGAGTAGAGAAAGGAAAAACCATGAGATTAATAGGGAACATGCCCTACAATGAAAAAATATAAAGACTGTGGCAGGACTTGGTAGGTACCAGCATCTGGGGTAAGCAGAAGTCCTGTCCTAACGGGACATTACTGTGGCAGAGATGGGAGTGGAAGGAGGTTGAGGAAAAGGTGGTGAAATTAGTCCCAGAGTGGCAGACCTAATACCTTAAGCAACTAAACCTAAAGCAGTGTCCTTTGACTTGAACCCACCAAAACAACCAATAAAAATCAGTGTCTCTCCCTCCCTGAAAGGGATACTCACTCAATATTTTGCACTAGAATAACCTCTTCCTCTTCCTCCTCTTCCTCTTTTTGCATCTGCTGCTTCTGCTGCTGCTTCTTTGCTGGTTCTGATTCCTCTGCAAGGGAGGGAAGTAGAGCACAAATGCCCTGAAGCCCATAATAAAATAATTACAATCATATGATATAATCACATAATCATATGCTCTAAATGGAAATCAGGTGACATCTGGGGCAAAGGTATGTAAAACAGGTGCTTTGTTGCTCTCAAAATAAAAGGATGAATAAACAATAAAACAATATGGTTTAAAAGAAAATATTTCTTGATACAAAAGAAAGAGAATATTATTCCTTAAGAGGAAGGAAGGTACACTTTTGAAATAGATCTGTTGAAGAATTGCAATAAGTGATAAGGTAAGAGATATAAAAAGGAGAAGATCATAAAAGGCCTTAATGGGTCATTGTAAAGGTTTCAACTTTTATTCTGTATTAGATTAAAACCAGAGGAGGATCTGGAGTAGAATACTGAGATTATCTAACTTACATTTGCACATACTCACACTGGCTGCTAGGTTGAATGTACTGATACACTGAGAATAGACTCTTCCACAAGAATGGAAACAGAGAGATGGATCATATGTCACTGCAATAACCCATGCCAAAAAAAACAATAAATGATGACATCTTGGACCAGGTTAAATCAATGACAACTGTGAGAAGTGATCAGATTCTGGAAATCGTGAAGTTAGAGTTAAAAAGATTCGGTGGCATAATAGATCTGCGGTGCAAAAGTCAATTAAATTTATTATATAACTACTAATAATAGCTTGGAAGACAATTTTAAATGGAATATATTTCTTTCCCCAGTAATTCTATTTTAGGAGTTTAATCTATGGAAATACTCATATAAATCCCCAAAGATATACTATTTACAATAGCAGAAATTTGGAAATCATATAAATGTCAAAAAAGGAACTGTTTAAATAAATTATGGTAGAATGATATAAGTGAATGATATGTAAATATTCTGAAAAAGCATTAGCTCTATAAGCACTGACATGGAGGAATATTAATAAAGGTTAAATTAGAAAATATGGAAGAAAAATGTTATCTACATAAGTGTCTTCCTAAATATCCAAAATGAACTTTAAAAAATTGTAAACTAAAAAGGGGTCAGTAAGGAATCCAGATGAAAGAGCAAATTACAAAAGCCAATAGAGTTCCTATTAGAAAATGTAATGAGAGATATCATTTTCCATTTTTAATTGCAATTAAAAACCATCACATATCTCAGGAATAAAACTAACAAGAAACACTGAATACTTTTAAGAAAACAAACTAGAAAACTTAATGAATAACCTAAAAGACCCAGGACTCCAGGAAGATGACAGTAATGGAGCAATGGCGGCATAGTTTTTGAATATTTCTGAATCCCCACATGAAAACAGAAAGAACAGCTAAATAGAAAAATTAAAATCCTATGGACACTGCTCAGAAAATTGGGTGACAAAGTATTCCCAGAAAACCCAAAAATCAAACACTTGAGGACAGACCTTAAGACCTGTAAAAATTTGGCATCTATGAAAGTAAAGACAGAGAGAAAAATAAACCATCTGATGGATCTGAGAACCAAAGTAAACAACAGGTATTCAATGCAAAGTGGTGAGTCAATTTGAGAAAAGCAGATAATGGGTGAATACAAGGGGTCCATGATAAGGGCTGGAGCTGACTAGTCCTACTGATTCATAAAATGGAGCTACTAGTGTTGCCTTCTGGGATAGTTCTCCATACTGAGGAGAAACTAACAAGACTAAGGATATGAAAAATAGAGATGAAGAAAAGAGAAGGTCCAGATAAAAGCAGAGGGAGGGGTTTCTGGCTATGGTCTACTGATGAACTCAGCAAATACTCTACCCAAAAAGTATCTATAAATCTGGAGAAATTTACAAAAATAACCACTTCGGTACTCTGAAAATCAAACAAAGACATATGACAGTCGGAGAAGCATTTTTATGCTTGTAATACTGCTGAACTTCAGGTAAGAACAGTGGGAATCTGTGGTGTTCCGGTCTGAGGCTGCTCCTACCACATTTCCTGCCTTGATCTATGAGGAAGTTCTGCCAGATGGGGCAAGTTCTGAGGACTGGCAGCTTCTCTGCTACCTTCAGTGGGGGACCACTTGATTTGGAATGCTGGATGATGCCCACGATAAGTGGTACTGCTGATGGAAGTGACTTCCAAAGACTGACCAGTGGGAGAGGGCAACAGCTTGACTCTACTTGCCTAAGGTTGTGGTCCTGGTTGGGGCAAGCATATTATTGAATGAGGATATATATATATATTTTTTTTCAACAAAAACAGAAAAATATGAGACGTGCAAAGAAATAGGAAAGTGAGATCCATACTTAGAAAAAAAGTAGTCACTAGAAACTATGTCTAAGTGTCCTCAGGTGCTCCAGATGTTGTATTTAACAAAGATTTTAAAGCAGCTACTATAAACATGTTCAAAGAACTAAAAGAAACCATATATAAAAGAATTAAAGTATGAAAACAAAGAATCAACAGACAGAAATTCTTGATATGTATACAGAAATTATTTTTTAAAAAAGAAACAAATAGAAATTCGGGAGTTGAAGATTACAATAAATAAAATAAAATTCACTATAGGGGCTCACCAGCATATTTGAGATGGCAGAAGAAAAGACGAGAGAACTTGTTGATAAGCAATGGAAATTATACAATCTGAAGAACAGAAAGAACAAGGGTTGAAGAAAAGAAAATAGAGCCTCAGAGACCTGTGGGACAACATCAATGGTACTAACACACATGTAAAGGGAGTCCCTGAAAAAGTACAGAATAAAAGGGCAGAGCTCACCAGGAATTCTGGTCTGAAGTGTCGGTGCAAGGCCTCTGCCCACGGCAACCTATGAGCAAGTGAAACTAGAGGGAGCACAAAGAAAAACACAAGGTACTACAGACCTGCCTCTCTGCCCTGGAAGCATGCTTGCAGCCTGTTTCTCCAGGCCTTCAGACTTGGGTCTTGGACTGGAACTAAACCACCAGCTCTCCTGGACCTCCAGATTGAAGCGGTACGTCTCAGCCTCCAAAACTGACCACGTGGCTGACGGGTGTCACAGCCGTGTGTCAGGCCTGAGCCTCTGAGGTGGGAGAGCCAAGTTCAGGATATTGTACCACCAGAGACCTCCCAGCCCAAGTAATATCAATTGGTGAGAGCTCTCCCAGAGATGTCTGTCTCAATGCTAAGACCCAGCTCCACTCAACGACCAGCAAGCTCCAGTGCTGGACACCACATGCCAAAAAACTAGCAAGACAGGAACAAAACCCCACCCAGTAGCAGAGAGGCTGCTTAAAATCATGATAAGTTCACAGACACCCCAAACACACCACTGGATGCAGTCCTGCCTACCAGAAAGACAAGATCCAACTTCATCCACCAGAACACAGGCACCAGTCCCCTCCACCAGGAAGCCTGCACAACCCACTACCAACCTTACCCACTGGGGGAAGACACCAAAAACAACGGGAACTGCAAACTTGCAGCCTGTGAAAAGGAGACCCCAAACACAGTAAGTTAAGCAAAATGAGAAGACAGAGAAACACACAGCAGATGAAGGAGCAAGGTAAAAACCCTCCAGACCTAACAAATGAAGAGGAAACAGGCAGTCTACCTGAAAAAGAATTCAGAGTAATGATAGTAAAGATGATCCAAAATCTTGGAAATAGAATGGAGAAAATACAAGAAATGTTTAACAAGGACCTAGAAGAACTAAAGAGCAAGCAAACAATGATAAACAACACAATAAATGAAATTTAAAATTCTCTAGAAGGAATCAATAGCAGAATAACTGAGGCAGAAGAACGGATAAGTGACCTGCGAGGTAAAATAGTGGAAATAACTACCGCAGAGCAGAATAAAGAAAAAAGAATGAAAAGAATTGAGGACAGTCTCAGAGACCTCTGGAACAACATTAAATGCACCAACATTCAAATTATAGGGGTCCCAGAAGAAGAAGAGAAAAAGAAAGGGGCTGAGAAAATATTTGAAGAGATTATAGTTGAACTTCCCTAATATGGGAAAGGAAAGAGCCAGTCAAGTCCAGGAAGTGCAGAGAGTCCCATATAGGATAAATCCAGGGAGAAACACGCCAAGACACATTAATGAAACTATCAAAAATTAAATACAAAGAAAAAATATTAAAAGCAGAAAGGGAAAAACAACAAATAACACACAAGGGAATTCCCATAAGGTTAACAGTTGATCTTTCAGCAGAAACTCTGCAAGCCAGAAGGGAGTGGCAGGACATATTTAAAGTGATCAAAGGGAAGAACCTACAACCAAGATTACTCTACCTAGCAAGGATCTCATTAAGATTCGATGGAGAAATTAAAACCTTTACAGACAAGCAGAAGCTAAGAGAATTCAGCACCACCAAACCAGCTTTAAAACAAATGCTAAAGGAACTTCTCTAGGCAGGAAACACAAGAAAAGGAAAAGACCTACAATAACAAATCCAAAACAATTAAGAAAATGGTAATAGGAACATACATATCAATAATTACCTTAAATGTCAATGAATTAAATGCTCCAACCAAAAGACATAGACTGGCCGAATGGATACAAAAACAAGACCCACCTATATGCTGTCTACAAAAGACCCACTTCAGAGCTAGGGACACACACAGACTGAAAATAAGGGGATGGAAAAAGATATTTCATACAAATGGAAATCAAAAGAAAGCTGGAGTAGCAATTCTCATATCAGACAAAATAGACTTTAAAATAAAGACTATTACAAGAGACAAAGAAGGACACTACAGAATCATCAAGGGATCAATCCAAGAAGAAGATATAACAATTGTAAATATTTATGCACCCAACATAGGAGCACCTCAATACATAAGGCAAATGCTAACAGCCATAAAAGGGGAAATCGACAGTAACACAATCATAGTAGGGGTCCTTAACACTCCACTTTCACCAACAGACATATCATCCACAATGAAAATAAATAAGGAAGCACAAGCTTTAAATGACACATTAAACAAGATGGACTTAATTGATATTTATAGGACATTCCATCTGAAAACAACAGAATACACTTTCCTCTCAAGTGCTCATGGAACATTCTCCAGGATAGATCATATCTTGGGTCACAAATCAAGCCTTGGTAAATATAAGAAAATTGAAATCGTATTACGCATCTTTTCCAACCACAAGGCTATAAGACTAGATATCAATTACAGGAAAAAAACTGTAAAAAATACAAACACATGGAGCTAAACAATACACTATTAAATAACCAAGAGATCACTGAAGACATGAAAGAGGAAATCAAAAAATACCTAGAAACAAATGACAATGAAAGCACGACAATCCAAAACTTACGGGATGTAGCAAAAGCAGTTCTAAGAGGGAAGTTTACAGCAATACAATCCTATCTCAAGAACAAGAAACATCTCAAATAAACAACCTAACCTTACACCTAAAGCAATTAGAGAAAGAAGAACCAAAAAACCCCAATGTTAGCCAAAGGAAAGAAATCATGAAGATCAGATCAGAAATAAATAAAAATGAAATGAAGGAAATGATAGCAAATATCAACAAAACTAAACGTTGGTTCTTTGAGAAGATAAACAAAATTGATAAACCATTAGCCAGACTCCTCAAGAAAAAAAAGGGAAAAGACTCAAATCAACAGAATTAGAAATGAAAAAGGGGAAATAAAAACTGACACTGCAGAAATACAAAGGATCATGAGAGATTACTACAAGCAACTACATGCTAATAAAATGGACAACTTGGAAGAAATGCTCAAATTCTTAGAAAGGCACAACCTTCTGAGACTGAACCAGGAAGAAATAGAAAATATAAACAGACCAAACACAAACACTGAAATTGAAACTGTGATTAAAAATCTTCCAACAAACAAAAGCCCAGGACCAGATGGCTTCACAGGGGAATTCTATCAAACATTTAGAGAAGAGCTAATACCTATCCTTCTCAAGCTCTTTCAAAATATAGCAGAGGGAGGAACACTCCCAAACTCATTCTATGAGGCCACCATCACCCTGATACCAAAACCAGACAAAGATGTCACAAAAAAAGAAAACTACAGGCCAATATCACTGATGAACATAGATGCAAAAATCCCCAACAAAATACTAGCAAACAGTATCCAACAGCATAGTAAAAGGACCACACACCATGATCAAGTGAGGTTTATCCCAGGAATGCAAGGATTCTTCAATATACTCATATCAATCAATGTGATAAACCGTATAAACAAATTGAAGGAGGAAAACCATATGTTCATCTCAAGAGACACAGAAAAAGCTTTTGACAAAATTCAACACCCATTTATGATAGAAAACCCTTCGGAAAGTAGGCATAGAGGGAACTTACCTCAACATATAAAAGGCCATATACAACAAACCCACAGCCAACATTGTTCTCAGTGGTGAAAAACTGAAAGCATTTCCACTAAGATCAGGAATAAGACAAGGTTGCCCACTCTCACCACTATGATTCAACATAGTTTTGGAAGTTCTAGCCACAGCAATCAGAGATGAAAAAGAAATAAAAGGAAACCAAATCAGAAAATAAGTAAAACTGTCACTGTTTGCAGATGACTTGACACTATACATAGAGTATGCTAAAGATGCTACCAGAAAACTACTAGAGCTAATCAATGAATTTGGTAAAGTAGCAGGACACAAAATTAATGCACAGAAATCTCTTGCATCCTATACACTAATGATGAAAAGTCTGAAAGAGAAATTAAGGAAACACTCACATTTACCGTTGGAACAAAAAGAATAAAATACCTAGGAATAAACCTACCTAAGGAGGCAAAAGACCTGTATGCAGAAAACTATAAGACACTGATGAAAGAACTTAAAGATGATCCAAACAGATGGAGAGATATACCATGTTCTTGGATTGGAAGAATCAACACTGTGAAAATGACTCTACTACCCAAAGCAATCCACAGATACAGTGCAATCCCTATGAAACTACCAATGGCATTTTTCACGGAACTAGAACAAAAGATTTCACAATTCGTATGGAAACACAAAAGACATGAAATAGCCAAAGCAGTCTTTTTTTAAAATTCTTTTTTATTTACTTTTTATATAGCAGGTTCTTATTACTTATCTACTTTATATAGCAGGTTCTTATTACTTATTACTTTATACATACTAGTGTATATATCTCAAACCCAATCCCCCAATTCAAACCACCGCCACCCACCACCGCCACTTTCCCCCTGGTGTCCATATGTTTGTTCTCTACATCTGTGTCTCTATTTCTGCCCTGCAAACCGGTTCATCTGTACTATTTTTCTAGGTTCCACATATATGCGTAAACATACGATATTTGGCCAAAGCAATCTTGAGAAAGAAAAACGGAGCTGGAGGAATCAGGCTCCCTGACTTCAGACTATACTACAAAGCTACAGTAATCAAGACAGTATGGTACTGGCACAAAGACAGAAATATAGATCAATGGAACAGGATAGAAAACCCAGAGATAAACCCACGCACAGATGATCACTTTATCTTTGATGAGGGAAGCAAGAATATATAATGGAGAAAAGGCAGCCTCTTCAATAAGTGGTGCTGGGAAGGCTGGACAGATACATGTAAAAGAATGAAATTAGAACACTCCCTAACACCATACACAAAAATAAACTCAAAATGGATTAAAGACCTAAATGTAAGGCCAGACGCCATAAAACTCTTAGACGAAAACGTAGGAAGAACACTCTATGATATAAATAACAGCAAGATCCTTTTTGACCCACCCCCTAGAGTAATGGAAATAAAAACAAAAATAAACAAATGGGACCTAATGAAACTTCAAAGCTTTTGCACAGCAAAGGAAAGCAAAAACAGAAAAGACAACCCTCAGAATGGGAGAAAGTATTTGCAAATGAAGCAACAGACAAAGAATTTATCTCCAAAATATACAAGAGCTCATGCAGCTCAATATCATAAAAACAAACAACCCAATCCAAAAATGGGCGGAAGACCTAAACAGACATTTCTCCAAAGAAGACATACAGATGGCCAACAAATACATGAAAAGATGCTCAACATCACTAAGCATTAGAGAAATGCAAATCTAAATCACAATGAGGTATCACCTCACACTGGTCAGAATGGCCAACTTCAAAAAATCTACAAACAGTGAATGCTGGAGAGAGTGAGGAGCAAAGGGAATCCTCTTGCACTGTTGGTGCGAATGTAAATTGATACAGCCACTATGGAGACCAGTATGGAGGTTCCTTAAAAAACTAAAAATAGAACTACCATATGACCCAGCAATCCCACTGCTGGGCATATACCCTGAGAAAACCATAATTCATAAAGAGTCATGTACCACAGTGTTCATTGCAGCACTATTTATAATAGCCAGGACATGGAAGCAACCTAAGTGTCCATTGACAGATGAATGGATAAAGAAGATGTGGCACATATACACAATTGAATATTACTCAGCCATATAAAGAAATGACATTGAGTTATTTGTAGTGAGGTGGATGGACCTAGAGTCTGTCATACAGAGAAAGTCAGTCAGAAAGAGAAAAACAAATATCGTGCCAACACATATATATGGAATCTAAAAAAAAAAAACCAACAAGGTTCTGAAGAACCTAGGGGCAGGACAGGAATAAAGACACAGATGTAGAGAATGGACTTGAGGATGGGGGAGGGGAAGGGTAAGCTGGGACGAAGTGAGAGAGTGGCATTGACATATATACACTACCAAATATAAAATATCTAGCTAGTGGGAAGCAGCCACATAGCACAGGGAGATCAGCTCAGTGCTTTGTGACCACCTAGAGGGATGGATAGGGATGGTGGGAGGGAGATAAAAGAGGGAGGGGATATGGAGATATATGTATACATATAGCCGATTCACTTTGTTATACAGCAGAAATTAACACAACATTGTAAAGCAATTATACTCCAATAAAGATGTTTAAAAGAAAATAATAAAATAAAGTAAAAAAGCACTCCCCCCTAAAAAAAAGGTACTACAAACAAAAATGAGCTTTAAAAAAAAAAAAAAAGGGCAGAAAAATATTTGAAGTAATAATGGTAAAAGTTCCTGAATTTGAAGAAAAACATAAATCTATAGATCCAAGAAGCTCAGCAAACTCCAAGTAAGACAAATACAGAAAGATCCATAGACATATCATAGTTAAAATACTGAAAGACAAAAAGAAGTCTTAAAATCAACAAGAAGAAAACAACTCACCATATACAAAGGACCATCAGTATAATTAACAATTGACTTGTCTTTGAAACACTGGAGGTCAGAAGGCAGCAGAATGACATATTCAAAGTATTGAAAGAAAAATCAGTCAACCAATAATTCTATATCCAACAGAACTATTTTTCATGAATGAAGGTAACTTTCCAGAAGAGAAAGAATATCTTTACCCTAATATTTCCAAGAAAAGTCACAGAATTGAAACTTAGTTTGAACTGGCCTGGCTAGGGTCACATATGTATGCCTGGACCTCCACTCATAGGAAATGGACACAGAGAGGGTTCATCAAAGAATAATGGGATACTGTTACTCTAAGGGGAAATGAATTTGGGGCAGGCAAAAATAATAAGTTTTTGTCAGGTCACCTGTGGTGTGAGGATGAGCTGACATTGTGAGTTTTGAGGATAGCTGGCTTCGTTGTCTGTCCAGTGTTCATTCTCTCCCTCTTTTGGTAACAGCGAAATTTTTATTTGTGGAAATTATTTACCTCATGTAGTTAGTGAAACTGCCAATCACAGGATTCTCACCACACAACTTGGTCATGTTACCCAAGTTATCCAATCTCTCCTGGGAAATGTAATCATTAGGTCTGAGGTACAAGGACAAAAGGCAGTTGTAACTAAGTCACTCAACGGTATTGCCAGTAATATCCTGAGGATATCAAAAGGGATGGCTCAAGATATCCTATTTCTAGTATATCCAAAGGTATCTTGAATCCTGTACTTCTAGAAGTCTAGCTACTTAACTCTTACTTTGATTCTGTGAGCAAATAAGTATATACCTGTAAATCTCCTTTTATGGTCTATATTAGGGCCAATTTCTGTTGCCTGCAGCCCCAAACTCTTACTACAACTGGACTGGTTTCATAGGCTTTCCTGAGCCCACATTACCTTAGATGTCAAAGAACAAAGTCAGGCTTTTGTTAAAATCCGTGCCCTGTCCTGAATAGTAATAAACCAAGAATCATTCTGTCATAGAAGGAGAACTGTGAGAGGTCATGGTCCAATAATGGACAGTACACTGACTTCAAATCTGGACTTGTGTACCCTTTACCTTCTCAGATACCTATTCCTGTGTGTGTCAAAAACAAAACAAAACTAGTCAGAGGCAGGACAAAATCAAATCAAATCAAATCAAATCAAATAATTCCCAGATAAACAAGTACTGAGAATATTCATTGCTAGTATACTTGCTTTACAAAAAATACTATAGAAAGTCCTCCAGGCTGACACCAGACTATGACTCAAATCCACAGAAAGAAAGAAAGGGCACTATAAATTGTGGATTTGTATACTAATATAAAAGACTCTAAAAACATTTTTTTCACACAAAGTTATGTTCTGACCACAAAGAAATTCAATTTAAAATTAACAAAGAAAAATATCTTTGAAATCCTGCAATATTTGGAAAGTAAAGGCACTTCAAAATAATCCAGAAGTCAACATATAAATCACAAGGTATATTAGAAAATATCATAAACTGAATGAAAGCAAAAACACAACATACCAAAATTTATGGGATGCAGCTAAAGCAGTGCTTACAGTTACACTGACCAAGAAAATAAAGTGAAGACACAAATTACTGGAATCAGGAATGAAAGAGGTCACATCAATTTTAACTGTCTTACAGAAAGAGACTAAATAAAGGAATATCATAAACAACTTTATACCAATGAATTAGACAACTTTTATGAAATGGAAAAATGTCTAGAATGACACAAATGACAAAAATTAACTTAAAAAGAGGTAGAAAAACCTGAACAGATTTGTTACAAGAAAAGAGATTGAGTTAGTTATAAGTTTTCCCAAAAAGAAAAGTTCAGGCCCAGATGGTTTCTCTGGTGAACTCTATCAAATATTAAAGAAGAAATAATACTAATTTTTAAAAACTCTTTCCGTAAACAGAAGGGAAGAAACACTTTCCCACTTATTCTATGAGGTCAGTGTTATGCTGATTCCAAAGCTAGACTAAGACATCACATTAAAAGTAGAGATGAATATCCCTCATAAACAAGACATAAACATCCTTAAAAAATACTAGCAAATGTAATCCAACAAGATATAACAAGGATTATACACCAGGACCCACTGGGATTTATCTCAGCAATGCAAGGTTGGCCTAACATTTGAAGATGAATTAGTGCAATACACTATATTAATATTATAGAATAAAAGACAAAAACCACATGATCATCTCAATAGGGGCATCAAAAATATTTGAAAACATCAAATATTTAATTCATGATAAAAACAAAAAACTCTCAACAACTCAGGAATAAGGAAAACACTCTCAATCTTATAAAGAACATTTACAAAAAATTCATAGCTGACATCGTATGTAATGGTGAAAAACTTACACCTTCACCCTAAAATTTAAAAAAAACAAGGCAAAAACATCTGCTTTCATCATTTATATCAACATTGTAATAGAGGTCCTGAAAGATACTGCAATGAGAGACAAAAATAAGTTAATGGCATCCAAATTGTAAAGGAAAAAGTAAAATTGTCTTCTTTTTCAAATTCTTTTGTTTATTCTATGCCCTTTGCAATTCTATATACATTTTAGGATCAGCTTGTCCATTTCTACAAAAAAAATCTGCTAGGATTTTGATAAGGATTGTATTGAATTTGTAGATCAATTTAGACAGAGGGTCATCTTGACAATATTGAGTTTTCCAATCTATGAATATGAAATCTCTCACTACTAATTTAGATCTTTAATTTCTCCCAGCAATGTTTTGAAGCTTTTTGTATACAAGAATTGCCATTCATTTCTTAAATTTATTTGAGTTCCTTGCTTGATTTATTTAGAAGTTGTAGTAAGTTTTTTGAGTATTCCTTGAGATTTTCTATATCCAGAATCAAGAAGACTTTCCTAGATAAGCCTGAACCTCTCTTAAAACAATACCCATATATATCATGGCTCTGTTATTAGGGGAATATAAGTTTAGAGTTGTTATACTTTCCTGCAGAATTTAATTTGTCTCATAGAAATATAACCACCTCAATGTTATTTTGATTATTTGCCTCGTATTTTTTTCTATTCTTTTTACTTTTAATCCTTCTCTATTATGATGATTTTTAAATGGTGAATTTAGTTCATTACATTTATTGCGATTACCTATATTTATGGACTTGTTACTATAATCTTATTTTGTACTATTTGTCAGTGCTTTTCTCCTTTGCTTCTATTTCCTTCTTGTCTTTTTTTTTGGTGGTGGGGGCGGGGCGAGGAGGGGAATTAAGATTTTTAGGCTAGAAGTTATACACTGAATTTCCATTCTTTTTGTGGTTACCCTTAAGATTTTATCATAGGTGCTTAACAAAGTCTAACATAAGACACTGTCTTAGCTTTCTGAATTAATTAGGGAAAAGGCTAAGCTACTCAAAGACACAGTGGCTTAACAAAAAAACATTTCTCCTTTTGGTCCTGACATGAGCAGTCCAGATTAATAGGATGGCTCTGCTCCATAATATCACTCAGGGCTCTAGCCTGCTTCCATGTCATTGCATCATCATCTACTAGGATGCTGTCCTCATCCATGTGGTTAACGCTGGATTGCTGCCACATCTACATTCTATAGGAACGAGAAAGAGAGAAAAGCCCATGCAATTTTCTTTCAAGCCATTGAGGCAGAAGTTGCACACAGCATTCCTAACAGCAAGTAGTCACATAGCAATATCTTGCTGCAAGTCAGAGTGGGAAACGTAGTCTCTTGCTGCTAAGACCAAGTACCTAGGAAGAAGGGAAGAATAGACCTTTTGGGGACAACTAGGAGGCTGGCCATCTAAACACCTATGGCTGCTTTCTTCACACATTAAAAAAGACTTACTGCCTCTTTATGAACCATAATCCAAGGTCCTATCTAGTCCAACATCCAAGACATCTAGGGGCTGCAAAATTCTCTCCATTCAGTTCATATGAGGCGCCTCTTAGTCCTGTGAAAAATATACTAACAGACAACTTATACAAACCTGAACCCTAATATACTACGATCTTTTGGATAAAGGAAGAATTGAAGATCTTTTAGATAAAGGAAGAATTGAACTACAGAGTAGTCACCTGCCCATAGAAAGGAGAAAAATTATGCTGAGC
Organism: Leucopleurus acutus; assembly: GCF_964270905.1. Classification (NCBI taxonomy): domain Eukaryota; kingdom Metazoa; phylum Chordata; class Mammalia; order Artiodactyla; family Delphinidae; genus Leucopleurus; species Leucopleurus acutus. The sequence continues at coordinate 74,715,020 of NC_139149.1, read as the reverse complement.
AGGAATTATAAAGAACCCCTTAGCCTAGCAGTAAAGAAGGTTTCTTGGTTACATGCTGGTTCTAATCTATTAGAAAAATTCCCCTATCAACTGCAGACTCTGCCTTTGCCTTCTAGACATTCTTCATTGTTCCCAATCTTCTGTGGCCATACCTGATTTTGGAGAGAATGTAGTAGGGTTAGACTGGGAATGGAAGAGTGTAATGTTTTAATAGCCCACTTCATTGCTAGAGTAGGTTTGGGAGCCTGAGAGTTGCGTCAAGGATTGAACAACCACAGCCTTTCACAAGATCTTACTTATTGACTCATTGGCAGTGTAATTCTCAAAACACCTTTTCTGGCTTTGGTTCTATTTATTTCCTATTTGTCTATATGCCAGAAACCCCATCAAAGTTTGCTTTCTGTTCTTTTTCTAGACAAAGTCTCTAAGGCAGCTTTTTCTTATCTTCTTGTTTCCCTCTCTCCCTCTTTCTCATTTTAATGATGGCTACTTTGAGGCTATCTGAACAACAGGTTTAGGTTGGAAGGCAACATCCTCAATCTGATCTTTGTCAAAAGATTGCCTTTCTTTCTCTGAGGAAGATTTACGGAAAGGTTTTGAGTCAGTTTTATCTCATGCTATTTCTTATAATACCTTACTAAAAGCAATAAGGAATATGTGTTCTCTACCCTTGCTGCTTTATAAGAAAAAGATGAGTTAAGGCAAGAATATGCCAATTTGCAAGCAGAGAAGGAGGGGAATAGAGAATCCAGAAATTTGAGCCTCACAAGCTGGAAAAGCCAACTGCTTCTGTACCCCAAACAACATAAGATCTACTGCCTCACTGCTAAGCCCTAAATTTTGCTAAGCCAAATGCCCCATATTTTAGGTTCCTATGATTGTTGCATTCCAGCTGCAGGGACTAATTTAGTTGCTGTTAAGGTTAAGCTGCTCTAAGAAATAAATGTAAAAATAGAAAGAGTTAAATAATGTAGATCTCTACCTCATGTGATGGTCCCAAGTCATAGACAGGTTAGCTGTATGGCTCTACTCAGTCATTTAGGGAACCAGATGATTTCATTTTGTTGCTCCACCATCCCTTATGGTCTGCATTTGTGTGTTCAGAGCTGGGTCTCTATATTGTCCATGTCCAAACATCAGAAAGGAGGAAAAGAAGTCTAGGGCAAACTGTTTCCTTTTAAGAAAATAAAATGAAAGGTGCACACATGACTCCAACTCATGTAACCCTGGAGAGAACTCAACATATGGCTATCCAGTTGTATGTGAGTCAGGGAATTATGGTCTCTGATAGAATGGCCATTTGCCCAAGAAGGAGGGGAGATCGGATTTAGGATCTGATCCTCTTTTAGGAGGGACACCACACCTACAAATCTCTGCTTCTCAAATATCTAGATCTTAGAATATTTTAACTACAGTCAGCCCTCTTTCAGTTTATATGCTTTAGCTCAGAGTTTTGTTTTTGTCATTCCTGCAGACACTCACAAAGAGATAATACTGTTATTTTTTATACATATATTTGTTTAGATTTACTTACATGTTTACCAATTTATTTGCACTTCTTTGGTATTGTATTAGTTCCCTATTGTTGCATAATAAAATACCAGAAGCTTAGTAGCTTAAAAACAACATCCATTCATTAGCTCACAGTTCTGCAGGTCAGAAGTCTGACAAGGCAAGGAGGGGTTCTCTGCTATGAGTATCACAAGGCTGATGTCAGGTTGTCAGCTAGACTGAGTTCTCATAAGGAGGCTTTGGGGCTCATTGTTGGAGCTTGAGGCTTCCAAGCTCACTCGTTTGTTGGCAGAATTCAGTTCCTTGGGGTTGTACAGCTGAGATCCCCTTTTCTTGCTGGCCATCATCCATAGGCCACTCTCAGCTCTTTTCCACATGGCCCCCATAGACAGTTCAGAGAATGCATGTATGTTTTTGAGGCCACACAGATGGTGTCACTCTGACTTCCTCTTTTGCAACAAGCTGAAGATATACCTGTGTGTGTGTTACACTAGATTCTCAACTGCTCTTTGAATCAGTCATAACATCTTAGTGAGTCAAATAAATTCTTTGGCACTTGTCATTTTTATGTATATGAGCTGTATTTTTTAACCTTTTTGAAAGTTATACTTTAATAGTGGCAGCCAATGAAAAAGCCAGCTTGCTGCAGATTGTCCTATGGAAAAACTGCTAGTCATCAAGCCCACAGATAAATAAGAGCCTGTAATCAGATTTTCGGTGCCTCACTATTAAATATGAAAAATGAATTTACCTCCAAAAATGAATTTACCTCCAAAAATGAATTTAGCCTCCAATATGAAAATATAGCAAAAAGAAGAAATCAAATCAAGAATAAACTAAGAGTATGTTAGGAGCAGAAGAAAACTTTAAAGAAATGATATTTAAATTCTCAGAGAAACTTTCAGCTCTGGACAAGATGGAGTAAGCATATTCAACCCTATTCCTCTTGCTGATTACAGTGAAAAGCTATGGACAAAATACACAAGACAATTATCAGAAGACTCTGAAAAAGAAAAGAAGATAGATTGACTAGTACCAAGGAACTTGAGAAATGACCTGTGTTGAGTATGATGATTTCTTTTCCCTGTTTGTTGTTTGTCTCCTATGTATGCAATGGGCACAGACCAAAACAAAACAAAACAAACAAAAGCCCCAAGGAAAACCCATTCTCTCCAGTCAAAGGACTAGAAGAAGGATGGCTCTGCAGAATACAACTTGTCTAATTATACCCTCCCAACTCCAGACAAACATGATGAAAGGAGCAGTGCCCCTCTCCCTCCATACCAGGCACTGTGGGGATGGAACTCTGTTGACCATTTCCATCCTGCACTAAGCAAAAGAGCAAAGAGCAGCAACCCATCCCCTCCCAAACTAGAGAGGGGGAGGAGGATTAGAGAGAAGAGAGGTAGAGAAAGGGATTCTTGAAGGTCTACGAAGTCCTGGGCACAACCCCAAGTGGTTCTGGCATGAAACCAACAAGAATCAACAAAGTAAGAGCTGTGAGAACTGAACTACAGTATAGACTATTACCAGGTTTCAAACCTACCTCTGGATAGTACTGAGGCATGCCAGATTTGCACAATAATTGCTTTGGAAACTAAATTGACATTCAAGCCACGGCCAACAAAAATGGGTCAGGATGTGTGTTCTGAACCTATATAGGATGACTGCCTGCTAGAAGAGAAGACTTAAATAGAAACTATATTCTCATAACATAATACTCAAAATATCCAAGTTACAATCCAAAATTACACATCACATCAAGAAGCTGGAAAACCTGGGCTTAAATGAGAAAAGACAATGAATACATATCATTACTGAGATAATACAGCTGTTGGAATTATCAAACAATGATTTTAAAGAGCTATCATACAAATGCTCCAAGAAGCAATTACAAACACTCTTGAGACAAATGGAAAAAACGAAAATCTCAGAAAAGAAATGGAAGATATAAAGAAGAACCAAATGAAAATTTTAGAACTGAAAAATACAATAACCAAACTAAAATAATTCACTACATGGGCTCAGTAAAAGAATGGAGATGACGGAAGAAGGAATCAGTGAACCAGAAGATAAATCAATAGTAACTATCAAATATAAACAAGGGAAAAAAATATATAAACAAGGGAAAAAATAGATTTTAAAAAAAGAACTGCACCTCAGGGACATGTTGAGACAATAACAAAAGCTCTCATGTCCATGTCACTGGAGTTCCAGAAGAAGAGAAAAAAGAATGCTGGGGTAAAAAAAATTTCGAAGAAGTAATGGTTGAAAACTTCCCAAATTTAATGAAAGACATAAGACATAAACCTACAGGTCCAAGAAGCTTAGTGGACCCACTAAGAAATCAGTAAACAGGGTAAACCCAAAGAAACTGATGCTTAGATATCATAACCAAATTTCTGAAAAACGAAAAACTCTCGAAAGCAGCCATTGAGAAACAACACAGTGTCTGAAGGGGACCAGTAACAGTGGATTTCTCATAATAAATCAAGAGGCCAGAAGGAAGTGGCACATAGGGGAAAGCCTTTGTGGCATTGGTCTTGATGATGATTTCTTGGATATGACACCAAAAGTATAGGCAACAAAAGCAAAAATAAACAAATGAGACTACATGAAACTAAAGAAGGTTCTATACAGGAAAGAATCAACAGAGTGAAAAGGCAACCTATGGAATGAGAGAAAATATTTGCAAAGCATATAATTGATAAAGGGTAAATCTCTAAAATATTGATACATAAGGAACTCCTACAACTCAATAGCAGAAAAAACTAATAACCAAATTAAAAAATGGACTTTCAAAGTGTCATACAAATGGCTAACAGGTAAAGGAAAAGATGCTCAATGTTACTAATCACCAGAGAAATGGGAATCAAAATCACTGTGAGATCACTTCACACCTGTTAAGATGGCCATTACAAAAAAACACAGAAAATAACAATGATTGGTAAGGATGTGGAGAAATTGGAATTCTGCTGTACTGTTGATGGTAATATAACATGGTGCAGCTGATATGGAGAATAGAATGGAGGTGCTTCAAAACAACAACAACAAACCCAGAACTACCATATGATCCAGTAGCTTACTTGCAGGTATTTATCCAAAAAAATTGAAATCAGGATATCAAGGAGATATCTGTACTACCATATTCACCAAAGCATTGTTAACAATAGCCAAGAAGTAGAAACAACCTAAATGTCCATCAATGGATGACTGGATAAACACAATATGGTATATACATACAACAGAATATTATTCAGCCGTTAAAAAGAATGAAATCCTGTAATATGCTACAACATGGATGAAACTTGAGGGTATTATGTTAAATGGAGTAAGCCAGTCACAGAAGGACAAATACTGAACAATTCCACATAAATGAGTTATCTAAAATAGTCAAATTCATCAAAGAACAAAATAGAATGGGGTGCTTGGCAGATGCTGGAAGACAGGAGAAATGGGAAGTTGTTGTTCATTGTGTATAAAGTTTCAGTTATGTAAGGTGAAAAACTTCTAGAGATCTTCTGTACAACATTGTGCTGATAGTAAATAATACCGCACTGTATACTTAAAGAATTAAGAGGATACATCTTACGTGTTTTTCACAACTGAAAACAAAAATCGACACAACATTTTTAAAGTGCTGAAAGGAAAAAATGGTCACCCACAATTGTATATATCAAGTGAAAGGTGCAAAAGTGATTCAATGGGGAAAAGATAGTATTGGAACAATTTGACAATTGCCTGTGGGACCATTTCCACAGCAGAGAGAGAAAGAGAGAGGGAGAGGGAGAGGAGAGAGACAGGAAGATATTGCAGAACTCAACCTAAATCTCACACCTTATACAAAAAGTAATGCAATATAGATCATGGATATAAATGTAAAAGTATAACAATAAAACTTTTAAAAGAAAACATAAGAGAAAATCTTCATGTCCTAGCATTAAGAGTTCTTAAACATGATACCTAAAGCACAATCCATAAAAGAAAAAAAAAGTTAATTAGATTTCATCAAAATTAAAAACTGCTCAGTGAAAAATATTCACCAGAGAATGATAACACAAGGCAGAGACTGGAAGAAAATACTCACAAATTACATGTAGACCATAAGAGAGAAAAAAAATAAGACAGAGAATCCTTTCAGGTGGTCCATCATCTAAAAGAAGTTCCAGAAAAAGAGTAGGACTTAAATTGGAAGAAAAGTGTCAAAGAAATAATAAAGAAAATTTCCAAAAACTGGAAAACATAAATCTTAAGCCTAAAAGTACCCAATAAATGCCCATGAAGATGAAAGACAGGAGATCTAGAAAAAGGCATATCATCATAAAATTTTAGAAAACAGAACACAGAGAAAGGCTTAGAAGCTTCCTGAGAGAAACAAGTAATATACAAAGGACCAAGAACAAAAATGTCATCAGACTTTGCACCAAAAACACTGGTTTCCCATGACTACTAGGATAATTTCAGAACAAAAGCCCATTATGTGGCCTGTAGGCTATGCATGGTCTAGCTCCTGCCCACCTCTCAAATCTCATAATTTTTCCCCTTTCATTTCTCTTTAATTCAGCCACATTGGCCTATTCTCTCTTCCTTCTACCTGCAAAGCACTTGAAGCTGTTATTTCCATTAAATGTAAGACTCTTCTCATATCAACTCTTTTCTTCTCACATTAATAGTTTATCCCATCCACTCTTCACATCTCAGTTCAATTATCCTAATTATCCTAATAGGCATAACACATCTCTCTAGACAAACATCATTTTCAATAGCAGCATTCAGTATCTGGAATTATAACATCAGTCTGAGATAACTTTAATTATGAAAGGCCTCTGGAAGTTAGTCCAAACGAAAACACTATAAGCTGAAAAAGGTAAAAAAAATCACTTTGTAAGCTCCATTAGGGCAAGGACAGTGGTCTATCTTATTTACTATCATATATTCAGCAGCTAGCACAATGATAGAAGGCACTCGATAAATATTTGATAAATGAACTTGTATTAATACTAGCCTCTCAGTCTATTTTTGAGGACTAAATACTAATGTAGAATGAAAGGCAATTCATGAAGAAAGAAAACCAAATGGCCAATAAATATATGAAAAGCTGATCAACCTCATGTGTAATTAAGAAAATGTAAGTTAGAGTCATAGGGAGATATAATTTCATTTCTGCTATAATTGTAAATTTTAAAATATCTGACAATACTGAGGATGTGTAGAAATAAGCTTTTATATGCTAATGAGTATAAATTGGTACAAATACTTTGGTGAGCAAATTGGCAATATCCTATGAAAATGTGTATATCCTATGACCATTTCCACTCATAAGCACATAACTCAGAAACTCTTGCATAAGGGCCTATTGCATAGGGGCATATATAGAAAAATATTCATAGCACTATTGTTTAAAACAGCAACATCTGGATAACCTAAATGACCACCAACAAAAGAATAGATTAATAAATTGAGGTAGGGCTTCCCTGGTGGCGCAGTGGTTGAGAGTCTGCCTGCCGATGCAGGGGACACAGGTTCGTGCCCTGGTCCGGGAAGATCCCAGATGCCGTGGGGCGGCTAGGCCCGTGAGCCATGGCCGCTGAGCCTGTGCGTCCGGAGCCTGTGCTCCACAACGGGAGAGGCCACAACAGTGAGAGGCCCGCGTACCACAAAAAATAAACAAACAAACAAATAAATTGAGGTAGCATATTAATGCAATGGAATATTACTCAGCAGAGAAAATGAATGAAATAGTTATTTGTTTCAACACAAATATATCTTATAAATGCAATATTGACCAAAAAGGCAAGTTGCAAAAGAATACACAGTGATACCATTTACATTAAGTTAAAAACATGCAAAATGATACCATATTGCTAAGGATACATATTTAATAAAAGTATTCAGAGAAATATGGGGACGATAAATACAAAATTCAATACAGTGGTAACTTTTGGAGGAAAGTTTGTTTCTGTTAATAACAGTAGCTCCTTTAAAAGTAGTTTGTCTTTTCTTTTCTTTTTGGTTTTCTGCAGTTACACTCTGACATGCCTAGGTGTATTACCAGTTTAGGGAAACACTAGATGTGTAACAAGGAAAATTAAAAATACAGTAGTTCAAAATGACAGGTGACAATCTAGGCTGTCTATTCCAGGTTGATGCGTGGGCTCTTGTCCACATTGTTACTCAGGAACCCAGCCTCCTTCCATCCTGTTTTAATGCCATCCCTATGGTCACAACCAGGTCACAGGCATATTCTTGCTTTGGTTTACAAGAAGAAAGAAAACAGAAGTAGCCTGTTTATTCCTTAAGGTCCCCAGCTGAAAACATTATACAGGCAAGAAATTAGGCACTAAGTCACACTTAAACATACGGAAGATTGGAAAATGTAGAATAGTTGAAAATCATGTCTTTGGTACTTTACTACTAAGCAAGAAAGGGACATTGCAAACTGGTGAATTTGCAAGTTGGTAAAAGCTGTCCTTACCACTCTACTTGTAGATTTCCTTTATTTTGCTTGGGCTACCTGAGCTCCTTGAATTGTGGAACTTTTCATAATTTCTGGGAAATTTTTAGTTATCCTTCATTTTATTTGAAATTGTTGAGATAATTGTAGATTCACATGAAATTGTAAGAAATAACACAGCCAGATCCCATGTATCTTTACCCAGTTTCCACTAATGGTAACATCTTGCAAAACCATAGTTCAATATTAAAAACAATATATAAACATTGATACAACCACCAATCTTCTTCAGATTTCCCCAGTTTTATTTGGACTTATTTGTGCCTTTATTTCTACACAATTTTATCACTTGTGTAGGTCTGTGTATCCACCACCACAGTCAAACTATAGAACAGTTCCTTTAGCAGAGGAATGTCCACCTTTATCTTTCAACACTAACATCTCTTTTCTCTTCCCAGAAGTGACTACTGTTAATAGATTAAGGTGCATATTTATCTTGGATCTGGTCAGATCTAAAAGTTTTTCAGTTGATAATTCCTCATTTGTGAAGAGAAAAAGAAAGGGACTGAGAAAATATTTGAAGAGATTATAGTTGAAAACTTCCCTAATATGGGAAAGGAAATAGTTAATCAAGTCCAGGAAGCACAGAGATTCCCATACAGGATAAATCCAAGGAGAAATACGCCAAGACACATATTAATCAAACTGTCAAAAATTAAATACAAAGAAAGCATATTAAAAGCAGCAAGGGAAAAACAACAAATAACTCACAAGGGAATCCCCTTAAGGTTAACAGCTGATCTCTCAGCAGTTGATAATTCTTCATTTGTGAGAAATCATATTATCTGCTTGTAGTTTTTTCTTTCCCAATATTAATCCTGCTTACATTTCTTCCTTTGTAACAACGCTGAAAGTGAAAAAAATAGGTAGCACCTTTAATTCCTGCCTTTAGTATTTCTAACTTTTACATATTCATATATTCTAATATGGTTTTCATTGTTTGTATTGGACTGATAAAATTCTCTATGAAAAGATTCATGTTCAATTCATTTATCTGAGAATTCACTGTATATCAAAATAGTTTTAAATATAGCCTAGTTGAGTATGATACTTTGTTACAAAGCACCTTATAATGTCAAGACCCTTGGACTGGATGTAATGATCCATCCACTAGCAGGTAGATGAAATCAGGATTTTGATCTATTGAATATATGAGCTTTATAGACCTTTATATAAAAGTAAATATGATTTTTCCTGGAAAAGGAGTGACATATCTTTAGTGTGTATATATATAAACAACTGTTCTCTGACTTGTATGCAGTCCCTAGTTGAAGTAAATTTCGATAAGAGCAATAAGCTAGTCTAAGTGCACTCCTAAGCTGTGAAGTCAGTATACATGGTAATGTCTGGCACAGCAGATTTAGTCCTTTGGGTGGAGAACATGCTCCAGCTCCGTCTCCATCTCCCGGCCCTCCACACTTCTTCTAGGGAATACTTGTTAATCTGATTAGTCATATTCCAAAACAAATTTTGGGCTATGTATGTGTGTAAAGATCATGGGTATGGCCCTCCCCGTCCCTTCTCTTCTTTTCTATAAGGCTGGAATTGGTATGAAGGCCTGATTAGAAGGAGTAGAAGGAATCCATGTTTATTCCCTCACTTGTCTTATGTGCTAGACTCCCTCTGATACCCACGAGTCAGAATTTGGGCATTTCTAAGCACTGGCCAAAGACAATAATGGTCAAAGACTGGACAAAACCCCAGTGTCAAATTCTAAAATCTGACGTAGGCTGGAGTGCCAAGCTGAGCATTATTTCAAATAGGAAATAGAACAGGCATACATTTTTGATCTAGTCTGGAGTTGGAGTTAATCAGTAACTTTTTATGGCTGGTTTCAAAAAAGGCATCTCTACAGGCCTGGTATACTTCTATAAAAAGTAGTAATAAATATCAAAGGAGCAGCCACACAGAGGTGGGGTCAGGGACCTCACTATCCCGACCTTACTATCCCCTGGCAAGCCACATGATAGGTCTCAAGAAAATTCGAAAGCTGTTTGCATCAGCGTATTTCTTTTTAAAAACAGAGCGAGAGTCTGCCAGAAGTTAACAAGGCTTAATTAGTGTCCAGGAATCTGACCAATTATGTTAATTTATTCTCTTCTCCAGAAAAAGGCAAGGAAGAATCTTCCCTTCCAAGGGGGTAGAGTCCCTCTTTTGCTTACCTTAAGACTGGATACTTGTAATGACTGGGTTAACAGATGAGAAATAAAAGTGTGTGTGATGGCAGGGAGGCAGGGGTAAGGGAGCTCTATCAGCTCTTTTTGCTCTCAGCTCACTCCACTTTGCTCTTCCTGAGTTTATTTCTTTATTTTGGAGTGGAGGGGCCATATATTCCACTCCAGTTTGTCCGAGTACCCTAGCTTCACATTTGGAGTTTCAGATACAAGATAATCTAATAGTAAAATGGATTTGGATTTTTCCACTTGCAGTTGACTCTCCTGTGTATATTCTCCCTCAGGAACCTTATGAGAATGGGTAGTTTAGTCAAGAAAGATTTAAGCGTCTGGGTCTCTTGAGCTAACACCTAATAGCAAGGTATTCAATAAAGAGTAATTATTATCAGATAATGATCAAACATATGACACATACCAAAGATAAAAATTAATATAAGTTCAATTTGAACTGGGTTCTGCCAAGGCAAGCTGAACTTTAACTGAATAAAAAGAATATTTTCATTCAATTTTAAAAATTCTTTTTGATACCTATAGGCAGAAGTAGCTCAGTAGCTCTTCTCCTGTGAAAAGAATGTGAAAAAAATCTACACAAATGTTACATTAAAATTCTTTTCATTTTATGAAGAGACCATTGAATATAATAAGTAATGATACTACAAATATTTCTGGGTATTTTTTCATTTCAAATGAATATAACATTATCTACTCCCTCCAATAAAAAATTATAAATGGATTTTTAAGTTAATGAATCGTGAAATATTTTTGTTGAGTTACAAGTGAACCAAATGGTCATATTTATTTTAACACCTGGAAAAAGTCAGGATATGCACAGCTGGCTGTGAGCTTGTCACACATTCCTAAGTTTACAATTACTACTAGTGTTCTCAAACAAAGTCCACTGACAAACAGTTGCAGGTGGCCAAGATGTTTGTGTGCAGGAACAGCTCTACTCATCAAAATCTAATAATGTATCAATAACAGTATTTACTTTTGAAACTATCAGTATTTAAGGATGGCAATTTCTATTTTCTTTAAATTATTTAAAGCATGCTTGGGTCTGCTAATGAGAAATTTACAAATATCTCTAAATTCAAAAAAATTTCAGTAAATAAAAGATTTAAGAACACTGTCAAAGAACAAGTTGATCCGTTAAATAAAGTCTAATTATTTAGACTATTTCTTAGGGTGGAAATAACCACACCCTTATAGTATAATGAAGGTTACCTATAAAACTCATTCTCTAGAGCATTATTTCTAGATGAAATGCAGCTAGTATTCCAGAGGAGGGAAAAACATATTATTTTACAAAAGAGTCATTTTCAGATTTTTAGATAATATAAAAAAGCCACATTTCTACAGTAATTTAAATTGTTTTATATAATTTATTTTAAAAATTAATCAACCCTCTGACAATGTTTTCATTTTGACAATGCACATGTGGGCTTCATTCATTCATTCAACATCACAAACAATATACAAACAGTGTAGTTTAGTAGTTAAGAGCTAGACTCTGAATCCAGATGCCTTGTATATATCTTAGTTCTGCCAGTTACTTATTGGTTATTAGACCTTGGAAAAGTCATTTAGCTTCTGGGCATCAATTTCCTCATCTGTAAAAATGAGGGTATTAACAAACCTATCTCATTGGTTGTTGTGAAGAATGAATGAATCAATATATGTAAAAGTCTTATAAAGTGCCTAAAATGTATGAGAATCACAAACTGTCAGTTGCCTTTATCATTAATATTATTGTTGCTGCCCATGAGATATCACCTCACACCTGTCAAAATGGCTATCATCAAGAAGATCAGAAAAAAATGTTGGCAAGGATGTGGAGAAAAGGGAATGCTTGTACATTGTTGGTGGGAATGTAAGTTGGTGCAGCCACTAGGAAAACAGTGTGCAGGTTCTTCAAAAAACTAAAAATAAAACTACCATATGAGCCAGAAATTCCATTCCTGGGTATATATCACAAGAAAATGAAAACACTAGTTTAAAAAGATACATGGGGCTTCCCTGGTGGCGCAGTGGTTGAGAGTCCGCCTGCCGATGCAGGGGACGCGGGTTCGTGTCCCGGTCCAGGAGGATCCCACGTGCCGTGGAGTGGCTGGGCCCGTGAGCCATGGCCACTGAGCCCGCGCATCCGGAGCCTGTGCTCCGCAACGGGAGAGCCCACAACAGTGACAGGCCCGCATACCGCAAAAAAAAAAAAAAAAAAAAAAAAAAAGATACATGCACCCCAATGCTCATAGCAGCATTAGTTATAGTAGCCGAGATATGAAAGCAACTTAAGTGTCCATCAACAGATGAATGGATAAAGAAGATGTGGTATATATTTACAGTGGAATATTACTCAGTCATAAAAAAGAATGAAATTTTGCCATTTGCAATAACATGGATGCAGCTGGAGGGTATTATGCTTAGTGCAATGTCAGAAAGACAAATACTGTATATTATCATTTATATGAGTCTAAAAAATAAAACAAACTAGAGTTTATAACAAAAAAGAAACAGACTCACAGATATAGAGAACAAACTTGTGGTTACAAGTGGGGAGAAGGGCAATATAGGGGTAGGGGATTCAGAGGTACAAGCTACTATGTATAAAAGAAATATGCTACAAGGATATATTGAACAGCACAGGAAACACAGCCAATAGTTTATAATTATAAACAGAGTATAAGTATAAACAGAGTATAACCCATAAAAATTTTGAATAACTATTATACACCTAGACCAATAATGTAAATCAACTATACCTCAATAAAAAATACTGTTATTGCTATCTGAGCACCTGTGTGCCAAGCGTTCTACTACACATTTTGATTATATTGGTGAAGTAGACAAAGTCTTTGGGAAAGTCCTTTTATCAACAGATGCAAACTGTCCCCAATTTCCCTATCTCAGACTCTTAAATGGACCCTGGACAAAAAGTCTTTGACTAGGAATGCTATCACACTTAACAGGCACCAAAAATGTTAAACCATCAAGAAAAGATGCAATCCCCTGGACTGACACTGATAACAAAGTCAACTGACCACCTATTACTTACTTCTGTTGCTATTACCACACTCTCGTCCTCTGTTTTGACATTAATTCTAGCTCATATTTCCCCCCTTTCCATCACTAGAGCCTACAATTTTTAAGTCCTAAACTGGTGTAACTAAAAAGTAACATTTATAGTGAAGACTGATGATTATTATAGTTATATAAGAATCAATTAGTTAAACAGCCAAAAATAAAAATGAAACACCCTCTGACTATATATTCAAAACATTATAGAAGATGTGACCAAAAAAAGGGGTGGGAAGGCAAAAGTTCTTAAAAAGATACACGCCTGTAATTATCCAACAGTTGCACATCCTAGGTACAGTGGAAGTATCCTGCTTCAAAATGACCATAAACACAACTGTAATGAGAAGGTTTTAGATATTGAAAGGTTGGTCTTTCCACTCCCTATTGTTCTTCTTTTACTCATTTCTCTTGATTTACAAATATCACCCTCAGGGAAGAGAGCAGATAAAACCTAAAATAAAAGAACTAAATTCTTGGCTTAGAATTCCAAGATAGGATCTCCATAGCATGGCTTTTATTTCTAAGATCTATGTACACATTCAAGAGAAAATTGGTTTTGTTTTGATTCCTAAAGGGCCTGATTTGGAAGATCAGAACCTCAAGCTCTGAGGATGTATCTATTATTGACCACCTTAGGGCAGAGTAAGAAATAGGGGCTAACCTAAGCCCTTCTTGCTTTGAGCAAATTTTATACTAAAGACTAAGATAAGATAATTATGTCTTGGAAGGATGTTTGGGGAAATATTTCAGACAATGAAATGTAGGTAATAGCTGTCTGGCTTACCTACACATCTATTTCCCTACTCCTTAGATTTGGCTTTCAAAGTCCTTAAAGCACTTACCAAAGAGGAGAAATAGGTGCATCGAGGTTACTGAAAGAAGAAGATTCAGATAATTAAACTAAAATTTCCTCTAAGGAAGTAGAGGGAAAAAACCTAATACTGAGGAAGCTTGGCGAAATAGTCACAACAGAGTGACAGAAGAGGTCTGAAATAACACCCCCAAACTCACTCTAGGCTTCCCTTATCTCCAGCAAAGTGCAGAAATGATCCAGAAAAGTTACTCAGTGTTCTACCACTCCTATCCCTGGAGGCATGAAAGACAGTTGAGATTTCAGTCAGCATACTTGCCAGGAGTAGAGAGCCAAATGGCACAGGTTGATAGTGGGCAGCCTCAAACTGAGTAGGACAGAAGGCGCCTAATTAGTAGGGAATAGATGAGCTCTCCAAACAATCACTATACTCTGCCCTTGATAAGATGATGATGATGATTATAATAAAGCAGATATTTATTATGCGCTAAATTCTGTTTAAATAATTCACATGGATGAACTCATTTAATCCTCACAATCCTATAAGATAGGTAGTAATATATTCTCCTATTTTAAAGATGAGAAAACTGACACACAGAGAAGTAAGAAACTTTCCCACAGCTAATAAGCGGCAGATTTGAATGAGACTATACCAAGAATTATATTGGCCATGAATATTTTATAATAGGTAATATAGACAAAAGAGGTTTATTATGCCCAGAGACCAGGTGTGATAAGACACCTCAACCAGGGGCAGTAAGGATCAGATATCCCTTCCCCAATGCCAGACAATATATAAACTCTGGTGAACTTAGACCATTAGCGGGAAAAATGGGCAAAAAGGAGAGGGAGAACCCTGCATGCTTATATACACGTAAGATACATTCGTGTTTCATATCTACATCTTTGAACATTTGTTTATTTATTTAGTGTGATGTTTCTAGAAAACATATAAGCAAGGGCTGTCCTCTAGGCTTTTAAAAGCAATGTTGGGAAGTAAACTGTCTCTCTTTGGTGGTCTTTCTTAATCTCTTTCAGACTCAGGCCTTCTAAGCCTGTTTCTTACTTTCAGCAAATGCTGTACTAAAGACTAAGATTTTCAGCAAATGCTGTACTAAAGACTAAGATAAGATGATTCTCTAACCTTTGACTTGTAGGCCTTGGAAGGGTACTTAGGGAAATATTTCAGGACAGTGAAATATAGGTAATAGCCATTTGGTTTACCTACAGATACACTTCCCTGCTTTGCAGATTTGCCTTGCAAAGTACCTAAAGCATTTACTAAAGAATTAAATGTAAAAATAAAACCATAAAAGAACTAGCAAAAATATAAACAAATACTTACATAACTTTGGGATGAAAAAAAAATCTTTCTAAGCCTAATACCAAAGTATACCAAAAAGAAAAAAATGATGCATTTTACTGAATAAAAAATTAAAATTCATGTCAGGAAAAAATACCATAAATTAAGATTGTTGCAGTACTTTGTTATGTATATGCTATATACATGTTAAGATGTTATATATCTTTTATACAGAAGAGCACTTAAAAATAAACTATAAAATAGAGAACCTAACAGAAAAAGTCAAAGGACAATATAAGGTAATTGATAATTAAAGTGACACTTTAAGTTTAATATATTAACATGGAAAGACATGTTCCTAGCATGTTTAGTGGGGTGGATATATATGTGTGTACGTATATACATATATGAGTATGTATGTAAATACATGAAAAAAAATTGAGCCCATAAGAGTACAAATATTGACAGTGAGTATTGCTGGGGAGTAGAACTATGTGTACTTTTAATTTTTTTCTCTGTATTACCTAAAGTTTTGTTTTTTGGGGTGGTGGGGAGGTAGTATATGTTATTGTAGCAATAAGAAAAAACTTATTTAGAGTTAAATGTAAAAAATGAAACTGTAAAAGAAAACAGAGATGTACAGAAATCCCTATGTCTGCTGAACTGAGGCAGAGACAAGGTAATAATTCTTCTGACATAAATCTCATTTTCAGAATGTGTGACAATTAAGACATGGTAAAAAGAATTTTTAATAATTGTGAATTAATTTCTTAAGAATGTTATACATTTAAAATTCTCCCACCTTATTAGCAATTAAGTTAATATTAACAAATTAATATTTATATACTGCCTGCAATGTGCTTGCTGCTGTGATAACTCCCATAGGAGGTAAAGAGATGTACTGATAATATGATAAATATTTCATAATTCAAACTTTCCACCAAGACAGTCTGGCATGACCCAACAATAATGATAATTTGGTAAATTTCCTAGTCAAGAATCTCAACAAAATAAACATTGTTTCAAATTTAAATGTAACATGCCATCTTTAATAAAGATAGTACTATTGGTCCACCATCAACAAAGTATGCACTTTTGAGTAACGGTAATAAATTCATTATTCACACAAATTTGAACCTCTAGTTAGAATCAGAAATCAACAATAGTCAGCTAACTTAACCCATATAGGACTAAATCTGTAACTGTCATCTAGTAATGATGATGATGGTTTATAACTAACATTTTTTGAGTGCTTAGTATGTTCCAGGTACCAAGCTAAGCACTTAATCATTATCACCATTTAACTTCTTGGGAACTTTAGCCTCAGAGGTTATACAAGTAGCCCAAGTTCACATATTTATTGGTACTATGAGGATTCAAACCTACTACCGTCTGGCTACAAAGTACCACACTGCAACTTCATTAAATATTTTATACAGTTAGACACTAAGTAATGCTAGAGTAAATGGAAATGATTTGAGCACTAGTAAAAGTTTAAAATTGTATGCTTATAAAAATATCTGAATACTTACAAATCCTTGTTTGAAAACTTCAGAGCCAGCAAAGTGCAAAAAATACAAAAATAGTCACATGTCAAGCCTATGCAGATGTACAAGATGGAACTTAAGGGATAAAATTAATCTTTTTTTCTGTTACTAGTTCATCATATGTGGCAAAACAAAAATTCAACTGGTAGGTCTAATAGTTGATGCACTGTTAAATTGGCTAACTTTGGGGAATAAAAGAAAATAGTTTCTCACTCCTAGGTACTTTTGTTATGCTTGCTAACTTAATCCTTAACTAGTCAGCAATTTCATGAGATAGGTATTAGTACTACCTTTAAAAACAAAAGAAACCAGATTCAGAAAGTTTGCATAACTCTTACTCAGCTGGTAAGTGACAAAGATGAGATTTGATTTTAGGTCTAAATGACTCCAAATTTGCACTAGGCATGGCTAATGTCAATACAGGAAAGCACAGTTAGAAAGTTAATGAGCTGTACTTTAAAATAACATTTATGTGCATTGATCACTGACTACTACACTTATGTAACTAACTTACAGAGCAAGCTAGCTTTCTGATATGATATTCAAGACCTAGGAATAAAAACATCTGCAAAAGTTTAAAAACATTTGTTTTAAATTCTCTATTTGAAGATTTAAGAAATAACTCCCTGACCCTGGTACAGGTACCCATTTTCCAAGACTAAAAATCTAGTAATAAAAGAGATAAAATCAGATTATTTCAGAACTTTAAAACTGAAAAGATTTTAATGGCTAAAAAGAGAAACAGGATGTCTAAGATAAGTGTCAAAATAGACATTTTATTTTTTTTACTTTTTTGTACCACAATGCTCCAATGCTCCAATAAAGCCTACACTTTCAGGTTGTTAAATCAAAATTCTCTCTCTTAAATACTTCTCTTAAAAAACCAGGAATTTAAAAAAACAAAACAAAACCAGGAATTTAGGGACTTCCCTAGTGGTCCAGTGGTAAAGAATTCACCTTACAATGTAGGGGACCCGGGTTCGATCCCTGGTCAGGGAACTGAGATCTCACATGCCTCGAAGCAACTGAGCCTGCATGCCACAACTACTGAGCTTGTGCACCTCAACTAGAGAGGCTGCCTGCTTCAAACTACATGGGCTTCCCTAGTGGCGCAGTGGTTGAGAGTCCGCCTGCCGATGCAGGGGACACGGAAGATCCCACATGCCGCGAAGCGGCTGGGCCTGTGAGCCATGGCTGCTGAGCCTGCGCGTCCGGAGCCTGTGCTCCGCAACGGGAGAGGCCACAGCGGTGAGAGGCCCGCGTACCGCAAAAAAAAAAAAACAAAAAAAAAGAAAACTACAGAGCCCACGTGCCCTGGAACTCACGTTACACAACTAGAGAGAGAAAACCCGCAAGCCACAACTAAAGAGAAGCCCATGCACTGCAGTGAAGAGCCTGCATGCCTCAACGAAGATCCTGCGTGCTGCAACTAAGACCCAATGCAGCCAAAAGTAAATAAATAAAAAACTTTTTAAAAATCAGGAATTTATTAAAGCACCACCCTAAACTATCTTTGAAGGTTCATTGCACCTAAAATCATCATATAAAATCAGAAATAGAAGCATCTTTTTAATGCTACATACTAAATTCTCATCATCCTTTAAGTTTCCTAATTCATAGAATTATAGATTTTAAACACGTTAAGACCACCTAGTCCAATAACTTCATTTTTATGAAGGAGGAAATTGTGATCCAGGGAAGTTTGACTAATTTCTCCATGATCGTTTTGTGAATTAGTGCCTGAGTGGAGCCTGAACCCTATGCTTCCTGATATTGAGTCCAAAACTTATCACATTATACCACCATACAGCCTCCATTTCTCTCTATTTTGGAAAGTATCAAGCAGTAACTATAGCATATTTAAATCCTAGGTCCCCAAGCAAAGGGTTCATAACTCCCCACTCTTCTACTGGGCAAGTTAGTTAGACATATTCTTAGAGTGGTTGTCTACTTAATATTTAAGCTAAATGTATACTGGTCAGATATAACTTCAGAATAAACAGTATCCTGATGAAAGGGGTGTGGATTACTAGTGACCCTACCTACAATGTAAAGGACTCTTGGGAAGTACTTAAAACAACATATTGGACAACAACATATTTGGATACTGATTTATAATTTACAATGTCATTTCGCATATTATCTTAGCTGAAGACCCTCAAACAAATTTTTTTTTAAATTTACTTTATTGAGATATAACTTAAATACAATAAAACAAAGCACACTCATTTAAAGCGTATGGCTTGAGTTTTTTGATTTTTGGCTTAAGAGAACAAAGATTTATTATCAGTATTTAGGAATTTGGGAATGTCTTAGTTGGGTGCTTCTGGCTCCAAGTCTCTTACAAGCTGCAATTCAATTGTCAGCCTGGGTCTAGAGTAATGTGAAGGCTTGACTGGGGCCAGGAGATTTGCTTCTAAGATGGCTCACTCACTTGGCTCTTGGCAGAAGGCCTCAGTTACTCACTGGCTGCTGGCATGAGGCCTTAGTTCCTAACCATGTAGACCTCTCCACTGGGCTGCTGAGTGTCCTCACAAAATGTAGGCTGGAGTCCCCAAGTTTGGTGAGTTTTAAAAAAAAATGTGCCACTGAATAACCACTACCACAGTGAAGATACAGAACATTCCTATCTATCATCCAAACAGTTCCCTCAGGTACCTCACTTCTGGCCCCCAGTGTGTGTGTGTGTGTGTGTGTGTGTGTGTGTGTGTGTGTGTGTGTGTGTGTGTGTGTGTGTGTGTGTGTGTGTGTGTGTGGTTTTTCTTTAGCATTGTTTCCCGAATTACCATTCAAACTTATTTCTTGTTGTGCAGTCCATACTTGAACA
Source organism: Leucopleurus acutus (assembly GCF_964270905.1). NCBI lineage: Eukaryota > Metazoa > Chordata > Mammalia > Artiodactyla > Delphinidae > Leucopleurus > Leucopleurus acutus. Next base: position 74,695,257 of record NC_139149.1, on the reverse strand, counting down.
ACTCTGCATCAGAGGGATGAAAGAACTTTAATATGCATGGAGTAAGAGGGAAGGCCGGATGGAAGATTAATCCTCCCAACAAACTTGCTCTAATGTAAGCTGCTTAGAAATGGTATTATTCCCCAGTTTTCTAAGTTTTCGTCATCAGTTTGTTGACCTGAAATCCTTGCTCCTCTTCAAGATGCTATTCTATTTGGGCTTTCTCATGCTGTGAATACACCCATTTTTTGGTAAAGCTCATTAGTGGGGAATTATTCTTCCTTCTCATAATTTACGCCCAGGGTTTCTTTCTCCTTTTGTAAAGGAGAAACTTGGCTTCCTGTTACTGTTGATTAGTTTGCATTTTCTAGAACTTCATATCAATGAGTCACACAGTATGTAACTTCTGTGTAGGGCCTCTTTCACTAAGCATAATATTTTTGAGATTCATTCCTGTTGTGTATATCAGTAGATCATTCCTTTTAATTGCTCAATAATGTTCTGTTACATAAATATACCACAAAAAGTACTGTTATATTTTAAATTTCATCAGTAAAAATTTGTGGACATTTTCCTCGTTAGGTAAATACCTATAAATATCCTCATTTTGCTTCTTGCCCTACAAAGTCTAAGATATTTACTACCTAGCCCTTAAAAGAAAAAGTTTGTTAACCTCAGACAGACTAGCAGGAGAGTTATGAGCTGGGAGCTTGCTAGAAATGCAGAATCTCAAACCCTTCCCCAGAACTATAGAATCAGAATCTGGATTTTAACAAGCTCCCAGGTAATTCATAAGCATATCAAAATTTGAGAAGCACTGGTACTTTCTTCTTCTTTTTTTTTTAATAATTCTAACAAGAAACAACACATACTGTATATGTAAAAGTGTGTGAACCTGTGCACGTGTGTATTGACAAGCCTAAAAGTCATATCCATGACTTTCAGAAATTATTACTGGTATCTAAAATAAGCTCATAAAAGAAACAAACAAAATATGGGGACATATACAGGTTGAAAATTCTATTTCTTTTGCTTAAAATGTTTTTTCTAGATATAAAATATTAATTATTTTACAATCCTAAGAGTATAAAAGGATTTTAAAAAATTCCTTGTGAAAGCATTTTCCAAAAGAGCAAATGTAGCACAAATAAAAACTGCTCTGTCTTCTGTACAAGGATGTACCAGTGATTAATAGAGATTAACAGATGATCATGTTCATTCATATGATCAACAAGACCAAAAGGTCACCAGGGTTTTAATTTACCATATGTTGCAAAATTCATGTGGCAAACCTACTTGGCATGTGCTTCCATTATACACACCTTTTAATTAACGGATTAGAAGAAAAAAATCATTCACTTGCATTCCTATTAACATTTGCTCAATAAGTATCTGGAATATGACAATTTTTCTCTCCTTTATGTAAAATAGTATGATAAAGACATTTTCAAAACCAGAGAAAACTAGTTTATATATATGATTATTTTAAATTTACAGTAAGCAGTAACAAATAGCATTTTATTATTAAACTCAGATAGACATTCTGTTTGTAATCATCTCATATAACTATCAGCTGTAAGCTTTTTTGGGTTTCTGAGATAATATTTGAAATTAAATTATATTTATTTAGCTGCTATTTTAGATAAAGAGCTTCATACTTTCACTGATTTAATTCTAACAATTCTAAGTTACTATTTGAGGCTCTTAATAAAATTCTTCAAAATAAAGAAAACATTTCAATCTCTTTATTTAAATATTTATTTCATCAATGCTAGCCAGAAAACAGCAATTTTTCCTTTTCAAACAATCTTTTCCGGAATTTCTTGATTCACTTTGTATCTTTTTGCACACATGTTAGTTCTAAATATATATCTGAACTCTAAATGACTTCTGTTCATATTAATAGTCCATAACAAGCTATTAAATCTTCCTTACAGCAAGCAACAATACGCCAAAACACTTACTCTGTATTTTGGTACTTTAATGAAAAGAACTTATAAACACTGAAAAAATAATTATAAAACAATCATTCCTTCATTAATAAATACTGTGTTCTCTTTTCATATAACAAAATTCAACAGTAGTCAGAAACTGTCAAAGGAATTGCTCAAAGATCAGGATTAGGGGTTTTATTCCATTTTATATGAAAATTCACATGTATTATGCCTAGAATGAGATTATTTGGTACCTTTGAGTCCTTCAGATATTCACCTAAATGAGTTCCACTTTGCCAAGTGAAAATTGTTTCCATGTTATTATCAAAATCTTAGAAAAAATGTAACATGAGAGAACATCTTTTTATTAGTCTTTGGGGTTCTACTAATATTTATTATTCATTCTTCAGATTGAGTTTAATTTGTGAAATAACAAAATATATATTATATTATATAAGATCTAGTTTAAAAACAAGAAATTTTTAATGGTAGGAAAAATGTAATAAAAAGAAGGGTTACATTTAAAACTGATGTGCTTCTCTGGGAAATACAAAAGGGAAATGAAAAAGATTATATGAAGTCAAATACCAACAGAAATGTAAAAAAGGACATAGTAAAATAAAATTATAGGTTTAAATATAGGTGATTGGAGAATCTATAATTCATATGAAATAAGCCTTGATTTTAAAAAGTCAATGAAAGCTTTTCACTCTGAAAGATACCCTTTCAAATTTCTAAGGTAATAATAGAGAACAATAGAAATCACTAATGATGCATGAGTCAGAACATTAGTTTAGAGTAAAAGCCAATTACAATTATGGAATCTGCATCTGTTCATTACAACTTTGTCAGTTTTCCAGAATATGAAGCTAGGCAGTTTTTACAAATGACGTAAATGGAAATGTGTTTAGAAACGGCTAAACAATGTGTGCAACATGCAAAAAATGTGATGTTACAGCTAAAAAGGAATTCACTCTTCTTCACATTGCTATTTATATAGACTCCTCTTGGTTCTATTTCTATGGACTTTTTTCTTACTCTGTATAATTCTGCCATTAACAGTCTGACTCAAGATTTCTTGAATGTTTAAAATTTCTGCTACTTTGTCTATTAGAATAGGAAACATCTCCACCAAGGTGTATAGAATGGCTTACAAAGAATCTAAATGATTTTGAAAAATTGCATTAAATTTGCCTGATGAGTGTGTGACAAGTGTTTAGAGATGGGTAATCTTCTTAAGGCCATTTCCAATTCATGGGCTCAGCTTTTTGGGAAATCAATGGCCTTCCTAGGACATGTCATATTTATCTGAAAAGAGGCTGTCTGGATGACTGAGAAACAAAATTCATTAGGGTCACAACAAGTAGGCCCAAAATGACAAAATGATACAAAATAATAAAGGAATCAGCCTAAAGAAAGTTAAGCAGAATTTTAAAGATCAGATAAGCATTTCCCAAAGTATGATATCATAGTTCCTTACAAACTGAGAAAAAATGGGTTTTATCATTAAATAAGCTTCAAAAATGCTGAGTAGTCTCCTTCCTCTAAGAGATTCACACTGTACATTAACATATAAAAGGCTCTGTGAGCAATGTGCAGGAAAGAAACCCAACCTGCTTTTTGTACATGAAATTCCCAACCCTTTTTGAAAATTTCAACACACATATTTTTCCACAGCAGACAATTTGGTAATGCTTTAATTGATGATTATAGATATTTAGGCAGCAAAATGTTAAATGTAAAAATGGCCCACCCACGAAAAATTATTAAGTTAAAAAAATGACCTAAAGGAATTTAAGATTAAGGAAACAGTAGGGAGTTGAGACCGTTCTCCAGATATTATTCATTAATTCAACAAATGTATATTGAGTACTAACAGCGCCAAACATAGTGCTAGGCACTAGATGAAGCTTTGATTTCTAGGAAGTTGTTCCCACCTCCACCCTCACATTCCCCCCACAAAAGACAAGGAATCTTTTTGAGAGATACTTCTGTTACATAAGCAAACTGCCAATTTCAACTCTAGTGTAGTGATAACCTTGTTTGACAAGCACTGACGTTACTAAAGGTACTTAATAGACAAAAATTCCTAAATGCTAATAACAAAAGCAAAAATAAACAAGTGAGATTACATCAAATCAAAATTCTTCTGCACAGCAAAGGAAACCATCAACTAAATGAAAGGCAACCTACTGAATAGGAGAAAATATTTACAAATCATATATCTGATAAGGGGCTAATATCCAAAATATACAATGAACTCATACAACTCAGTCTCAAAAACACCTAGTTAATAAATGTAAGCAACCTAAATGTCCACTGACAGATGAATAGATAAAGAAGATGTGGTATACACACACACACACAGACACACATACACAACAGAAGATTACTTAGCCATTAAAAAGAATGAAATAATACCATTTGTAGTAACATGGATGGACCTAGAGATTATCATACTAAGTGAAGTAAGTCAGACAGAGAAAGACAAATGTCATATGACATCATTTATATTTAGAATCTAAAAAAATGATGCAAATTAACTTATTTACGAAACAGAAATAGACTCACAGACATAGAAAACAAACTTATGGCTACTAAAGGGGAGAGTAGGAAGGGAAGGATAAATTAGGAGATTGGGATTAACAGATACACACTGTTATATATAAAATAGATAAACAAGGACCTACTGTAGAGCACAGGGAACTATATTCAATATCTTGTAATAACCTACAATGTGAAAGAATCTGAAAAAGAATATATATATATATCTGAACCACTTTCCTGTACACTTGAAACTAACACAACATTGTAAATCACCTATACTTCAATAAAAATAAATAAATTTTTAAAATAAGAAAAAAACATTAAAATGGGCAGAACGTCTCAATAGACATTTTCCCAAACAAGACATACAAATAGCCAACAGGTACATGAAAAGATGCTCTATATCATTAATCATCAGGGAAATGCAAATCAAAACCACAATGAGATATTACCTTACACTTGTTAGAATGTCTATTATCAAAATTACTAGAGATAACCAGTGCTGGTAAGGATGTGGAAAAAAGGGAACTCTTGTGCACTGTTGGGTGGGAATGTAAATTGGTTCACCCACTATGGAAAACAGTATGTTTTTTTCTCAAGAAACTAAAAAGGGAACTACCATATGATCCAGCAAGGAATAAACTGAAAACAGTAGCTCAAAAAGATATATGTAGCCCCCACCCCCTGTCCCTGGCCATGTTCACTGCAGCATTATTTACAATAGCCAAGATATGAGTACAACCTAAGTGCCCATAGATGGATGGATGGATAAAGAAAACTGTGGTGTGTGAACGTGTGTGTGTATGTGTGTATATACACACACAGACACAGATATATATAAATAAAGGAATATTATTCAGCAATAAAAAGGAATGAAATCTTGCCATTTTTGACAACATGGATGGAGCTTGAGGGCATTATGCCAAGTGAAATAAGTCAGACAGAGGAAGACAAACACCACATGATCTCTCTTAAACTTGGAATCTATCTATCTGTATACATATATTATAATTATTTATATATGTATAAATAACCATATAGATACAGAGAAAAGATCAGTGGTTGCCAGAAGCAGGGGATAGGAGAAATGGGTGAATTAGTTTTGGTTTTGGTTCTGGTTTCAGTTAAAATAAACTGAATGAGGGGAAAAAAGAATAAAAAAAGAAACCAGGTAATTTCTTTTAAGCAAGGGAAGCTGAAGTTGCATCACTTTTGCTCACATTTCATTGGTGAAATCTTTGTCATATGACCATGGCCTTGCTGCAAGGAAGACTGGGAAATGTAGTCCAGGCTAGGCAGCCACATCATAGCTATGGCTCTATTGTTATTGAAGAAAAGAATGGAATTTAGTGAGTGTGGCTCCTCATGGTCTGTATACCTATAAACAAAAAGATGAGCTATCTGCTTCCTCCATACCCAATGTCCAATGGTGATGTGGGAAAAGAATAACCATAATGAGACTCCTATTGGAAAAAGGAAGAATTAGAAACACTAATAGTCACTGAGCCATAGTGATTGCTAAGCCTACTTACCAGGTAATGCAAAGACTCCCACCCCTGACAGTAGGTTAAATTCCTTGACTAGCCAGACTACCCTGATTTTTTTTTTTTTTTTTTTTTGTGGTACGTGGGCCTCTCACTGCTGTGGCCTCTCCCGCTGTGGAGCACAGGCTCCAGACGCGCAGGCCCAGCGGCCATGGCCCACGGGCCCAGCCGCTCCGCGGCAATGTGGGATCCTCCCGGACCGGGGCACGAACCCGCGTGTCCTGCATCGGCAGGCGGACTCTCAACCACTGCGCCACCAGGGCAGCCCTACCCTGATTTTACTGATGGGGAGAATTCCCTTGGGGACCTGGCTTTGTTGGCTTTGTTCTCTAGGAGTTTCTTTTTTGTCCATTATTCTCCAAGACCACATATGAAAAGGAAGTTGGGAAAATATTCTTCTTGGGAGCTGTATCACTTTCACAGCAATTCTTGCTGTTGAAGGTTTTTTCAAACATTACCATCCTCTGTTTCATCTGAAGGGTTGGTAATGCTGCATTAGTTAACACTCCATTGTTGTGGCTGGGATTTCCCAGGCCATTGCCGGCCATTTTGCAAGTTTTGATGCTGGCACTTCTTGATCCTACCAAAAGAATTGGAACTTTCACAAATATCAAATTTATACCTTGTTTCTCTCTGCCTTTTACCAATAGAATTATTTTTCATTTCAAAGGCAAACAGTGGTATAATATTTTTGAAAACTTTTAAAATGGCAACTGACCTTAACATATATATCAGCAGTGCATACAACTCAAGCGAAGTGATGGCAATATGAATTACTATGGCTAAATTCCTGCATGTTTCAACAATTACAAATACATCAGAATACTTGAAAAACAGGGATTGTAATTCAGTATCAATTGTAAGATACTCCTCTAGAATGCCAAAATGTAAAAAAGGCATGCCTTAGAACTGATGAAGAGATAGCTGCACCCCTATATTTACTGCAGCATTATTTACATTAGCCAAGACACGGAAGCAACCTAAGTGTCCATCAACAGATGAATGTATAAAAAAGATGTGGCACATACATAATGGAATACTATTCCACATAAAAAAGTAAATACTGCTATTTTTGACAACATGGGTGGCCCCTGAGGGCATTATGCTAAGTGAAACAGGTCAGACAAAGACAAATACTGCATGATTCCATTTATATATGGAATCCAAGAAACAAAACAAAAGCCCCCCCACCTCCACCCCCAATCCCAAAATTGGAAAAAGAGGTCAGATTTGTGGCTATCGGAGGCAGAGAGTGTGGGGGTGGGGGTAGCTGGATTCAGGTAGTCAAAAGACAGTCTTCCAATTATCAGAAAAATAAGTACTGAGGATATAACATACAACACGATAGCTACAGTTATCACTGCTGTACGGTAATATTTGTAAGTTGCTAAGAAAGTAGATCCTTAAAGTTCTCATCACAAGGAAAATATATATATATTTTTTTCTTTTTTTTTCTATCTATATGAGATGGTAGATGTTAACTAAACTTATTGTGGTAATCATGTCACAATGTATATTAAAAGTCAAGTCACTATGCTGTACACCTTACAATTATACAGTGCCATATGTCAATTATATCTCAATAAAACTGAAAGAAAAAATTGATAAAAATAACTAAATGCTGATTATATGAAAGCTCTTTTCAAAACTGAAAAGGGAGTAAATCAGTGAATGTCCAAGTTAAACAGTAATAAAGCAATGCTAGTGAAAACATCTTGTTCTAAATAATGGGCATGAGATATGGGATAATCTAGAGATTAGATACAGGTAATCATATGATGAATAATCTTTGATTTTTAGGAGTATAGGAGTATAGTGATGATTCAGGTATTTTAAATAGCTTTAAGATACTTAGCAGATAAAGAATGCCATAATCCGTATAACTGTTTTTTTTTGCGGACCAGGGCACAAACCCGTGTCCGCGGCATCGGCAGGCGGACTCTCAACCACTGCGCCACCAGGGAAGCCCAATCCGTATAACTTTTAATTAAATGTTACCAATACTGCGAAACAATCTCATTTTTATCAGGTGACATGTTCAGTCTGAATCTAAACCAGCCTGAAGGGCTCTCACTGGTCAAGTCTTGGATAATTCGAACATCAAATAACTAATAACAGAAATGGATTTTAACCACAGAATGAAAAAATCCATAAGTTGATACCAACAGAAGTAAATAAATAAAGAAGGGAAAGTTCTTTCTTTCTTTTTTTTTTTTTTTTTTTTGTGGTACGCGGGCCTCTCACTGTTGTGGCCTCTCCCGTTGCGGAGCACAGGCTCCGGACGCGCAGGCTCAGCGGCCATGGCTCACGGGCCCAGCCGCTCCGCAGCATGTGGGATCTTCCCGGACCGGGGCACGAACCCATCTCCCATGCATCAGCGGGCGGACTCTCAACCACTGCGCCACCAGGGAAGCCCAGGAAAGTTCTTTGTTAAAATAGAATTCCAACTAATAAATGTGGTATAAATGACAGAATTTGAAAAAATATCACTTGTCCTGAAATGAAAAAAAAGACTGAGGGATTATCCCAGAGTGGAGGAGACTAACAGAGACATGACACTAAATGCAAAAAGAGATCCTGGACCAAAGTAAGAACAGTAGGATGTTGAACAAAACTTAAAACAACTTTTTCTTCTGCTACATAGGCTGTTAGTGAAACACCTGACACAATTTGAATGTCTAGAGCATTACTGTCTAATAGACCTTTATGCAATGATGAAAACGGTCCAGACCTATGTTCTCCAATACAATAGCCATTAGACTGTTGAGTGCTTGAAACATGACTAGTGTGACTGAGGAACTAAATTTCTAATTAATTTAAGTTTAAATAGCCACATGTGCTAGTGGCTATCATATTGTAAAGTACACGTTTATAGTTTAGATAACAGTACTATGTCAATGTTAATTTCCTGTTTTTGATAATCGTATTGAGATTGTGCGACTTTCCTCGTTTTTAGGGAAAGAACAGTGAAATTTTTAGAGGTTAAAGGACATTATGTGTGCAGCTTCAAGACTTTAAAAAGCTTCAGAGAAAAGAGAGAGAGAATGCTGAAGCAAAATGCTAATATTTGGAGTATCTGGGTTAAGGGCATATAAAATTCTTTGTAGTATTTTTGCAATTTTTGGTAAGCCTAACGTTACTTCAAAAAAGTTAAAAGAGAAAAGGATAAAATAGCTGCAAAGAACCAATGTCATTTTCACTAGAACTTAACTTGTAAATATAAAATTAGTGATCAAGTTTTTATGTGTCTGTATTTTTTCACTTAGTTTTTGCAATGTAAGTGTTCAACTACTAATTCAATTTTCTTAAAAAAAACAACTCTTCCATCACTCTATAAACAAACTATTCACTCCTTGACCCAAACTGTATAATGTTATTTCAAACTTTTGTAGTTAGCAAAGAAGAAAAGAGGATAGAGCTCAGATTTCGGCCTGAGTATTGAATACGAAAAGCAGCAAACTTATTTAAAAGTTAAGGCCACTCAGGAGAACACAAACAACATTTTCGGCATCTTTCTGAGGATGTGGGATATATACAGTCATCCCTTCGGAGTAAAATGGAGAGCACTGTGAACAGTGAGATTTAGTGGGTTCATCCTTGGGAAGATAATCAAGAACAAAATGACTAAAATTCTTCCCATATGTGATCAATCATATGTCAGTATTAAATAATGCAAAAACTGCTGAACAGAAAACCTGGAAGGCAAGGAAGAAAAGGTATCTATATTAATTTCAAATCAGATTTTTCTTTTTCTACATACTCCTTCATCCAGTATAATAAGGTTTCTATCATCACCTCACTGAAACTATTTTCAGGAGGATCATATATGTACTTTTCACTCGATATAACAAATAATTTTCAGTTCTTAATGTTTGGATAATGTTTGATAATACATACTATACTTTCTTTCTTGAAACATTCTTTTCTCCTGGCTTGAATGATGTACATTTTTCTGACTTTCCTACCTCTCTACACTCTGCTTCCAGTATTGTCTGCATCCTCCTCTTCCTTTATTCATTTCTTAACTATTGTTATTTCTCGAGATTCTGTCCTATACCATCATCTCTTTTCATTATACATGTCCCTGGATGATTTCATCCCACATTCCTGGCTTCAAAAACCATGTATTGCGGGGCTTCCCTGGTGGCACAGTGGTTGAGAGTCCACCTGCCAATGCAGGGGACATGGGCTCGTGTCTCAGTCCAGGAAGATCCCACATGCCGCGGAGCGGCTGGGCCCGTGAGCCATGGCCGTTGAGCCTGCGCATCCGGAGCCTGTGCTCCGCAACAGGAGAGGCCACAACAGTGAGAGGCCTGCGTACCGCAAAAAAAAACAAAACCCATGTATTGCACGTAAGGTAATGAATCCAAAGAACATCCTATCCTAAGCCAGTGCTGAGGTCCATATCCACAAATGGACTCATGGGCATATCTAGCTGGATGTCTTTCAGGAACCTCTAACTCCACCTATCAAAAACTAAACTTATTATCTCTGATCGCTATGGCTACAGCCTCTCCATAAACTGCTGTTCCTCTATTTCCTCTCTTAAAAAATGGCACCACCTTCTGCTCAAGATAGAATCTGGGAGTTACCTTCAATTTTTCCTTCTCCATTATCTCTATTTAAAGGCTCATCAAGTGTTGTACATTCTACCACTGAGAGTAGATTCTTGTTATATAAGTAGTTATACACCACTAAAAATATAAAGTAAATGTTATCAATCTGGGATTTTTCTCCCTTTTTAATGGAGATATTTACAGCTCCCAGTACCTTCTTATACTTGAGAGAATGAAAGCCAAGAGCAAGAGCAAACATACTGCTTCAGATGGACTGTTAGTTGAGGCAGGGAATGGGCAAAGCAGAGAGGCCTGAAATAAAAAGACCAGAGTCTTTAACTATAAAACCTATTTAGGCAGTCTCATCAAGAAAAAAGGGAAAGGATTCAAATCAATAACATTAGAAATGAAAAAGGAGAAATTACAACTGACACCACAGAAATACAAAGGATCATAATAGACTATTACAAGCAGCTATATGCCAATTAAATGGACAACCTGGAAGAAATGGACAAATTCTTGGAAAAGTACAACTTTCCAAGACTGAACCGGGAAGAATTAGAATATATAAACAGACCAATCACAAGATATGAAATTGAAACTGTAATAAAAAATCTTCTAGCAAATAAGAGTATGGCTTCACAGGCAAATTCTATCAAATATTTAGAGAAGAGTTAACACCTATCCTTCTGAAACTCTTCCAAAAAACTGCAGAGGAAAGAACATTATGAAGTTCATTCTATGTGGCCAACATCACTCTGATACCAAAACAAGACAAAGATATCACAAAAAAAGAAAATTACAGACCAGTATCACTGATGAATATAGATGCAAAAATCCTCAACAAAATCCTAGCAAACCGAATCCAACAACACATTAAAAGGATCATACCCCATGATCAAGAGAGATTTATCCTAGGGATGCAAGGATTCTTCAATATATGCAAATCAATCAATGTGATACGCCATATTAACAAACTGAAGAATAAAAACCATATGACCATCTCAATCGATGCAGAAAAAGTTTTTGAAAAAATTCAACATCAATTTATGATAAAAACTCTCCAGAAAGTGGGCATAGAGGGAACTTACCTCAACATAATAAAGGCCATATATGACAAACCCACAGCCAACATCATTCTCAATGGTGAAAAGCTGAAAGCATTTCCTCTAAGATCAGGAACAAGACAAGGGTGTCCACTCTCACCACTATTATTCAACATAGTTTTGGAAGTCCTAGCGATGGCAGGGAAGAAAAACAAACAGAAGAAATACAAATTGGAAAAGAAGAAGTAGAACTGTCACTGTTTGCAGATGACATACTATACATAGAGAATCCTAAAGATGCCACCAGAAAACTACTAGAGCTAATCAATGATTTTGGTAAAGTCGCATGATACAAAAAGAAAATCTCTTGCATTCCTATACACTAACAATGAAAGATCAGAAAGAGAAATTAAGGAAAAAATCCCATTTACCATCACAACAAAAAGAATAAAATACCTAGGAATAAACCTACCTAAGGAGGCAAAAGATCTGTATTCAGAAAACTATAAAACACTGATGAAAGAAATCAAAGATGACACAAACAGATGGAGAGATGTACCATGTTCCTGGACTGGAAGAATCAACATTGTGAAAATGACTATACTACCCAAAGCAATCTACAGATTCAGTGCAATCACTATCAAATTACCAAGGGCATTTTTCACAGAACTAGAACAAAAAATTTTATTCTTTGTATGGAAACACAAAAGACCCTGAATAGCAAAAGCAATCTTGAGAAAGAAGAATGGAGCTGGAGGAATCAGGCTCCCTGACTTCAGACTACACTACAAAGCTACAGTAATCAAGACAGTATGGTACTCGCACAAAAACAGAAATACGAATCCGTGAAACTGGATATAAAGTCCAGAGATAAACCCATGACCCATGGCTACCTAATCTATGATAAAGGAGGCAAGAATATACAATGGAGAAAAGACAGTCTCTTCAATAAGTGGTGCTGGGAAAGTTGGACAGCTACATGTAAAAGAATGAAACTAGAACACTCCCTAACACCATACACAAAAATAAACTCAAAATGGATTAAAGACCTAAATGTAAGGCTGACTACTATGAAACTCTTAGAGGAAAATATAGGCAGAACACTCTTTGACATAAATCACAGCAAAATCTTTTTTGACCCATCGCCTAGAGTAATGAAAATAAAAACAAAAATAAACAAATGGGACTTAATTAAACTTAAAGGCTTTTGCACAGCAAAGGAAGCCATAAACAAAGTGAAAAGACAACCCTTGGAATGGGAGAAAATATTTGCAAACAAAGCAAATGACAAGGAATTAATCTCCAAAATATTCAAACAGCTCATGGAGCTCAATATCAAAAAACAAACAACCCAATCAAAAAATGGGCAGAAGACCTAAGTAGACATTTCTCAGATACACAGATGGCCAACAAACACATGAAAAGATGCTCAACATCATTAATTATTAAAGAAATTCAAATCAAAATTACGATGAGGTATCACCTAACACTGGTCAGAATGGCCATCATCAAAAAATCTAGACACAGTAAATGCTGGAGAGGGTGTGGAGAAAAGGCAACTGTCTTGCACTGTTGGTGGGAATGTAAATTGATACAGCCACTATGGAGAACAGTATGGATATTCATTAAAAAACTAAAAATAGAACTACCATATAACCCAGTGATCCCACTAGTGGGCATATACCCTGAGCAAACCATAATTCAAAAAACACATGTACCACAATGTTCACTGCAGCACTATTTACAATAGCCAGGGGAAGGAAACAACCTAATCGTCCACTGACAGATAAATGGATAAAGAAGATGTGGTACATATATACAACGGAATATCACTCAGCCATAAAAAGGAATGAAATTGGGTCATTTGTAGAGATGTGGATGGACCTAGAGACTGTCATACAGAGTGAAGTAAGTCAGAGAGAGAAAACAAATATTGTATATTAACGCATATATGTGGAATCTAAAAAAATGGTACAGATGAACCTATCTGCAGTGCAGGAATAGAGACACAGGAGAATGGACATGTGGACACGGGGGGGGGGGGAAGGGGACGGTGGGACCGAGAGATAAGGATTGACATATATGCAATACTGTGTGTAAAACAGATAGCTAGTGGGAACCTGCTGTATAGCATAGGGAGCTCAGCTTGGTGTTCTGTAATGACCTAGATGGGTGTGATGGGGGGTGGGTGGGAGCGAGGTCCAAGAGGGAGGGGATATATGTATATATATAGCTAATTCCCTTTGTTGTACAGCAGAAACTAACACAACGTTGTAAAGCAACTAAAAATAAAGAAGAAATCTTGGAATATCAGGAAAAAAGACTACAGTCAGCAAAAGATATGGTTAAATTCAACACATTTTACTTCTCTTGAGTTTTCTAAATTGTATTTGATGGCTGAAGTAAAAATTATAACATTGTATACTATATCTCTAAATGTATGTAAGGAAATACTTAAGACAATTACATTATAAATGGGAGAAGGTAAAAGAACATCAAGGGAAGTAAGGTTTCTACACTTTACTTGAACTGGTAAAATGACAGTACCAACAGACAACAATAGGGGTGTGTGTGTTATGTGTGTATACATATACAGCAACCTCTAAAAGTTTATACAAAGAGATACTCAAAAACAATAAAGATAAATCAAAATGGAATTCTAAAAATGTTCAAGTGATCCAGAGGAAATCAGAAAAAATAAAACAGAGAAATGAAAAACAGATTTAAGCCTAATATATCCACAATTATATTAAATGTAAGTGGTCTTAGTATATCAATTAAAAGAGATGGGCAGAGAGGATTAAAAAACATGACCCAAGTATATGCTGTCTACAAGAAATTAAACCTCAAATATAATAATATAGTTAGGGTGAAAATTAAAGGACAGAAAAAGATACACTGTGCAAACACAAATCAATAGAAAGCAGGTGTGGCTATATTAATATCAGATAAAGTAGTCTCTAGAAAATTACAGAGAGTGACATTCATTCCATTAAGACAACAAAACAATTTGAAATGTGCATGCACTGAACAACAGAGCTGCAATATATGTGAGGTAAAAGCTGATAGAACTGAAAGAAGAAATAGAAAACCCACAATGATAGTTGGAGACTTCATCATCTCTTTCTCAACACTGACAGAACTAGACAGAATATCAGGACGAATATAAGATCTGAACAACACAATTTACCAACAGAATCTAATAAACATTTATGGAATTCTCCACCCCTAACAGCAGAATACACATTCTATTCAAACGCCCACAGAACATATGCCAAGGTAGACCATATCCTGGGCTGTAAACCAAACCTCAACAAATTTAAAAGAACTGAAATATTTTAAAGAACTGAATCTAACTAGAAATCAATATCAGAAAGATAGCAGGAAAATCCTCAAACACAATGGAAACTACAAAACACACTTCTAAATAGTATATCAAAGACAAAAGAAATTCTAAAAAATACATTGAAGTGAGTGAAAATAATAAAACATATCAAAATATGCATGACACAGCTAAAGCAGTGCTGAGAGGGAAATTTATACCACTAAATGTATTCATGTGTAAAGAAGAAAAATCTCTTATCAATAATCTATGTTCTCACCTCAAGATCCTAGAAAAAGATCAAAATAAACCCAAAGTAAGTAGAAGAATGGATATAATAAAGAGCAGAAATCAATGATATTGAAAGCAGAAAAAATAGAGAAAAATCAAATAATTAGTTGACTCTTCAAAAGAGTAATAAAATTGACTAACCTCTCACAAAACTGACAAAAAATAGAGAAGACACCAATCACCAATATCAGGAATGAAATAGTGATATCATTATAGACTCTGTAGACATCAAAAGGATAAAAAGGAAATATTACAAAGAACCCTGTACACATAAATTTGACAACTTAGGTAAATAATACAATATCTCAAAAAACACAAACTACCATAATTCACCAAATATGAAACAGATAATTTTCATAGTCCAACATATCCATAATCACATTGGGTTGAATAACCCAATGACTGTTAAAGAAATTCAATTCATCATCTTAAAAACTCTCATTGAAAGAAATCTCCAGGTCAGCATTCTACCAAATGTTTAAAAAAGAACTGACACAAATTGTGCACATAATCTCTTCCAGAAAGCAGATGAGGATGGAACACTTTGTAATTCATTTTATGAAGTTAGTAATACCCTGATTCCAAAACAAATACAGTACAAAAATAACTACAGACCATTATCCCTTGTAAATACAGATGCAAAAATCCTTAACAAAATATGTATCAGCAATTAAAATTCAGCAATATATAAAACGATTTTTTCACTATGACCAAGTCGGGTTTATTCCAAGAACACAGGCTGGTTCAATATTTGAAAATCAATGCATGACTCCATATTAACAAGATAAAGAAAAATCACATGATAATCCGAATCATGCATAAAACGCACCTGACAAAATTCAACACCCATTTCATCATTAAGAAAAAAAAACCTCAGAAAAGTAGGACTAGAGAAAACTTCTTCAACTTGATAGAGTATCTACAAAAGCCTACAGCTGATATTACAATTAATGGTAAAACAACATGTTTTCTTCCTAAGACAGGGAATAAGGAAAAAATGTCTTCTTTAAATCACTCCTATTTAAAATTGTGCTAGAGGGACTTCCTTGGTGGTGCAGTGGTTAAGAATCCACCTGCCAATGCAGGGCACACGGGTTTGAGCTCTGATCCAGGAAGATCCCACATGCTGTGGAGGAACTAATGCCATGTGCCACAACTACTGAGCCTGCACTCTAGAGCCCACGAGCCACAACTACTGAGCCCACATGGCATAACTACTGAAGCCCATGTGCCTAGAGCCCGTGCTCTGTAACAAGAGAAGCCACTGCAATGAGAAGCCTACACACTGCAATGAAGAGTAGCCCCTACTCGCCACAACTAGAGAAAGCCCGCACTCAGCAACGAAGACCCAATGCAGCCAAAAATAAATTAATTAAAATAGTGCTAGAAGTTACAGTCAGGGCAAAAAGGTAGGAAAAAGAAACACACAGAGTGGGGGCCGGGCTTCCCTGATGGCGCAGTGGTTGAGAGTCTGCCTGCCAATGCAGGGGACACAGGTTTGAGCCCTGGTCTGGGAGGATCCCACATGCTGCGGAGCGGCTAGGCCCGTGAGCCACAATTTCTGAGCCTGCACGTCTGGAGCCTGTGCTCCGCAGCAAGAGAGGCCGCAACAGTGAGAGGCCCGTGCACCGTGATGAAGAGTGGCCCCCGCTTGCCACAACTAGAGAAAGCCCTCACACAGAAACGAAGATCCAACACAGCCATAAATAGATAAATAAATAAATTTTAAAAAAAGAAACACACAGAGACTGAAAAGAAAAATTGACTCTATTTGCAGACAACATGATTGTCTACATAGAAAATCCCAAGGAATCTATAAAAAAAATTCCTAGAACTATAAATGAGTTCAGCAAGGCTACAGCATACAAGATAAACATATACAAACCAATTGTATTTCTAGCTACTGATAATGATCACATAGACACCAAAATGTAAAAATACAATACCCTTAAAAATCATTCAAGAAAAGTGAATGTTATAAATCTAATAAGACACAGAATACTTGTGTGCTAAAACTACAAACTGCTGATAAAAGAAATAAAAATTCTAAATAAATGGAGAAACATACTGTGTTAATGAACTGGAAGACTCGATACAGTAAACATTTTAATACTCTTGACATTGATATACAAGCTTAATTCAATTCCTATCAAAATCCCAGCAAGAATTTTTGTAGATATAGATGAGATTTCTAAAATTTATGTGAAGGGTAAAGGAGCTAGAAAATTAAAACAATTTTGAAAAAAATAAAGAGGAATGAAGTATTCAATTTTAAGACATTATATAGCATTATATAATCAAGATTTTATGATATTGGTGGAGGGATATACACACAGATCAATGGAACACAAAAAGAATCAAGAAACAGCTACACAAATGTGCTCAACTGACTTATATTTTTACTAAGGTGCAAAAGCAATTCAGTGGAGCAAAGAAAGTTTCAACAAATGGTGCTGGACTAATTTAGTGTCCATTAGCCTCTTGTCCCCACAAAGATAAAACAAAACAAAAGCCTGGACCTAAGTTTCACATCTTATACAAATATTAATTCAAAATTAGTCATGGACTTAAGCATAAAAGTGGAAAAGTACAAAACTTTAGTACTGTGGAAGAAACCAAATTTATGTTGTTTTGGAAACAACCCAGATGTCCTTTAATGGGTGAATGGTTACACAAACAGTGGTACATCCATATTATGAAATACTAGTCAGCAATAAGAAAGAACAAGCTACTGATATGTGCAACAACCTGAATGAAAGTCCACAGAATCATGATGAGTGAAAAAAAAGTCAATCCCAAAAGGTTACACACTGTATGGTTGGTTCCATTTACATATCATTCTTGAAATGATATTATTATCAAAATAGAGAACAGATTAGTTGTTGTCAGGGTTAAAGGAAAGATGTGGAACGGAAGTAGATGTGGCTGTGTAAGCTTTACACGAGGAATCCTTGTGGTGATGGAAATGTTCTGTATCTCGATTATTTTAGCATCAATGTCCTAGCTGGGATATTGTACTACATAGTTCTGCAATATGTTACCACTGAGGGGAAGTGGGTAAAGGGTACGTGGGATCTCTCTGTATTATTTCTTAAAATTGCATGTAAATCTATAATTATCTCAAAATAATTTTTCATTTAAAAAATATCTTCAAAATCATAAAGAAAAAACCAAACTACCGAATAATTCAAACTGATCTCTGTACTATATAAAATAATAATTTTATTGTTTATCTCTTGCATTCTCTGTGTTAGGTAGTTCGTTTTGATGGAGACACTCATAAAAATAATCTGAATAAAATATTAATGTTGAATAACTATAGGACAGCTGATTAAATTTATCAAAATTGTAAAATCTTTATTCATTTAAGGCTCTGGTAACATGAAAAAGATGTGTCTATTCTTCTTTTGATACTTCAGACAGCTTGCATGCAACAACGTTTTGCCTCTTAAGAACAACCTTATAATGCATTTCTACTATATTAAATTTTTTCCAGCAATACCTCATGACATTGCTGATCCTAGTTAATCTTATAAGCATTCTCATCAGTGTCAAGGGAAACTACAAGTAGCCATCTGTTAGAGATGGAAATCTTAAGGCTCTCTACAAAAATAATTAGCTGGACACTTTTAGATTTCCATGTATTTTTTTAAAGAAAAAAATCAAATGCTTACAAACATCATTTGCTAGCTGTGATCTTGACCAATTTATTTACTACCTCTGAGTCTTAGTTTCTTCATATATAAAATGGGATACTTCCTACGAAAAATGACGAAATAAACTGAGCATGTTAAGTAGTTAATAATAATATCTGACAGATATCAGTCATTTAATGAGTTTCAACAATAAATGATAGTTCAATTCTAGGTTAAGGTATAAATAAGATAATATAACATAGGTAGAAACTACATCATGTTGCTCTTTAAAATCTTTTGAACCAAAGACAGGGAAGGGAAATAGATTGTTAGAGTTGTCTCCACAAAGTGGCACAATTAGAGTAAAATTATAAAGTGGTATTTGAAAACCTTTCTGGTGTAAACTATGTCACGATACCTGTGTTATGGGACATTCCTGATGATGTTGGCAGAGCACTGACACAGTCATCATGCGGTGAGGTACCAAGAATTGGAGCGCTCCATCTTTCCATACACGTTTTGATTGTGTTTTCTTTTTAGGCAAGAGGACTAAATGATATAATTATCACTTGGGGGTGCACACAGGGCTTCAAAAAATTACCCCTCTGTATAATGTTGACATTAGATGCTAAAGGCAGGAAAAATGCAAAGTCGTTAAGAACAAGAGGCTTGAGAGTGAAAATGCCTGCGTTTAAAAGCAATCTCTACTACTTCCCATCTGGAAGACCTTAGTCAATTTACTTCATGTCTCTTAAGATTGAATTTCCTCACCTACTAAAAGGGGCAAGAATGTTACAATACCTATAAAGTTCTTTGCACAATACCTTTCAGATATTAAGAGCATGATAAATGTTAGCCATTAGTAATAATAATAATCTTAGCTAATACAGCTGTTCCTCAAGCTTAAGTATAGAAGTGATAAATACTGAAGTGGTAGCTAAAATATATTTTGTGACAAAGTGAGATGTGAGGAATAAAATATAATTAAACTGCAAAAGGGCTACTAGAATTGAAATAACTTGCAGGGTGTTTTGCCTGAATATATTCATTATTCTAAGAAAGTATTATGTACTCTGCGTCATAAATATTTGATAAAAGAACCATTATTTCCTCTTTAGCTCATTGGTGGCAGTTTTCAAGCATAAAATTAAACAAAATTTGTCATATTTAATAATTACCTTCATACTCATAAACAATTTAGTTTTAAAAATACTTAAAAATTGTTTATCCTGCCTAGAATATTAGTCAATTACCAAAAAAAAAAATAAGAACTTTATGAGCATATTAATTTGTCTCCATAACAAATAACTTATCTTTAGAAATCAAATTGTAATAAACAAACTACATTAGAAATTAGATCTCTAAATATTAAAACATTTGGGCATGGGAAGGAGAAATTAACTAAGAAATTCTATAATTGTAAGTAACAGCTGCACAGTCAATATTTAATCACTATATTGTGAGACAGTTCAGTAGTGGAAGACAGGATTAACATATTGCTTTAAAACATTCCATTACTTTCTCCATCTGTTTACTGATAATAAAAGACACAGCTGTTCTAAACGAAACGCACTAACAGGTGTAAAGTGCCAATTTGGCATTTTACATAAAACTTACTCATTATTTCCTTTTGGAATACTCTAAAATTATACTCTAAGCATAGCTACCAATAACTTAAAGAATTTTTTTTATACTAACTTGGATTATTCTAGTCATTGAGGAAAAGATACGCTTCTTTCTCCATGAATTCAAGATTATTTTTAAACAGTACACATCCTGAACTAATTATAATTACCCCAGATGTTTTCCATAAAAATGGTCACACATCTGAACTGGGTTTCGTTAGCAACTGTTCTATATCAAATTTACTGCAAAGAGCATCAAAATTATGAAGGAACGCTGTATCAGATTCACTATGTTTAAGCTACAAATGATAATGAAGCTTGAGCTTATAATTTATTTTGACAAGTACTCTAGCTAATCTGTAGCCATATGTAATCCAAGGCCACCATGAGGAAATTCAGTATTATTTATAATAAATTCTCTATAATCACTAACTTAAAACATGTGAAAGTTACCAAAATTTGTGAATACTATAAATGTAACTATAGTTTGAGGATTTTGTTTGTTTTTAAAACATAATATACACCACAAACCACTAAAAATGTCCTGAGTAAAAGAGCTGACCCCATTCTAGTAATTTAAATATCTTTGATAACTAACTTTTAAATTTTATAACAGTGAAATTTTAAGACAATTACAAAATCAATATTAATGATTAATGTATTGGTGATAAGAAAGAGCACTGTGAAATATTTTCATTTGGCCATTATATTTACTTTAATATATAAAACTTGAAAAGTTAAGGGAGAATGTCAAAGGAGTCCAAAGCATTCCAGTCGCTTTCATTTCTTTTCCAAAAATAAAAACATTTGTCAAATTAGCTTTAGAAAAAGAGGTTCACTAACATGTACATTTAAGAGTCCTTGAGACTATGTCTGTATTTTGAGATATACACCTGAGGAAAAACATATAAAATATACACATTTTGCTTAAGATTTTACAAATCATTAAGTTTTTCCTCCAACAGTCCCTTTTCTTTGTTGGCTCAGGTTTACATGATTTTAAATTCAAATAAAATACCCTACAGCTTTGCAGTAAGGTATCCTCAGCCAGGTCACTTGGTGACAACAGTTTTTCTGGTCCTTCTGGAAACAAATTATGATCAATACAAATTCTATCCGTTTGCTGCTTAACTTTTGAAAAGAAACATAGGAAGAATTTTTTTCAACATCAAAAGAATGAAGAAAAACATTAATTTTATTGTGCAATCTAATAAAGCTTAACTCTGCCTATTATATGGTAAAATGATGACATGTTACCTTAGAAACACACTATCAGATTTTCTGATTTGTAAAATAAATCAGAGTATATAATCCAAATAATCAATAATCCAAATCAGATGATTCAGAAATTCATGAGTTGTTTATACAGACTTCATAAGGCTCTTAGTCTTCATAACGAAAAGACAACCCACAGAATGGGAGAAAATATTTGCAAATGAAGCAACCGACAAGGGATTAATCTCCAAAGTGTTCAAACAGCTCATGCAGCTCAATACCAAAAAAACAAGCAGCCCAATCAAAAAATGGGCGGAAGATCTAAACAGACATTTCTCCAAAGAAGACATACAGATGGCTAAACAGCACATGAAAAGATGCTCACTAATTATTAGAGAAATTCAAATCAAAACTATAATGAGGTATCACCTCACACTGGTCAGAATGGCCATCATCAAAAAATCTACAAACAATAAATGCTGGAGAGGGTATGGAGAAAAGGGAACCCTCATACACTGTTGGTGGGAATATGAATTGGTACAGACACTATGGAGAACAGAATGGAGGTTCCTTAAAAAACTAAAAATAGAGCTAACATATGATCCAGCAATCCCACTACTGGGCATATACCTGGAGAAAACCATAATTCAAAAAGATACAGGCACCCCAATGTTCACTGCAGCACTATTTACAATAGCCAGGACACAGAAGCAACCTAAATGTCCATCAACAGAGGAATGGATAAAGATGTGTTATATATATATACAATGGAATATTATTCAGCCATAAAAACGAAAGAAATAATGCCATTTGCAGCAACATGGACAGACCTAGAGATTGTCACACTGAGTGAAGTAAGTAAGACAAATATCATTTGATATCACTTATATGTGGAATCTTAAAAAACGGTACAAATGAACTTATTTACAAAACAGAAATAGTCACAGATGTAGAAAACAGTCTTACAGTTACTAGGGGGTAAGGGGGAGAGGGATAAACTGGGAGATTGGGATCAACATATACACACTACTATATATAAAATAGATTAACTAATAAGGACCTACTGTATAGCACAGTGAACTCAACACTGTGTAATGACCTATATAGGAAAAGAATCTAAAAAAGAGGGGATATATGTATATGTATAACTGATTCACTTTGCTGCACAGCAGAAACTAACACAATGTTGTAAATCAACTATACACCAATAAAAATTTTAAAAAATAAAGCAAACAGAATATGAGTGAGCTGGGGAATAACTTCAAGTGGCAGAAAATACATGTAATTGGATTCTTTGAAAGAGGTGGAGAAATGGACAAAAAAATTTGAAAAACTAATGACTAAAGTTTTTACAGATTCAATAAAAACTTTAAATCAACAGATACAAGTTCAATAAACCACAAGGGCAAGCAATATGAAGAAAACAAAACAAAAACAAACCAACCAACAAAAAACCCCCAATGCTCTAAAGCAATTAATTTAATTCAGGGAAAAATAAGACAAAATGGCAACTAAGAAGGACAAAATGACTTGTCAGTTGATTAAACATAGCAGGAATGACAGTTTAATGCCTTTAATAAACCAGTCTATAAAGAAATTAGAGAATGGGTATTTCTAATAACTAAAAAACTGAACTTTAAAAAAACCACATTTTATAGTCAAATTTCTAGATTAAACTAAATTTCATCAAACTTCTGTATATTTCTACTCTTGACTCTTTTCCTAGTACATATGAGTATGGTCAGAATCATGATACATTTGCATAGGGTTTTACTTAAGTAACCACTGCAGTACATCTAACAATCAAGAAACGCGTTACAGCTGTGGCTTGATGTTAAGAGAGCAATAAATTCTCTAAATCTCTCTCATAATTTAATAATCTTATTGCAGGTATCTCCTACTTCAATCTCAAAAGCAGATATATTTCCTCCAAAATTAGTAACAATACATAATTATAACCGTATGTTCAAATGGGTTTTAATAAAATGGTATATTAAGACTAATAAAGCTCAGTTGTCCTGTAAAACTTCAAAAATTGCGAAGTATTGATTGTAATTCCTACAACCACAATGAGGCTGTCCATCTGGTAAATTCTGAGGGAATTAATTTAAAAGTCTAAATGGTGTGCTTTCCTTCCACCTTATGCAATATTTCTTCAGATTTCTTCTTCCCGTTATTTTCTAGTTTTCAAAGCTTTTCAAAGTTTTCAAATAAAAGGTTTCATCAATATGTAAATCCATATAGAGTAGAACACAGGGAATTTTATTTAGAAAAGGTATATTAGAAGCTTAACATAAATCCATGGAATGAATTCTGTCTCTCCTTTACTTGAGATGTTAACAGCGCTTAAAAAGGAAATAGATATGGAGGTATGACATATCAGATAACATCCAATTTATAGTGAAAGGAATAAATTACAAAATAGTGCTTATAAATATTTTTTAAAAAGTTACATATGCTATGTATCACCTTGTCTTACACCCAAAAATAAAAGTTGTGTCCTTGTTTTCACTGAGAAATAAAGAGCTTTTATAGCCACCATATTCGCAATTTAATTTCTGATTCCAATTTTAAATAATGATTAACTGTAAAGAAAATCTGGTTATGCATCAATTTTTATAATTAAATAAAATAAGACAATCATTAATACAATAATAGATTACTAATGCATATTAATCCAAAGAAACCTCTATTTTATGTAGTAAATAAGTGAATTTTAAAGAATTAGAATTTTATTGTTAGGTACCTAGTCTCAGAATAGGTCAAAATATTACCTATTAAAAATCAAGGCCAAAGAAGATATAGACTGCCAACAAACACATGAAAGAATGCTCAACATCATTAATCATTAGAGAAATGCAAATCAAAACTACAATGAGATATCATCTCACACCAGTCAGAATGGCCATCATCAAAAAATCTAGAAACAATAAATGCTGGAGAGGGTGTGGAGAAAAGGGAACACTCTTGCACTGCTGGTGGGAATATGAATTGGTTCAGCCACTATGGAGAACAGTATGGAGGTTCCTTAAAAAACTACAAATAGAACTACCATATGACCCAGCAATCCCACTACTGGGCATGTACCCTGAGAAAACCAAAATTCAAAAAGAGTCATGTACCAAAATGTTCATTGCAGCTCTATTTACAATAGCCCGGAGATGGAAACAACCTAAGTGCCCATCATCGGATGAATGGATAAAGAAGATGTGGCACATATATACAATGGAATATTACTCAGCCATAAAAAGAAACGAAATTGAGCTATTTGTAATGAGGTGGATAGACCTAGAGTCTGTCATACAGAGTGAAGTAAGTCAGAAAGAAAAAGACAAATACCGTATGCTAACACATATATATGGAATCTAAGAAAAAAAAATGTCATGAAGAACCTAGGGGTAAGACAGGAATAAAGATGCAGACCTCCTAGAGAACAGACTTGAGGTTATGGGGAGGGGGAAGGGTTAGCTGTGACAGGGCGAGAGAGTGTCATGGACATATACACACTAACAAATGTAGTAAGGTAGATAGCTAGTGGGAAGCAGCCGCATGGCACAGGGATATTGGCTTGGTGCTTTGTGACAGCCTGGAGGGGTGGGATAGGGAGGGTGGGAGGGAGGGAGACGCAAGAGGGAAGACATATGGGAACATATGTTTATGTATGACTGATTCACTTTGTTGTAAAGCAGAAACTAACACACCATTGTAAAGCAATTATACTCCAATAAAGATGTTAAAAAAAACCAAAAAAACAAAAAACAAGGGCTTCCCTGGTGGCGCAGTGGTTGAAAGTCTGCCTGCCGATGCAGGGGACACGGGTTTGTGCCCCGGTCCGGGAGGATCCCACGTGCCGCGGAGCGGCTGGGCCCGTGAGCCATGGCCGCTGGGCCTGGGCGTCCGGAGCCTGTGCTCCGCAACGGGAGAGGCCACAGCAGTGGGAGGCCCACGTAGCGCAAAAAAAAAAAAAAAAATCAAAAGGATTTTTCAAATTGTTCTATGACTGTGTGTTTTGAATTTACCCAGGTTTTAAAAACAAAAGAAAAATTTAAAACTCAAATGTCATATATGACAGAGTAGAAGATCATCAATGCATTATTTGGTGTGTTAAAGAGGGGGGCAGAGAGAGAAAGATGAGAGTGGAGATCAAGAGACTGAAAGAGACTGAAAGAGAACAGAGAACAGATCAAGAGACTGAAAGAGAACAGAGAACAGATCAAGAGACTGAAAGAGAACAGAAAGAGAACAGACTGAAAGAGAACAGATACTGAAAGAGAACTGCAAGAGACCTTGGAATATGTTTTCTTTTTCTGTTTGATCATCTCTGCAAACATTCCAAATTCTTATGACAGTACAGTTGAATAGAAAAGTATAGTTTGGCATGAAGTTGTTGGTTTAAATTCAGATTGGTCTGCCCAGGTCCACTTTCAGGAGAATATTCAAGTGAGTGTAACAATACTGTGAATCAAGACTTTTGTCATACTATAAAGCCAAAATTTTAAAAACTATAAGAAATATACTGCATCCCATGCTGACTAAGGCTGCAAGTGTTACCTTAACATTGCTAACTTAGTTCCTAAAAACATTCTCTTATTTTCAGAGATTTCCTATATAAAAAGTAGATGTTATTAATTAACATGGCTTTTATGCAAAGAGTGGTTTTTTCTAAAGTAATTGAAATATTTTTCATTTGCATATTAATTTATTTAACAAAGTTTCATAATTCAAATGTAAGTGTCTGCCCTATCCATTTCAAATGATAAATTCTTAAATGAATAAAAGTTGGACCATAAGGCTAAATTCAGAATATGTCCAATTTCAGAATAATATATACATAGGAAGCTAATCCAAGCATAGAGGTAAAGCAAAACATATACTCTAGATATTTGACCTGTGTTACAGAAACCATTTTTATAATTGAAAAATACCTTAACAAATTCTAAATGTAAAATTATTATAATTATCACTATTGAAATCAGTACTTACTCATAAAGGGTTTGAGGTACATGAAAACATAGTAATTAACCATTAATAAAATATCAATTCAAATTTTTTGTACATAAATATTACAGCTTACCATGTCGGTGATGACTTCTTTGCCTAAGAATAAAAGATAATTCAGAAATCAAATGATATTAAAATACTGTCAAAAAATGGGTTCAGTTTTAAAAAGGCCTGGGAGAAAAAAAACAATATTTACACATGCAACCTAAGCTGTTCCTTGATACCTACCATTATTGAGCATGTACTATGTGTGAAATACCATCTATAACTCTTTACGTGGATTATTTGTAACCCTTAAATCATCCCTACAAGACTGGAATTTTCCAAATTTTATAAATAAGGTGACCATGTGATTTACTAACAAAATTGGTACATTTCTGAGAATAAAGGCAGTGGGCATAATTAACAATTATGCTAGGAGGACAGGTGTAAATCATTACTGTTGTAGAAAAAGTATGATACATGATCACTATACAAATGAAGAAACTGCCTCAGAGAGGCCTATTTTGAAACTCACTCTGAAACACAGTATGAGATACGGTTCTTTTTGTACAAATTGATAATGTAATGCATGAATATGGTTCTGAATAATCCATTACACTTCTCCAATGAATTATAGCACTTGCTTTTTACATTCTCACAGGTTAAATTTGAGTCACCTACTTAATTACATTGATACCTGCTTAATCTCATGTTATTAATACACTGTCTCATTTACTGAAACTATATAATTATTACCTGGCCCCACCACTCCTTCTATACTTGCTATTGTGGCTTATTTGTTTTTCCAGATTAAAGTTTGAATCTAGATAATCAAATTCCAAGAAAAAAAAAAACAAGATTGAGAAAATAAAAATTCAAAGAAAACAAGAAAGTTGTTAGAAACAATGGTAAACAGAAACTGATAAAATGTTGGTTAATTTAACAACTGACATGACATTAAGTTTTGGGTTAAAATATTGAAGTAAATTCTAGGTAATTATAATAGGAAACTGCCTTGGAGGTTCTGTGGGTTAAGTTAAATTTGTCTTATTCCAGGGCAAGAGAGATGATAAATAACTTCACTAAAAAAAAATTATGGTCAAGAATTTATTTTAAATATTTAAGGGTAACCATTAAAACAAACAAACAACCACCACCACCACCAAACAAAAATCAGAAATATAAACTACTACTTCCAAACCAGGGGACATTGAAAGAGGAAATTAATTCTATTATTTCCAACAGAAAGCATTAATAGGAGAAAAGAAAGACACAGACATAGACACATACAGACACACACACAGACACACACAGACACACACATACACAGGCTTGATAAACAAAAAGCACAAAATAAGATGATGGCGATATGTCCTAATAGATCAGTAACCACAATAAATGTAAGTATTTAAATTCATCCACTAACCAATAATATCACACTGTCAAGGAGATGAATAAAGCTATATACCCACTACTGCTAAAGGGCTGGAAGTAGAGAAAAGCCATGCTGCCATCTGGTTTCAATCTTCACATAAAAAAGGATGACAATCTAGTATAAGGTGGTATAGACTCTCTTTTATAGAATAATATTATTATATAATATAGAATAGAATAATATAGAATAGAATAATATTCCCACTCCCCCCACCAAAATACTATCATCCATACTGAACAATAAGATCTCCCAGCCTTACTGGGTTTCCAAAATGCTAGTAACCAGGCTTACCCATTAGGAAGAAGATTAAAATATTCTTCCCTTGGGAACATGACCAGCCCAAAGAAAAGGCCTTAAGATACTTGTATCCTGGACTCCCCAAAGAAACAGACAGATAACCTTCTAATGAAGCCTTCAATAAACAAGCCCCACCCAGCCAGCTATTTAATACCTCTTATTCTTAGTATAAGCAGGCAGCCAAGGATCAGAAGACATCCGAGAAAAGCCACTAACAAAAGACTGAAGGGAAAAACTGAAAGAACAACTTGTAGGGAACAAAGGAATATGAAACCTTCAAAAGAACCAACACTGCCTATGGAGAAAAAGGCAGGCTCAATGGTACAATCCCTATGGATGAGAATTTGGGTATATCTAACAAAATTACAAATGTATATACCCTTTGACCTAGAGGTCTTATGTCCAAATCCATCCTGAATATACATCTCCACCAGTTAAAAAAAAAAACCAAAAAAATCCAAAAACATATACACAAGGTTATTCATTGGGTCATTACTGTAATACAGACCAGAACAACAGAAATCACCATGTCAGGGTACTAGGTGAAGAAATTGTAAAATATCCATATAATATGACACAGCTACAAAAAAAGAGTGAGGAAACTCTCTATGTGCTGATTTGGAGCAATCTCTAAGATACATTGTTAAATGAAAAAAAGCAAGGTACAGAACAGTGAATAAAATGCTGAACCTTCTGACTAAGAAAGTAGGGAGAAATTATATATGTATGTATGTATGCAAGTATGTCTCTGTATATTTTTGCAAAAGGAAGCAATGGAAAAACACAAACTAATGAAAATAAGAAATGTCTATAAGAAATAGGAACAGAATGGGATGGTGGAGGAGAGAGATGAAAGCAAGACTTCTCTAAATATCTTTTTATTTAGGTTTTGACTTTGAACATTATACAAATGTTTTACATAGCTTAAAATGAAATTCAATGCAAGTAAACTCTGAAACTGAGAACTGAAGCAAAAACAAACAAACAAAAACCCCAACTGTATAACAAAACCATTAGTAAAACCAGATGAAAACCTTATTAAATATTCTCAGAATGCTGACTTTCAGACATATTTAAAGTCAAACAAAACAAGCAAAGAAATCTTAAATTTCATTCAGTACTTTTATAGTTAGTAATAACCTTGGTATTAACTTTTAAAAACTATTGTACGTATATTGTAAAATAAAACAAAGTAACATGTTAATGTTAGAAGAACCAAGATTTTTAGGATAAGAGAAAATTTTAAAAATATAAAAACAAAGCAGTAAAGGAAAACCCTGAAATATTTAACTTGAGTTGGGAGTATACGTTTGAACTCATGGTTTTCTTTAAAAATTATATATATATGTGTGTAGAAGGGTGTGAACGTGTGTGTATATATATACATCCACCCTAGCTATAGTCATTGAAAAAGCTCAGAATTATTAATATCATCCTAGTAAACAATGAGTACACTTAAAACACACCTGACATTAGTATCTATATGTCATGCTGACAAAAAGGAACCAGGAAAGACGGCTAATTGCCAGGGTCAGAAAAAATAAAAGATGAGCCTGGGACATCATGTATGTGAAAAAACTAATGTGCTCAACGACTATAAAAGGGTATGTCAAAAGGACACCAGGGTTTCCCTGGTGGCGCAGTGGTTGAGAGTCCGCCTGCCGATGCAGGGGACACGGGTTCGTGCCCCGGTCTGGCAAGAATGCCGCGGAGCGTCTGGACCCATGAGCCATGGCCGCTGAGCCTGCGCGTCCGGAGCCTGTGCTCCGCAACGGGAGAGGCCACAACAGTGAGAGGCCCACGTACCGCAGAAAAAAAAACAAAAACAAAAACAAAAGGACATCAAACCAGCCTGAAGGAACTCTTAATGGTCAGATCTGAGACTATTTTAGGGTTAAAAAGTATAATCGATTGTAAGATACTGAATTAATAAGTACTCAAGAATCCACAGTGCCAGTAAAAGGGAAAGGAGAAAAAACCTCACTTGCCACCAAAGGAGATGACTGTCACATCACTTTTAGAGTGAAAAATGGTAAATATTCAAGAATTAGGCATTTACCCTACCTTTTTCACCCTAGTTGATGAGGGGGAGCTCTACTTCACAGGAAAAAAAGTCAGCTAATAAATATCAAAGGAACAATAGAATTAGAAAATTAGCATTTTGTAACCTCCAGTGTAATAACTCATTTAGGAACAGTTCCATGATGTCAAAGTATCTTCCCACAGATTACCTGCTAATTGCAAAGGGAAAGCATATCTTTATAATGCAGAGATCAAGTAGTCACCACCTCCACCAAATAATCAAACTTGGCATCATCAATATTGGAACAACCTGATATTACATCCTTCAATTACATATGATGAAATACCCAGTATCACCTACAAAATATGCTTAACAAAGAGGTTTAAACTGAGCCAAATCGAAATGCTAGAGTTTACAGAGTATAGAACAAGTAAAAGAAAACCAAGAGAAAACAATGAGACCAATCCAAAATATGATTCCTTCCTCAAGACAACTTTCTTGGTCTCTTTAAAAGGGCACTGCCATTAAAAAAAAAAAAAAAAGGTGAGAGGGTAGTGGTCAAGATGAGGGAGTAGGAAGACCCTGAGCTCACCTCCTCCCACAGGCACACCAAAATTACAACTATTTATAGAGCAACTACTAATGAGAAAACATGAAGATTAGCAAAGGTTTTCTACAATGAAAGATAAAAAGAAGGAACCACAACAAGATGGGTAGTAGAGGCAGAGACGCAGTATAGTCAAGACCCATACCCTGGGTGGGTGACCCACAATCAGGAGGATAATTACAATCACAGAGCTGCTCCTCAAGGAGTGAGGGGTCTGAGCCCCACACTGGGCTCCCCAGCCCGGGGGTCTTGCACCAGGAAGATGAGCCCCCAGGACATTTGGCTTTGAAGGTAAGTGGGGCTGATTTTGGGAGAGTCGGAGGGCTGAAGGAAATAGACACTCTACTCTTAAAGGGCACAGACAAAATCTCACACACTCTGAGACCCAGGACAGAAGCAGTTATCTGAAAGAAGCTTGGGTCACACACACTGCTGATCTTGGAGAGCCTCCCAGAGAGGCAAGAGGCAACTGGAACTCACCTTGCGGACAAAGATGCTGGCAGCAGCCATTTGGGGGAGCTCATTCTACCATGTGGACACCAGTGCTGGTAAGCACCATTTTGGAATCCTCCCTCTAGCTTATTAGGCTTAGGACCCAGTCCTGCCCCCAGCCACCAGCCTGTGAGCACTTGTATTGGAACGCCTCAGGCCAAGCAGCTAGCCGGTGAGGGACACAGCACCACACACCAGCAGGCCAGCGTTCATAGAAGCCCCTGAGCCCACAGCCACACCAGTATGCTGCCCCACCCACCAGAGAACCCGGGACCCGTCCTGCCCACCAGTGCACCAGCACTAGCCCTGGGACCCCTGGGGCCCTGCAGCCAGCCATCGGGATGGGTTCCTGTACCAGCAGGCTAACACCAGCTCCAGGACCCCAGGACCTGCAGCCAGAGACCTCAGGACCTGGCTCTGCCCACCAGGCGCAGACAGCAGACCCAGGACACCCTAGACCCAGCCCCATCCACCAGCAGGCTGACACTAGCTCCAGAAACCTTGGGCCCTCTAGCGAGAGACCCCAAGATGTGGCTCTGTCCACAAGTGTGCCAGCACTAGCCACAGGACCCAGCGTCAACCACCGGCAAGCCAACACCAACTCTGAAACACTTCGAGACCCTCAGCCAGCTACCCTAGGATCCAGCCCCACAGTGGGTCAGCACCAGCTTGGGGGTATCCCAATCATGCAGACAGCTGTGTCAGGAACTGGCCCTGGCAACCAGCAAGCAGACGCTAGATCTGGAACCCCCAGCCCACAGTCAGCCATGCCGAGACCCAGCCAGTGGGCCAGGACTAGCCTTGGGACCGCCCCCCGCGCCCCCCACACACACCCAGGACTCTGTAGCCAGTCTCCTTGTGACCTGGTCCCACCCAGCAGCAGCTAGCACTCTCTGCACAAGGCAGGGCATGGCAACCAACCAGTATGGGGGCCAGCCACACCTACCAGCACACCCACAGTAGTCAGCCCACCACAACAGAAGGACCTACACAACCCACATAGAGGGTACTGCTAAGGCATATAGCACGGGTGACCAGAGGGGGTGTGCTACTGGGCCCATAGGACATCTCTTACAAAAGGCCACTTCTCCGAGATGGGGAAATGGAATAAACCTACCAAATACATAGAAATAAAAACAGTAAATTAGGCAAAATGAGGCAACACAGAAATATGTTCCAAATGAGGGAACAAGATAAAACCCCAGAAGAACTAAGTAAGGTGGAAACAAGCAATCTACCCAATAAAGAGTTCAAGGTAATGATCATAAAGATGCTCAAAGATCTCAGGAGAAGAATGAATGAAAACAGTGAGAAGTTTAACAAGGAGTTAGAAAATACAAAGAAGAACCAGAGATGAAGAATACCTGAAATGAAAAATATATGAGAAGGAATCAATAGTAGATTAGGTGATACAGAGGAACAGATCAGAGAGCTAGAAGACAGAGTAGTAGAAATCACTGAAGCTGGACAGAAAAAAGAAAAAAGAAACAAGGACAGTTTAAGAGATCTCTGGGACAATGCAGAGCATACTAACATTCTCATTACAGGGGTCTCAGAAGGAAAAGAGAGAGAGAAAGGGGCAGAGAACATACCTGAAGACGTACTAGCTGAAAACTTCCCTAACCTAGGAAAGGAAACAGATATCCAGGTCCAGGAAGCACAGAGAGTCCCAAATATGATCAACCCAAAGAGGACCACACCAAGACACACTGTAATTAAAATGGCAAAAATTAAAGATAAAGAGAGAATATTAAAATCAACAAGGGAAAAGCAACAAGTTACATACAAGGGAACTCCCATAAGGCTATCAGCTGACTTTTCAGCAGAAACTCTGAAGATCAGAAAGGAATGGCTTGATATATTTCAAGTGATGAAAGGCAAAAACCTACAACCAAGAATACTCTACCTGGCAAGTCTTTTGTTCAGATTTGAAAGGGAGATCAAAAGTTTTACAAACAAAAGCTAAAAGAGTTCATTAACCAAAACCAGTTTAATAAGAAATGTTAAAGACAACAAATAACAAGTGTTGGTGTGGATTGGAAAAAAGGGAACACTTGTGCACTGTTGGTGAGAATGTAAATTGGTGTAGCCACTATGAAAAACAGTATGGAGATTCCTCAAAAAATTAAAACTAAACCTAACATATAATCCAGCAATTCCACTTCTGGGTATTTATCTGAAGGAAACAGAAACACTAATTTGAAAAGATACATAACTCCTACTTCATGGCAGCACTATTTATAATAGCCAAGATATGAAAGCAACCTAAGTGCTCATCAACTGATGAATGGATAAAGAAGATGTGGTGTACATATAGAGTGGAATATTACTCAGCTGTAAAAAAGAATGAAATCTTGCCATTTGTGATAAAACAGATGGACCTAAAGGGTATTATGCTAAATGTAGTAAGTCAAAGAAAGACAAATAGTGTATGATTTCACTTATATGTGGAATCTAAAAAACAAATGAACAAATATACAGAGAACAAACGTGTGATTGCCAGTGGGGAGACGGGCAGGGAAGGAGAGAAACAGGTAAGGGAGATTAAGAGGTAGAAACTTTCAGTCACAAAATGAATGAGTTACAGGTATGAAATGTACAGGTGGAGAATACAGTAAGTATGTAATATCTTTGTATGGTGATCAATGACAACTACACTTATCATGGTGATCATTTTGAAATGTATAGAAATATCAAAACATTATGTTGTGTACCAGGAACTAACATAGTATTGCAGGTCAATTATACTTCAAAAACAAATAAACAAACAAACTCACAGAAGAAGAGATTAAGATTTATGGTACAGGGGAGTTGAGTGGGCTGGGGGCAAGGGGATGTAATATGCAACATGATAAAGATAATTAACACTGCTGTATGTTACAGATTTAAGTTGTTAAGAGAGGAAATCCTGAGAGTTCTCATTGCAGGGAAAAATATTTTTTCTATTTCGTTCTTTTTTTTTGGCCACACCATGCGGCCTGTGGGATCTTAGTTCCCCGACCAGGATTGAACCCGGGCCCTCTGCAGTGAAAGCGTGGAGTCCTAACCATTGGACCACCAGGGAATTCCTGTCTATTTCTTTAATGTTGTATCTATATGAGATGGCTGTTCACTAAACCTACTGTGGCAATCATTTCATGATGTATGCAAGTCAAGTCATCATGTTGTATACCTTAAATTCATATTGTGCTGTATGTCAATTATATTTCAGTAAAACTGGAAAAAATACCATTTTTTTCAAAGAAAGAAATAAGAGAACTCAATATGAAATGAGACTAATGAGCCAAAAGTAATGCATCAATCTGACTGGATTCTGATTTTTAAAAAACAGCTCTAGAAGGCATTTTTGGATTGGGAATATCTGAATATGGATGAATACTAGATGATTTAAGGGATTAATACTAATTTTCTTACATGTGATGGTAGTTTTATTTTTGAAGAAAAATATTTTTAGGAAACACATTCTTTTGGGAAATATATCCTGAAGTATTGAGAGATCAAGTGTCATGATGACTACATCTGTCAAATGGTTCAGAAAAAAAATACAAACACATGGATTACTCTGGCAAATGTTAACATATGTATATCTAGAGGGTGAGTATATGGGTAATTATAGTACTGTTCTTTCAGTTCTTCAATATGTTTTAAAATGTTCATAATAAATTATTTGAAAAAATACATTAACATCCCCACAAAGAAAAGAAAATATACTACATCCACGAATACAATGTGAGCACTTGGTATTAATACCAGATTAGCAAAAAGTTTTTTTACAGTTGGAAAATAAATTTGAGGAAATCTAGAAAGTAAAGCATACAGGAAAAGAGACAGATAATTATCATTCATATATATATGTATATGTGTATTTGTATATATGTGTGCTTCTGTATATGTGTATGTATGTATATATGTATGTACATATACACACACACACACGTATATCTCCAACAGAAGTTTCATAAAACAAATCAGAGAAAACACCTAGAAAGCAACCAGCTAAAAAATAACTCAAGAAAATATCTCAGAACAAAAGAACATGAATTTAAAATTGAAAAGGCTGACGGAGTGCTCAGCACAATGATAAAATCAAATCCTCACCAAGACACATTACCATGAAATTCCAGAATATTAAGGATAAAGAAAAGATCCTACAAGTTTCCAAAGAGAATAAACAAGTCAGATAATAAAAGACCAAGATTTAAATGGTTTCAGATAACACTACTTCTGGAAGCCAAGACAAAAAAAGAGTGAAGTCTTTAAAGTTCTGTGAGAAATTTTTTTCCATACCAGAGTTCTCTATCCTGCTGAGTATAAGCAGTCAAATGTAAGTGATTTCAGATATGCCAAGTCTCAAAAAATTTAATTCTCATGCACTATTTTCCAAAAAACTACCGGAGGATGTACCTCCCTAAAATAAGGTAGTAAAATAAGAAAGAGCAAGACATGGTATCCAGGAAATGGAAATCAACTCAAGACAGATGTAAAATGAATCCCCCAGATGACAGTATTATAGATCCCTGGATATAAGCTGTGTATGAGGCACTGATGTCAATCAACTGGTTAGCTGACTTTAAGAAAATAAAAACAACAGGCTACAAGATGTATGTAAACATATTGAGAAGCAATTTAGACAACTGGGCAGATTTGGGGGATGAATGAATGACAGATGTAAAAATCTCAAACAAAGAATGCATAGCAAATATATTTTTATTTACTCTTAGAATTTAAAAAAGGGCTCTTTAAAAAACTGCTATTTATTAAAGCTACAAGTAATACAAGTAATAGTATTTGCCCAACATAGCAAAAAATGTTAGAAAGTATAGAAAAGTATTTGGGAGAAAATGAAAACCACTTAAAGTTCTACTACTCAGAGAAAATATTCATTCATTCAATAAATAATTATTGAATGCTCTTTACATGCCCTACTCTGTTTTAGAGTCTATGATTCAGCAATGACTAAAATCTGTTTTCATGAAGTTTAAATTCTAGTGAGTAGTGACAGATGATTAAACATAGACTAGGTCACTGGTAAAAAGAAAAAGTAGGATAAGTAGCACAGAGTGATGGAGAGAGAGCAATGCTATTCTCTATAGAGTGACTAGGGAAGTCCTTTCTGATAAAATGACATTCAAGCAGAAACTTCAAGGAAGTCAGTCAACAAACAGTACAGGTATCTAGAGGGTTTTGGAATGAAAAGCAACTGGAAAGAACCTGAGAAAAGAACATGCTTGACACTTTGAAGGAAAATCCAAGGGGCTAGTGTGGCTAGAGGAATGAAACAGGGAATCAGAGGTAGAATATTAGCATCAGAGAAAATGCAAGTTGCAGATGGGAGGCATAAATAATGTAAGACTTTGCAGGCCACAGTTAGGACTGTAGATTTTACTCTGACAAAGTCACTGGAAGTTCTGTGCAGATAAATGATTTTAAATGGTTTCTGTAGTTAAAAGCAGCTCTGGCTGCAATGTGGAGACAGATAAGGGAGAAGAGTGAAATTAAAAGGTCAGTTAGGAAGTTGTTTTAATAATCCAGGTGAGAGATGATAGCAGCTTGTTAAGACTTTAGTGTAATTCCCTCTAGTCTTTTCCTGTGTATGTATAAGTAACATAATTGGGATTAAAAGATATGCATAGTTAAGTGCCATACTTACATGAGAAATTAAAATTTTCATATAATTTAAAACTCTCATACAAAGTAGCAATTATGTATCCAACAAATATTTTTCTTGGTTTCTTGTTTGTTCGCAAATTTAAGCATTAAATGATGTCCGGAAAGTTTAAATTAAAAAGTTGGGGAAATTATAACCTAAATATTAAGAAATAAAGGAATGTTTTAAAAGATGATAGTATATCTGTATGCTAGAATACTACACAGCTATTAAAAATAATACTTAATGGCTTCCCTGGTGGCGCAGTGGTTGAGAGTCCACCTGCCGATGCAGGGGACACGGGTTCATGCCCCGGTCTGGGAAGATCCCACATGCCGCGGAGCGGCTGGGCCCATGAGCCATGGCCGCTAAGCCTGCACGTCCGGAGCCTGTGCTTCGCAACGGGAGAGGCCACAACAGTGAGAGGCCCACGTACCACACACACAAAAAAAAAACTTAAAATTACTTTTAAAACACAGAATAATGCTTGTATAATAGAAAGAACAAAAAGCAGAATAAGACTCTATATACCAAATGTTCTTAACTATGTAAAATATATATATCAAAAATACTGGAAGTAAACATTTTTTTATGTGGTAAGATTATAGATATTTTATTTCCTTTTGTATCTGTAGTCTTCAAATTTTCTACAGTGAACTGGAATTAATTTTATAATTAAAAACTACTTCCATATTTTCAAAAATTAAGTAAAGGGGAGCAGAATCTGTGACCCCCAAAATATGCCACTTTGGCATGAGGATTAATTTGAGCTAAAGGCAATCAAAACTCCAGCAGATTTAAGAAAAGCTATTTTCCTCCCCCTAAACTGCCTAAATTTACACTGGAAAGGGGGGCCTGTACCAGGAAGGGAGCTATTATCAGAGACACTTTTTACCTAAGAAACTTATCTGCATAACAACACAGCTTTTGTTTTCTAAACATCTCCTCTGCTTCCTGTGAATGGGCCTTCCTCCCCTTTGTATCCCCAGACCCCTAGCCCTTTCTTTCTCTCTGGATGTTTGGCTGCCTTTTGAGTCTTTACATTTTTATGGGGATCCTGTATGTATGTAATTTTGTTTGTTTTTCTCTTGTTAATGTCTTTTGTCAATCTGATTATTAGATCAGCCAAAGAACCGAGAAAGGTGGAAGGAAAAATTTTCCGGCCCTTCATAGAAACACATAGAATTGAAAGACATAGGTTAGGTTCAAATGCCTGCTATGGCACTAATCAGCTATTTCTTGGACTAATTTCTCCCTTAAACATCCATTTCCTCACTTTTAAAATGAAGACAATATCATACTCAAAGAATAACTCTGACGATTACACATATGAGTGTACTCAACTCAGTATAGTTCTTAACGTATTAAATGCTTGATAAATATGTTTAAACAAAAATGAAAATTTGACAGTCTGAGAATTCATATTTCAAGTAAAATGCAAAATCTCACTGTTAGGGAACCACGGACTGAAACTGCCCATCCTTGCCAGGCAGGATAATAACTGCTTGCATGAATTATCTCACAACAGGAGGTCCCGATAAGGAACACAGAATTGATAAGCTACCTACCACCAGCTGGAAGAATTCTGGAGGGGCCAAAAGGAGGGAGGAGATGCCAGCCCATAATATGTCCTGCCAACTTCCCAGAAACCCTCATGCTGGAAACCATCCTGACTAAGAGATGCACACACTGCCAGGAAGGGCCTTGAATCGGACCAAATATGGGCACAAGTGAGGTGATTGGCCAGAGACAACCCAGAAAGCTAACCCCATTACCATAAAACCTGAGACTGTGAGCCACATGGCAGAGCAGTTCTTACCCCGCTGTTCGCTGCTCTCCGTCTGGGCGCCCCTTCCCAATAAAGTCTTTTGCTTTGTCAGTACGTGTGTCTCCTCGGACAATTCATTTCCGAGTCTTAGACAAGAGCCCACTCTCACACCCTGGAAGGGGTCCCCTTCCAGTAATATCATCATGAAGACCTGATTTAAAATGAGTGAAAAATGTTCTTTGCTCTTTTACTCTGCTCACTCTTGTCTGCAAACCAGTTCAAACTGGAGAAAAATATATCACTCTAAAATTAATGTAAAAGGTAAACCAAATTGTCACCTTCCTTCCTTGAGACATCTGCTTGCCTAAAGTCCTTCTCAATACTGGAAAGAAATTTTCAACTTTTGCTGTAAAAATCTATATTCCTAAAGCTGAATGTAAATGCCAGAGAGGAATTCTCAAGTCTCCTCTTGTTCAAACACATGCTAAATGAGTGATTAAAGCACAGCTTCCCACTGCTGATGAGAACTTAGAAATCCATATGTTGTTCTGACTCAATTTAATAGATGATTATCAACTGACTATAAATTGGAATAGGAAGCACTTTTTAACACAATAAATATCCAAAATCTCAATACTGGCCAAAGATTCAAGGTAATCCTGTAGACTATAAACCTTGAAGACAAAGGATAAAAATTTCCTTTCACTAGAGGAATCTAAAACTACATTAACAGCTACAGATTTTTTTCCCAAATGGATGAGGTTAGACTTTGATGAGTGTGGCAGGTAGGGGGATTGTGAATACCAGTCTTGTCCTAGGTACCTACTTCTAGTGATATCCTTTATTCTGTCAGCCCTGGACTGAGGTAAACTCCCTCATTTTCACATTTTTAAAATAAAATAATAAACAATATTTAAAGTTCAAATTATTTCTCTAAGCAGCTTCATATGAATGGAAACATGGTATACTGTGTTTGGCAACTAAAATATCGACTTCTTAGGAAAAAAAAAACTGTTGTCCCTACTTTCAAAAGACTAAAATTCTAGATTTTGAGAACAAATAAATTATGAAATAGTTGTACACAATGTATCTTATTCTTATCAAAGACTATATCAAGTTTTCTTTTAGGTGGAAACTTCAGTCCTGTATTTAAGTATTTATTTGTAAATCTTACTTATTGGTGATAGAGTTTTAGAATCAGAGAGGCCTATTTAACCCCGTCCTTCTCTTTTGGATAGAAAAGTGACAGAGATACATAAATATATACCCTTTTAGTAGCAATAAATTAAAATAACTATATAGTGCTTTGATATATATGATCTTGTTCCATCGAATAATCCCGTCAAATGATAACAGTATTCTTTTCCCCATTTTTCAAGTGAGAAACTAAGGATCAAAGGGGATAAATGATTTTTCTACAGTCACTGAACTAATAAGTACCAGAACCATTGTTTGAACACAGGCCTTATCACTCTAGATCCAGTGTTATTTATAGTACACAAAATCATCCTTCTTTGCCATATTTTCTCTTAATGTAGGTTCTCTTAAGGTAAATGTGAGGATTAAGGACTGAAATTCACTATAGTCAGTTATAGCACAAAGATTTAGAAAACCATTCCTTCTTTTCAAATATCTTATCCCAAAAGTGACTTTAAAGAACAGGTTCTACCTTCAACATGGCCAAAATGACTCACCAGGAAACTGTGTTTACATTTCACATTAAGGAATCCATTTAGGTAATCTTTTCCCATGCTGTGTTAACAGCTTTAATACATTCAGAGTTGACTAAAAGAAACAAATAATTTGTCTTTATAACAAAGTATAAATGGGACCATAATTCTGCAAGCAACTCTGTAGAAGAAGAGAAGTGAACCAAGAGTACAGAGATTTGCAGGGACAAACCTTGGATTAGTCATTTAAACATTTTGTACTTCATCTGAAAAACAGAGTAATACAATATTCCTGCAAGGATTACATAAAAATGTATGTGATGGCAATTTGTAAGCCATCAAGCATTATCCATAAATGTGAGGCAACCGAGTTACTGATTTGCTCATTGTATTTCCTAATGTAAATACTAATCACAATTCAAGCAACATGAATAGTTAAAACTTATTTTAAGCTATAGAAGTGTTACTGAAAGTTGTACATAAATCAAAGAAAACAAGTTTTGAATAATCTTCTAAATAATCACTCTCACTCAATACTTGTAAATTATAAGTTTTACATAAAGAATGACTATAATATACAAAGTTTACTTTCCAAAAGTCATATACATATTCAGTCTTGCTGCCTTATCATCTGAAGTATCTTTATAGCAATGTATCATCCCCCTTTCCAATACAGAATGCTCTAACAATTTAACTTAATGTTTACATATAAAAGACATTCAAATATTTACTGATTCTAACAGTGATGATGTTGGCTACCGATTTTTAAAGAACTAAAATACAATGAATAAGATATACTTAAAACAAACTACAATGAAAAAAGTTTAATCTTCCTTAAATGATTAAAAAATCGCTTCAAGATCTTGTCTTGCTCTAAGAATCCTCATCATGAATGTAAATTATTGTGTAGTATTTTAGCAATAATTCAGCTATCTAAGCATAGTGGTAAGGAATTTATTTTAAAATGTGTTTAGCACAAGTTAAATACATGCAATCATATTATTTTCCATATTGTTCATACTATTTTGGATTAATTTTATCAACCTATAATCTCCTACCATAATTAAAATGAAACCTAATAACATATTCAGTATTTAAAGTTTTTATATCTTTCAAGGAAAACTATTTAGTTAAATATATAGTTATATAACTTTTAGCTATCTTGCTCAATTTTTACTCCTTGATCTTCCATTCATAAATGCTTCCTCTATAGTTCACGCTTCTAATTTTTCTTATACTAAGATCCTCAAGAAACCTATTTTAAAATATCTTCTACTATCTATCCTGTTAAATCCATAGTATTTCCTTCCTTCCTCATCTCCCAATGGTTGGTTTCTATCTCTTTAGTTTACCTCATTAGCTCCTTAAGAGA
The DNA here is from genome assembly GCF_964270905.1 of Leucopleurus acutus. Classification (NCBI taxonomy): domain Eukaryota; kingdom Metazoa; phylum Chordata; class Mammalia; order Artiodactyla; family Delphinidae; genus Leucopleurus; species Leucopleurus acutus. The sequence continues at coordinate 74,653,269 of NC_139149.1, read as the reverse complement.
TCATTAATAATCATTTTTATTTGATGCATTTGAACAATGAAAGGGAAGGAAAATATATATGCTGCCAAGTTGTGCAGTAAAAATTGATAACATTCCTAATACTAATCTATATTGGTTAAACTCAAACAAAATTTTTTGATTCATGAAAAAAATAAAAAGAAAGCAAAAGTTGAACACTGAAGTGTGGATTTTTTAAGGCTGACCAAAAAAGGATAACTCTGAGACTTATTTACTTATAGTGTTTATGTCCTACACAAGTTTACTTTAACAGCATATTTATAAGCACTCATACAATTCTTTTAATAGTGACAGTACACACCAGTTGACATATTGAATCCAAAGCTTTAAAGAAAAAATAAAGAAATGCTTTATGAGAAATTTCTAATTATGCAATAAGTGTAGAAAATATTTTACATTTTGCATTTAAAAAAAAGACTTTAAATTAGAAAAGCAGAAATTACCAAGGATTTCCTGGTGATTTTCTGAATTCTTCATTTGTAACTGTACCAAATTTCTTAATTCTCATATTAAGCCTCTGAAAATGTATGAATAAAATATTTTATAAATTTAAGAAACTGTAGCATTGGAAATAAAAGATAACTAAAGAAGACAACATATCTAGTAATTTTTCTATGAAAAATAACATATCTAGTAATTTTTCTCAGGAAAAAACAAAAAATAAGATAATTAAGAACAATATTTAGAGCATCTGGTATCTATATAACTTGTACACAATAAACAGTTAATAAAGATAGATGAAATTTTAACATATGAAGATGAATACAATCTCCTAGGTTTCAAAGAATCATAAAGTTGGAAATTTTGCCCTACCAGATATTAAAATTTATTATATGGCAATAATTATAAAAGTATGGTTCTGATAACAAAATAGACAGACTCATCAATATTAATAACAAAAATAAATAACAATAATAACTCATTTATTGGGCATATACTGTGGGTCAATCATTGTGTTAAATGATACACGTTTTATTCATATTTGCATTTTATTTTAGGACTTATATTTAGTTCTTACAATAAATTTATAAGTATTATCTGCATTTTACAGATGAGAAAAGTACAGAGGTTAAGCAACTGTGAAGCACACAGAGCTAATATACTTGAGTATATATAATTGTATATAATAATTTAGCATATGATAAAGGCAGCATTTCAGTTAAATGATGATTTACCTGAGTTATTTATTAAGTTAACTGGCTAATATTTTAGAAAAAAAAGGTAGATACCCATGTCACTTCTTATACCAAATTAATTTTCATATGAATTAAAGATTTTTATTAAAAAGTACCAGAAGAAAATATAAATTTATATAATTTTGAACTGTGATTATTTTCTCTGAGAATACTGAGAATAAAAACCTAAGAGAAACTTCTAATATATTTGGTTACAAAGAACCCAAAAACATCTACGTGGCAAAATATGCCATCACCAAGTTAAATACACACAATGAACCAGCAATATTGTTTCTAATATAGAGAACAAAGTCTATTCTCTCCAATATAGGTGTTCTTACAAATAATTAAACTACTGGCACTCTCAACAGAAAAAAAAGAAATGGTGAAGAACTGAACAGGGCATTACAAGAGAAGAAACAGAATGACCAATTAACGTGTGAAAATATTTTTATATTCAGTAGTAATCAATGAAGTGCACATTAAAATAATAGGGAGGTATTTTACTTGCCTGATGAGCAAAGATGGCTGGTGTTGGCAACAGTATGGTAAAATCTCCACTCACAATTATTGCTGATGTGGGAGTTAACTGATACCATCTTTTAGGGGGATAAGTGTGTGATGCATAAAATATCTTTTTAAAAGTCATATTCTTAGATCCAAAATCTCATATCTTATGAATTTAGCCTAAGCAAATAAACAAATAGGCATACATTTTTGTAAAAATATGTCTGTGGGCTGCATTATTTAAAATGGGGAGAAATAATTGGAAGCAAACTAAACTGCAACAATACAATACCGTTTAAATAAGTTCTAGCAAATCTGTATGTATAAGAATGTACTATGCTATGAATAAAATAGTGATTCAAATCTCTACTTACTGACATAAAAATGGGTTCAAGATCACTAAGAAAAGCAAGATATAGACCGACATGTTTAATACTATCCTAATTTCATGAATACTGTACATGTTCACAGAAAAAAATCTAAAAGGATAGAAATTGAGTCTGGGTGGGAATATAGATAATTTTTTCCTTTTTTAAACAAAATTTCCTACCTTTTCTAAAATAAATGATAGCACTGACACAATTCATAAAGTAATCTAAAAAAGTCAACAGGAGGTAAAAAGAGAAAGAATATAGACAATTTTTTAGGATAGCAAGTTATAAAGAAGAAGAGAGAAGGAAGGTAATAACTAAAGGTGTAATATACAAAGAAAACAGAGAGACAGCAGACTCATAGATAACAGGGATGAGAAAGGGCAACAGCCAAACAAAGGAAAAGACACATAGTTTGGATCGTAGAAGTAAGATTTCAAAATTATTATAGAAACAGGTTTGAATCTATGGTCAAAGATCTTGACTACGGATCAAAAAAGAGTGGAGGCTGAAAAACATTTTTATCCCATTTCTGATAATACAGTCACCAATTACCTCAATGAAAATAATAATGTGGTGACTTAGGAAACATGAGTTAATATTTTTTCCGAGAGTCTATACAAAGAACAGAAAACAAAATGATTAAGCTGACAATACATGAACGTATTTTGTATACAACTGCTCATATTTACAGCAATGACATTACTAACCTACAAAAACTGAGTCCTTGAAGTTAGCCCAGAATGAGAACAGCTTATGAAAAATACTTGAGGCAATATAAGAAACTTTTTAGATATGCTTAGAATAAGAAGGTGAACAAAAAAGGCCTATTTGTTTCCAATGATACATAACTCTCAGGACGTTGACAGAGACAAAATACCACAGATCAGCTTCTGCTTTGCTTCTCTTTTCTTGTTATATAAAAAAATTCAAATTGGTAAAGGTAGAACAAATATGCAAAGCTGACAGTGCAGATAGTATGTAGATACATTACAGAATTCTTTAAATTCTTCGAATTAACAGTTGCCAAGTAAAGCCCAATCACCCTTATATGAAATATAAGTGATATTGAAACAATGGCAGCTCAGCCTGATCCTTACACCTCCAGAAGCAGGGTTTTATATATGATAAGCCCAGTTCTCTACAAAGAAAAATGAATAAATGGTATCATCTAGAACCACTGTAGGTTTCATGTTCATGGGTACTTGGGCACAACGCACCGCCTAATTGAGAAGAATAACTAAATCTCTTGGGATCCCACATGACTGAGGTCTGAAGAGAAATCTCCATTTCTCACAGGTAGGGCTAGTTAAAAGTACTGTAAAGAAGCTGGACAGTCATGAAGAAAAATGAGAAAAAAAAAAAGCTAAAATCTGTTCTTCCTCTGCTAGTAGTTAAAATGTTTCCCCAAAGTAAAGGTACTATGACATACAGCACTCCACAATTAAACATAGCTAGGGTATGTACCTGACCTTGGATAGAAAGTCATCCTCAATATTCCATTCCTGTAATCACTTCCTATTTTATCTCCTCCTACCCTGTTGAATCCCATCTCTATCTTAGTCTATTAATGATTCTCTCTTGTAGACAGTATATATACAGGTCTTGTTTTTGTATCCATTCAGCTCGTCTGTGTCTCTTGGTTGGAGCACTTAATCCATTTACATTTAAGGTAATTATTATTTTTTAAGATTTTATTTTATTTGGTTGCACCACTCTTAGTTGCAGCAGGCTGGCTCCTTAGTTGCAGCAGATGGGCTCCTTAGTTTGGCAAGCAAACTCTTAGTTGTGGCATGCATGTAGGATCTAGTTTGACCAGGGATTGAACCCGGCCCCCTGCGTTGGGAGCCAGGGAAGTCCCTAAGCTAATTATTGATATGTATGTTCCTACTGTCATCATCTTAATTGTTTTAGGTTTGTTTATGTAGGTCTTTTTCTCCTCTTGTGTTTCCCGCCTAGAGAAGTCCCTTTAGCATTTGTTGTAAAGCTGGTTTGGTGGTGCTGAATTCTCTTAGCTTTTGTTTGTCTGTAAAACTTTTGACTTCTCTGTCAAATCTGAATGAGATCCTTGCTGGGTAATCTTGGTTGTAGGTTTTTCCCTTTCATCACTTTAAATATATCCTGCCACTCCCTTCTGGCCTGCAGAGTTTCTGCTGAAAACTCAGCTGATAACCTTATGGGGATCCTCTTGTATGTTACTTGTTGCTTTTCCCTTGCTGGCATATGGGAGGTGCTACTGAGTGAACAGGCAAGAACTTACTGACTGGAGGAGGGAGAGGAGGTGGGAGATGGTAGAGCTGAAGGATCATCAGCAATAGGAGATGGAAGGCAAGCTGCAATTTCTCTCATGCCTGACACTGATGGAACACACATCCGCATCTTTGAAAGTTTGCCACTTGAAGGTTTGTACGAAGGGGATGTACAGGAAAAAAACAGTAAAAAACAAACATGCGGAGGCTAAACAATATGTTACTAAACAATCAGTGGATCACTGGAGAAATCAAAGAGGAAATCAAAAAATACCTAGAAACAAAAACACAACAATCCAAAAACCTATGGGATGCGGCAAAAGCAGTTCTAAGAGGGAAGTTTATAGCAATACAATCCTACCTCAAGAAACAAGAAAAATCTCAAATAAACAACCTATCCTTACACCTAATTCAACTAGAGAAAGAAGCACAAACAAAACCCAAAGTTAGTAGGAGGGAAGAAATAATAAAGATCAGAGCAGAAATAAATGAAATAGAAACGAAGAAAACAATAGCAAAGATCAATGAAACTGAAAGCTGTTTCTTTGAGAAGATAAACAAAATTGATAAACCTTTACCAGACTCATCAAGAGAAAATGGGAGAGGACTCAAATCAATAAAATCAGAAATGAAAAAGAAGTTACAACAGATACCACAGAAATACAAAGGATGATAAGAGATCAAGCAACTATACGTCAATAAAATGGACAACCTATGGGCTTCCCTGGTGGTGCACTGGTTAACAATCCACCTGCCAATGCAGGGAACACGGTTCAAGCCCTGGTCCAGGAAGATCCCACATGCTGCGGAGCAACAAAGTCCATGTGCCACAACTACTGAGCCTGCGCTCTAGAGCCCATGAGCTGCAACTACTGAGCCTGCGTGCCACAACTACTGAAGTCTGTGCACCTAGAGCCTGTGCTGTGCAACATGAGAAGCCACTGCAATGAGAAGCCCACACATTGCAACGAAGAGCAACCCCCACTCACCGCGACTAGAGAAAGCCCGCATACAGCAATGAAGACCCAATGCAGCCAAAAATTTAAAAATATTAAAACAAAAAAAAGGACAACCTAGAAGAAATAGACAAATTCTTGGAAAGATACAGCCTTCCAAGACTGAACCAGGAAGAAACAGAAAGTATGAACAGACCAATCACAAGTATGGAAATTGAAATTGTGGTTAAAAATCTTCCAACAATGTGCATAAGAGATGTCCTAGCCCCTGGGTAATAGGACACATGTTCAGAGCAGCGCTGTTCAGAGCAGCACTGCCATGGACTGAATGTCTGTGTCCCCCTAAATTAGGTTAAATTAGGTTAGGTTGAATCCTAACCCCCAATCTGATGGTGTTAGGCAGTGAGGCCTCTGGGAGGTGATCAGGTCATGAGGGTGGAGCCCTCATGAATGGGATTAGTGCCCCAATAAAAGGGACCCCAAAGAGCTTCCTTACCTCACACCATGTGAGGACACAGCAAGAAGACAGCCGCCTATGAACCAGGAAGCAGGCTCTACCCAGACACCAAATCTGCTAGTGCCTTGTGTTAAGTCCTAGTGTTCATGGACTTGCAGCTTCCAGAACTATTAGCAATAAATTTCTCTATGCCACCCAGTCTGTGGTAGTCTGTGATAGGCAGCCCGAGTGGACTAAAAAACCAGTGCAATTCACCAGAGCACACTCCTGACAGCAACCCAATGCCAAGCATAGGAACCCAGGTGAATAAACTGTAGAATGTACTCTACAGTTCCATCATACTCCATGGAATATGATGATGCAACCAAGAGAATGAGCAAATGAAAAATATGGATGGGTCTTCACAGTAGAATACGGAGTTTAAAAAGGTACCAGAAATAATATTAAGTAAAAAAATAAAAAATAAGTCCCCAAACACTGTATACAGTATGATACCCTTTGAATACAGTTAAATGCAAATAAAATAAAGATACATTATGGGAATTTGAATAGATACAATAAAACTATACAACATGGAAAGCAAGGTAATATTGAGTATAAGCTTGGAGATGCTATGGTGGGAAGGATTATAACAAACGGTAATTATTGTTAAGGACTTAGCTGTGTTGTGAGTGGTGATTGACAGGCGCTTATTTTGTTGTTAAAAATAACGAACTGAACCAAGTAAATAAAAGCATGCTAAAGCTAGAAAAAAAAGTCTTCCAACAAACAAAAGTCCAGGGACAGATGGCTTCACAGGCTAATTCTATAAAACATTTAGAGAAGAGTTAACACCTACCCTTCTGAAACTCTTCCAAAAAACTGCAGAGGAAGTCACACTCCCAAGCTCATTCTACAAGGCCTCTATCACCCTGATACCAAAACCAGAAAAAGATATCACAGAAAAAGAAAATTACAGGCCAATATCACTGATGAACATAGATGTGAAAATTTTCAACAAAATTCTAGCAAACTGAATCCAACAACACATTAAAAGGATCACACGCCCTGATCAAGTGGCATTGATCCCAGGGTTGCAAATATTCTTCAACACACACAAATCAATCAATGTGATATACCATATTAACAGACTGAAGAATAAAAACCATATAATCATCTCAGTAGATGCAGAAAAAACTTTTGACAAAGTTCAACACCCATTTATGATAAAAAAAAACTCTCCAGAAAGTGGGCATAGAGGGAACCTACCTCAACATTTTAAAGGCCATTTATGACAAACCTACAGCTACCATCATACTCAATGGCGGAAAGCTGAAAGCATTTCCTCTAAGATCAGGAACAAGACAGAGATGTCCACTTTTGCCACTTCTATTCAACAGAGTTTTGGAAGTCCTAGCCACAACTATCAGAGAAGAAAAAGAAATAAAAGGAATCCAAATTGGAAAAGAAGTAAAACTGTCACTGTTTGCACATGACATGATACTATACATAGAGAATCCTAAAGATGCCACCAGAAAACTACTAGAGCTAATCAATGAATTTGGTAAAGTAGCAGGATACAAAATTAATGCACAGAAATCTCTAGCATTCCTATACACCAATGATGAAAAATCTGAAAGAGATATTAAGGAAACACTCCCATTTACCATTGCAACAGAAAGAATAAAATACCTAGGAATAAACCTACCTAGGGAGACAAAAGACCTGTATGCAGAAAACTATAAGACACTGATGAAAGAAATGAAAGATAATACAAAGAGATGGAAATACCATGTTCTTCAATTGGAAGAATCAATATTGTGAAAATGACTGTACTACCCAAAGCAATCTACAGACTCAATGCAATCCCTATCAAATTACCAATGGCATTTTTTACGGGAGATCAGCTAGGTGGTTTGTGACCGCCTAGAGGGGTGGGAAAGGGAGGATGGGAAGGAGGGAGATGCAGGAGAGAAGAGATATGGGAACATGTGTATATGTATAACTGATGCACTTCATTATAAAGCAGAAACTAACACACCATTGTAAAGCAATTATATTCCAATGAAGATGTTAAAAAAATTAATTCTCATGAATTAACATCAATTCTGAGTCTTGAAGGATAAGGATAAGTAAAAGTTTGATGGGTGGCCTTGGATTGACGTGGGGTAGAGCAGGAATTAGGTAGCAGGAAATTGGAGACATATTCTGAAGAGAGGAATATATAGAAAAGCAGGAAAAACAGGTTTATTCTGGAAAGTTTCAAGTAATTTAGCACTTCAAAGTTCGGGGTATTAGAGAAAAAATGATTGGAAATGAGGCTGAAAAGAGATACAGAGGCCAGACTATGAAGTATTTGATATATTATGCTAAGAAATTTGACTTGTAACTGATTATAATCAAGAGAGTGATTTGATCAGATTTCTGTTTGAGAAAGATTCTTTGGTAGCAACATGAAATATGGACAAAAAGTGGCTAGGACTAGAGGAAAAGAGACTAGAAGTTTTTAAAAATGGTTGAGGCCAAAAGTAATTAGAGCTTGAACTAGGGCAGTGGCCTTGGAGGCTGAGAAGACAAAAGAGACTCAGGAGATTTTAGGAAGTAGAACTGACAAGATCATCAGGGAGGTGTTAAAATGGCTCTCATATCCCTGATGTGGGAGATTGCATGGAATGTGTAATAGCAATTACATGTACACACATGCACGTGTTTGTGGAGATGCCTTTTTTTAAAGCAGTCCTTGTTTTAATTTCAAGCTGTACTTACAATTCAGGCAACACCTAGTTCTCTGAGTTAATTTATATGTGTGTGTGTGTGTGTGTGTGTATATATATATTTATATAGATAGATAGATAGATACACATATATATATGGTTTAGAATAGAATCTAGCAAATAGTAAGTTTTAAATGAATATTAGCTATTTTATTATTACCCTGAACCATCATAGAGTTTTAGTCCCTATTCTACCTTTTCTATTTCATTCAATTCTGAGTTCTAAAGAGGATATGGTAAAATCTCTGGGAAACATATAACTTTCAAATTCTTCAACACTGTCAGGCACTTAAAGCTTTTGTTGAAATAAAGATGATCTGTTTACTCAAAACAAGAAGAAGCTGGAATAGGAGCTTTCATTAATTACTTATATGCCCCAGGAAATATATAAAATTTACCCACCCCAAGTAGGTATTACAATAACAAGAGTTTCGGATCTACCTTAAAAAGATACTTTGTGTCATTGAGAGTTGATGTAATCTGTTTCTAAAGTGGAGTTGTGAGTGAGAGAAGAATTTGAGAAGAAAAGGATAAAGAAATGTAATAAATTTCCAGAGTTGCTTGAGTTGGACCTTCAAAATGTTCTCAGTATTTTCTTTGAAGAACTATAAATAATCAGACCAAAAATATCCATATTCTAAAACAAACTTCAAAGAAAATATAAATTATTTTTAACTATGCAGGGGCTCTCTTTCATTAGCTTAATAAAAAGTTAACTATAAATTCATAGTATTATTGTCAGTGTCTAATCATTAAGATGGCATCTGAATAAGATACTGTTATGATGAGTAACTTACCAAAAATGATATACATTTGTTAAACTTAGGTGCACAGACTGAGCACTTTTAAAATGTTGTATTTTTTTTAAACTGTAAAATTTGCTTCAGAAATAGATGAAAACATATAAAGGATGGGCACTGATAATTGCTGAGTATCTACTATGTGGTAGGCATTGTACTAGATGCTTTACATTTCCTCTCACTTAATCTTTACAAATCTCTGCAAAGTAAATATTATCTCTATACAACACAGAGGAAGCACATAGAAGTTAAATAGTCTATAGTAACATAGCTAGTAATGAACAGAGCTGGAATTCAATCCTGAAGCTGTCCAATTCCAAGGCCCACAGCCTTACATTATACTGTATTATTGATTCATAAATACAGAACATATGTGCCTTATATTTGAATAAAAGTTATAAATTTAAAAGCAATTTATATATTTATTTCACTGACATATCATGTACTTCTTTTGGACTACCATCTTCACTTATAGTTTCTGTTTCTTCTTCCTTTAAGGAAAAGAAAAATGTAGTACTAGGGGTAGTCTTAAAATGTATATAAGAGTAGGTAGTTTCCCCCCAAAATGTATATCCCTAAACTGCCTGAAATTCAGTCAATCAGAGATTAACTCAGGGCAACTAATTCCTTTTAAAATCCAAATATCCAAGTCACTCACATTACAGTTTTTCCGCCTTCATGCATCTTTATATCATTCACATTGTTATAAATACTTTTTCAATCTAATTCCTTTTCCTTTAACACTTAGCCAGGATCAACCAAATTAAGGGAAAAGGAAGTATATTTGGTGGTTGGGAAAGAGAGAAAAAACAAGAGTAGAACTCCATTTGGGGTTGAACCCTTTGCTCCTCAGAGAGAAGCTCTGGGTTTTGAGTTCCCTCCAGTTGTGGGTCATCACACAGGGGGTGAGATTGACGGCAAGATCGTGTCCCAGCCTCTCCAGCCCATTGTGATGTGGATTTCTTCTTGTCTGCCTGGTGCAGAGTTGTCACTCAGTCAGTCTTTAGGGTTTTTTAAAGAGGAAATCATTCCATATGTAGCTGTAGACTCAGTGTGTCCACGGGAGGAGGTGAGTTCAGTATCTTCCTATATCACCACCATCTTGAACTGGCCAATTAAGTAAACCCAAAGAGACCACACAAAGACACATAATTGAAATATCAAAAATCAAAGACATGGAGAAAACCTTAAAAGAAGCAAGAGAAAAATGACTTGCTATGTACAAGGGAACCCTCATAAGACTATTAGTAGATTTTTCAGCACAAACATTGCTGGTCAGAGGGAGTGGCATAATATATTCAAAGTGCTGAAAGAAAAAAATTCCAACCAAAAATACTATACCTGACAAAGTTATCATTCAGAATTTAAGGAGAGATACAGAGTTCTCCAGAGCACCCAAGCTAAAGGAGTTCATCACCACTAAACTGGCTTTACAAGAAATGTTAAAGGGGCTTAAGTTGAAAAGAAAGGGTGCTAATTAGTAACAAGAACACATATTAAAGAATAAATCTCACTGAAAAGTAAATATACAGTAAAGGTAGTAAATTAAGTACTTATAAAGCTACTATGAAGTTTAAAAGACAAAAGTAGTAAAACTATGATCACAATAATTAGTTAAGGAATACACAAGATAAAAATATATAAAATGTGACTTTAAAAACATAAAACATAGAGGTGGGGGAACAGTAACAACTTTGAGCTTCAGAATCAGATCAAATTTCAGTCGTTATCAACTTAAAATAGACTGTTATAGATATAAGTTGTTATATATAAGCCTTATGGGAACCACAAAGCAAAAACCTATAGTAAACACACACACAAAAGAGAAAGGAATATAAGCATACCACTAAAGAAAGTCATTAAACACAAAGGAAAAGTAAGAGAAGAAGGGAACAGAGAGGAACTACAAAAACAGTTAGAAAACAATAAACAAAATGGCAATAAGCACAGATCTATCAATAATTACTCTGAATGTAAATGGACTAAATTCTCTAATTAAAAGACATAGATTGGATGAGTGGATAAAAAAACAAGACCCACTCATATGCTGCCTACAAGAGACACACTTCAGATGTAAGGACACTTGCAGACTAAAAGGAAGGGATGGAAAAAGATATTCCATGCAAGTGGAAACCAAAAGAAAGCTGGAGTAGCTATTCTTAAATCAGTTAAAATAGACTTTAAAACAAATACTGTAATAAGAGATTAAGAAGAGCATTACATAATGATAAAGGGAGTGATCCAACAAGAGGATATAACATATGCAAATAGTTATGCATCCAACATAGTGGCACCTAAATATATAAAGCATATATTAAAAGACCTAAAGGGGGAAATTGATAGTGATACAATAATAGTAGGGAATTTTAATACCCCAGTTACACCAATGGATAGATCATCCAGACAGAAAATTAAAATGAAAACATTGGCCTTAAACAACATGTTAGACAAGTGATTAACAGATATTTACAAAGCATTCCATCTAAAAGCAACAGAATACACCTTCTTCTCAAGTGCACAAGACAGCTCATATGTTAGGTCACAAGACACATCTTAACAAATTTAAGAGGACTGAAATTATACCAAGCATGTTTTCTAACCATATGGTATGAAACTAAAAATTAATGAAAGAAAATTGGAAAATTCATATTAAACACATTAACAACATTAAACATTAAATACACTAAAAACATTATACTGAATAACTAAGGGATCAAAGAAAAAAATCAAAAGAGAAATCAAAAAATACTTTGATACAAATGGAAATGGAAATGTAACATACTAAATTTTATGGGATGCAACAGAAGCAGTTCTAAGAGGGAATTTCATAGTGATAAATGCCTACCTCAAGGAACAGGAAAAGTCTCAAATAAACAACCTAACATTACACCTTAAAGAACTAGAAAAAGGAGAACAAATGAAGCCCAAAGTTAGTAGAAGGAAGAAAATAACAAAGAGCAGAAATCAATGAAATAGAGACTAAAAAGACAACAGAAAAGATCGATGAAATTAAGAGCTAATTCTTGGAAAAAATAAACAAAATTGATAAAACTTTCCCTAGACTTACCAAGAAAAAAAAAGAGTGCCCAAATAAATAAAATCAGAAATGAAAGAGAAGTTATAATCGATACCAGAGAAATACAAAGAATCATAAGAGACAACTATGAACAATTATATGCTAACTAACTGGACAACCTAGAAGAAATGGATAAATTCCCCAAAACATATAATCTTCCAAGACTGAATCAGGAAAAAATAGAAAATCTGAACAGACTAATTACCAGTAATGAAATTGAATCAGTAATCAAAAACTCCAACAAATAAAAGTCCAGGACTAGACGGCTTTGCAGGTAAATTCTGCTAAACAGTTAAAGAAAAGTTAATACCTATCCGTCAAATTATTCCAGAAAACTGAAGAGGAAGGAATGCTTCCAAATTCATTCTACAAAGCCAACATTACCCTGATTCAAAACCAGATAGAGACCCTAAAAAATAGAAAATTACAGGCCAATATCCCTGATGGGTAAAAATCCTCAACAAAATATCGGCAAACCAAATTCAACAATACATTAAAAAGATCATATACTATGATCAAGTGGAATTTATTGCAGGGATGCAAGGATAGTTCAACATCCACAAGTCAGTCAATGTGATACACCATATTAACAAAATAAAGGATAAAAATCTATGATCATCTCAACAGATGCAGAAAAAGCTTTTAACAATATTCAACATCCATTTATGATTAAAAAAGAACTCTCAACAAAGTGGGAATAGAGGGAACATACCTCAACATAATAAAGGCCATACATGACAAACCCCAGCTAACAAGCTAATGGTTAAAAGCTGAAGGCTTTTCTCTAGGATCAGGAACAAGACGAGGATGCCCACTCTTGCCACTTTCATTCAACATAGTATTGGAAGTCCGAGGCACAGTAGTCAGAGAAGAAAAATAAAAGGAATTCAAACTGGAAAGGAAGAAGTAACACTGTCACTGTTTGCATATGACATGATACTACATGTTAAAAACATGTAGAAAACCCTAAAGACTCCATCAAGAAACCGTTAGAACTAATAAACCAATTCAGCAAAGTTGCAGTATGCAAAAATCTGTTTCATTTTTCTATACTAATAATGAACTATCAGAAAGAGAAATTAAGAAAATAATCCCATTTATAATTGCATCAAAAAGAATAACATACCTAGGAATAAATTTAACCAAGGAGGTGAAAGACCAATATATTAAAAACTACAGGACATTAATGAAAGAAATTGAAGACAACACAAATAAATGGAAACATATTCCATGCTCATTTGAAAGAATTAATACTGTTAAAATGTCCATACTACACAAAGCAATATAAAAAATTCAATGCAATCCATACCAAAATTCCAATGGTATTTTTCACAAAAATAGAACAAACAATTCTAAAATTTATATGGAACTACAAAAGACCCTGAATATCCAAAGCAATCTTGAGAAAGAAGAACAAAGCTGGAGGCATCATGCTTCCTGATTTCAAACTATATTACAAAGATTAGTAATTAAAACAGTATGGTATTGGCATAAAAACAGACACATAGATCAATGAAACAGAATAGCCCAGAAATAAACCTACACATATATGGCCAATTAACTTATGATGAAGGAGCCAAAAATATAACAATGAGGAAAGAACCATCTCTTGAAAAAATGGTGTTGGAAAAATTGGACAGTCATATGCAAAAGAATGATACTGAATCACTAACTTGCACCATACACAAAAATTAACTCAAAATGGATTAAAGACTTGGACATAAGACCTGAAACCATAAAACTCCTAGAAGAAAACACAGGCAATAAGCTCCTTGACATAGGTCTTGGCAATACTTTTTGAATCTGATACCAAATGTAAAAAGTAATAATAGCAAATATAAACAAGTGGGACCACATCAAACTAAACAAGTGGAACCATATCAAAGCTTCTGAACAGCAAAGAAAACTATCAACAAAATTAAAAGGCACCCTATTCAGTGTGAGAAAATAATTGCAAATCATGTATCTGATAAGAGGCTAATACCCAAAATATACAAAAAACACATACAACTCAATAGCAAAAAAAAAAAAAAAATCTGATAAAAAATCTGTAGAAATCTAGAAAAATGGTACAGATGAACCTATCTGCAAAGCAGAAATAGAGACACAGACGTAGAGAACAGACACATAGACACCAAGGCAGGGAAAGGGAGGGTGGGATGAACTGGGAGATTGGGATTGACATATATACACTGCTACGTATAAAACAGATGACTAATGAGAACCTGCTATATAGCACAGGGAATTCTACTCAGTGCTTTGTGGTGACCTAAATGGGAAGAAAATCCAAAAAAGAGGGGATATATGTATACATATAGCTGATTCACTTCGCTGTACAGCAGAAACTAGCACAACACTGTGAAACAACTATACCCCAATTCAAGAAAAATAAAAAATGGGCAGAAGATCTGAATGGACGTTTTTCCAAAGAAGACATAGAGATGGCCAACAGGTACATGAAAAGATGATCTATGTCATTAACCATCAGGTAAATGCAAGTCAAAACCACAATGAGATGTCACCTCACACTTGTTAAAATGGCTATTACCAAAAAGACAAAAAGAAATAGCAAGTGTTGGCAAGAATGTGGAGAAAAGGGAATCCTTGTGCATTGTTGGTGAGAATGTTAACTGATACAGCTGCTGTGGAAAACCATAAGAAGGTTTCTCAAAAAATTAAAACTAGAATTACCATGTGATCTAGCAATTCTACTTCTGGGTATTTACATGAAGAAAATGAAAACACTAATTCGAAAAGATACATGTACTCCTATGTTCACTGCAGCATTATTTACAATAGCCAAGATATGGAAACAATCTTAAGTGTCCATCAATGGATGAATGGATAAAGAAGATGTGGTATATATAAATACAATGGAGTATTATTCAGCCATAAAGAAGAATGAAATCTTGCTATTTGAGACAACCTTGGATGGACATGGAGAACATTATGTTAAGTGAAATAAATCAGACAGAGAAAGACAAATAACGTATGATGTTTCTTACATGTGTAATCTTAAAACAAAAAACCAAGCCCATGGACACAGAGAACCAATGGTTGTTGCAAGAGGCAAGGGGCTGGGGATTGAAGATATGTATGAACTTTTTCTTTAGTTTAAATAAATTAAATTTAAAAAATTTTAAAGTACACTTAACATAACATAACCTGTGATGAAAGAATATAAAAATATTTCATGTAACATAGGAAATGTGAAAAAAAAACCATGCAAACAAGAAAACTTCCCCACTCCCACATCCCAGCTCAAATGAAGCTGATCACCCTTGCTGTTGTGATTTTTCTTTATTCTGAACCACCCCTGCATTTTCATTCCTTTCATTTAGCATTGATTCTAACAGAGTTATGTGTGGACTATTCTTTTAACTGACTACATGTTCCTGAGGAGGAGATTATGTTTTTATTTAATTTTGAATCCCTGTGTATTGAGTTTCCCAGGGTGTTTCTGATAGATGTCTGGTAAAAGCTGAGTGAATGAATATGTTTTTACATGTCACTAAAATCATTTTTTATGAAAGAAATAAAGCCCCCTTAAGAAGCTATTGTGGGGAACAATATCTAGACAAATCATGGCATGAATCTAAGATACAAGAAAAGTTAATATTCAGTAAAGAACATTAATCTATTTCTCACTCATAGTTTGATCCCATGGATAGGTGACAGTATCGACTGGTGAGAATGGAAAATTCTAGTGATTATGTGGAAGAGCTGAAAATCAGATCTATAAATAAACAATCCTCTAAATCAATATTATCGCTAATCTCAAAGGCATGATCATAAAACATGACTCAAATATGTTATTTAATACTAGAACATTTTAATGAAAATAAGATGCTAGACATTACATGAGTAAGTTTACAATAAAAAACCTAGACTGCAATATTATTTATGTGAAAATTTCAGATGAATCTGCAACCTCTACACTGATCATTTTCTGCAAGATCAACATGACATTTCGGTAATAACACTCAAGTTGGCATAACGTAAATGTTCTGTTTATCTACCTCTGCATAACAAACCTCAAAACTTTGTGGTTTGACAATTTATCTTTCATGGTTCTGGGGGTTGATGAGCTCAGCTGGGCAGTTCTCACTTGGGGTACCTCAAATAAGATGGCAGCTGAGGCTAGAGCTGTCTAAAGGAGTCTCCACTCAACATCTGGCACCTGAGCTAGGATGGCTGAACAACTAGAAACCCATTAGTCAGGCATGTCTTTCTCCACACGGCCTCTTCACCTGGCTACCTTGTACTTTTTTACATAATGGCAGACTCAGGGTAGGCTGAGTTCTTATGAGGTGACTGACCTTCCCAGAGAAAGGTTCAAGAGAGCCAGGAGGAAAGTTGCAAGGCGTCTATGACTTTGCCTTGGAAGGCATATAGCCTCACTTCTGTTATAATCTAATTAATGATCAAAGTAATCAAAAACTAGCCCAGATTCAAGGGAATGGAGGAGTGGACTCCACCTCTTAATGAGGGGATGTCTTGTGTGTATAAGAAGGGAACAGTTGATGGTGGTCACTTTGAAACCAATATTTTGAGAATATAGTTGACCCTTGAACAACATAGGTTTGAATTGTGCAGGCCCACTTTTTTGGGACTTTTTTTCAATAAACATACCTTAGTATTAGCAGGTTCCACATATATGGAAACAGAGGGCCCACTATGGGACTTGAGCATCCATGGATTTTGGTATCCCCCCCGCACCACCCCCTGCCCCATGGATACCAAGGGACAACTGTATATAGAATGGGACAACTTTATAAAGAATGATGTTCCAAAAGACATCCTAAATCTGTCTTCCCAACAAGAATGGAGAGCCATTAACACACTCAATTCTGATTATTTGACTTGCAGCATGTTTGGATTAAAAACATACCTGTATTCTATTGCAAGAATCTAGCATTTGGCCAAAAATTATGTGCACTCTTCTTAACCCAAGTATGGTTCCTGAACCAGCAGCACCTGGGAACTTGTCAGAAATGCAGACTATTAGACCCTACCCCAGACCTACTCAATCAGACATGTATTTTAATAAGATGCCTAGGAGATTCATATGCACATTAAAATTTGAGAAGTGCTGACTTAGGCCATACTCATATATAGTCATCCCTCGGTATCCATGGGGGATTATTTCCAGGACTCCCCACAGATCCCAAAATCCAAGAAGATGCTCAAGTCCCTTACAAAAAATAGCATAGTATTTGCATATAATCTATACAGATCTTCCTGTATATTTTAGATCAACTCTAGATTACTTATAATATCTAATACCATGTAAATACTTTGTAATAGTTGGAAGTACAATGTAAATGCTATGTAAATCACTGCTGGTGTATGGCAAATTCAAATTTTGCTTTTTGGAACTTTCTGGAATTTTTTTTCCCGAATATTTTTGATCCATGCTTGATTGAGTCTGCAGATGTGGAACCTGTGGATACTGAGGGATGACTGTACTAGTATACACAGAGTAGCCTCAAACTTGTCATCTGCAGAAACCTAGGAAACATGAGGTACTCTTCTTCACCTTTGGGGACAGAGAAGGACTGTATATTTCATTTGGGTTTTAAATGGAAAAAATAGCTAAAACTTGATTGCTCCTATAAAATCTTTGACAAGTTAGAAACCACATGTGTGAAGGTTTGTGTTTTAATCTTGTTTTTATCTGGGACATCAAGGATCTCACTATGTATGGGGGAAAATTTTTGATTTATGAGTTTTTTATATGACTAGGGAAGCTAAGAAGAAAAGACCAAAAAAAGTGCAAAGGACTCTGAAATAGATAATAAGTACATTATACACATGTAGTTATTTACACGTAAAGACACATGGAAAAAATTTTCACTATTATTATTAGCAAAATACTTAAAATATTTTTTTAGGCAGGATAGCATCATAGTTTTGTCATAGATAAAACGAAAGCAAATTTAGAAACAAAAATGTTCTTTTTAAAGAAATAAAGTTAACTTTTGAAAACATACCATTTTCTTCCAAAAATACGTTCAATCCATTCACAGTTTCTTGCCTGTTCTTCTTAATTCATCATTCATTTCTATGATCTAAATTACAAAACATAATTAAAATGCCTATGAGAAAGTTCTTAAAAATCAAATAAGTTCAACATTGAAGATAATTTAAAATTTTCCAGCCATTACTTTATCTTGTTAAGTATCTGTCATGTTATCTAGAAAATTACATATGAATATTTAAGTCCTTTATAGATAAAACTATTTCATTTAAGGTATAACTAGAAACTTTAGGTTGGTTTCCAAATGGCACTTATACAAGCCTAGATTAAAATTTAAGCACCGGATTTAACAATTTTTTTAAAAGATACTGAATTTGAGTAAGGAACACAAAAGGATTAGCCGAAATTATACTGACTTCTTATGTAGACAAGAAAGGCAAATGACTCTACATTCTTCCAGTAATCTATTATCACCACAAATTAGCCAAATGGAGAGAGACCTCATTTTCTACTTTAATTCTATTATGGCATTATCCTAGAGAATCTAAACTGAAGACCACCACAAGGCTATGAGGGCCTCAATAACTATCAAATAGACTTTCTCTATTTGTTACCACAGAGTCAATTATCTCTTTTTGTTTGGATCACTCACATTGTCTGAATTCTCAAGTAGCCTGCTTTCTTTATCTGCTTTTAACTTGGCTAAAGTATTCTCTAAACCTTAACGTGTACTTCCCTGCTGAAAAACTTTATTGGCTTCCCACAGTCCTTGGGATAAAATCTACAAAATACTTAGAGGCCTATGAGACCCTTTATGATCAAGGTACTGCCTATCATTCTACTCCAATCTCCATTTACTTCTCAGGATACAGCAATGTAGAATTCCTTGCACTCACCAAGGCACTGGCACATGCTATTCCTCCTGCCTGAAATACCTTTCTTTTCTTTCTCCTCCTGGATAATCCTTAACCTTAAGATTCAACTTGCTAGCTTCTTCCATAGGTTTCTCAAAGGCAATGGGTGGCCCTCTACACTTCTGTACTACATACTGTTGATACATAGTCTCATAACACTTATATTACATTGCAATAATTTTTCTCAACTGGAGGGCAAGGAATGTCTTTTCTCTGTATTGTGTTCAGCGCTGAGTGTGGCACTCAATAAATGTCACTGAATAAACAAAGAAATGAATATACAACTAAAATAGAGATGAGGGAGTTATAGTGATTCTGAGTCCAATTTGAGTAGGGTGGAAGAAATCTACTCCCCACCCCCCACTGATTAGTTTAAAAGATTTTATGGGGAAAAATGGACCTCTTCAGAAGTAGTTAAATACGGTCAATAGTAATACAGTGATAATTAACTGAAAATAGGTCATTCCAGGTCCTGCTAATGAATATTCATGACACAATAGGAAAAAACAAAATTACAGAATGTTAGAAATAACTGTGCACTTCAGGGTCAGGTTCAGCATCTTCATTGCAGAGATGAAAAAATATGGGCTAAATGAAATGAACTTGAGATTGTTAGGGGAAATTTGATATAGGATAGGGCAGTGGTTCTACTGTGGCTCAAAGTTGAAAACTACTGAAACAGGATTTTAAAAACTAGAAAAAGTTTTACATTAATTTGCAGTCGCTTAAGGAGGAATTAAAAAGTGTGATTAAAAAAATAAGCAAGTAGGGCTTCCCTGGTGGTGCAGTGGTTAAGAATCTGCCTGCCAATCTAGGGGACACAGGTTCGAGCCCTGTTCCAGGAAGATCCCACATGCCGCAGAGCAACTAAGCCCGTGTGCCACAACTACTGAGCCTGTGCTCTAGAGCCTGTGAGCCACAACAACTGAGCCCACGTGCCACAACTGCTGAAGCCTGCGCACCTAGAGCCCGTGCTCCACAACAAGAGAAGCCACCACAATGAGAAGCCTGCACACAATAAAGAGTCGCTGAAACTAGAGAAAGTCCATGTGAAGCAATGAAGACCCAACACAGCCAAAATTAAATAAAGAAAATATAAATAAATAAAAACAAAAACGAGCAAAATACCTGAATAGACATTAAAAAAAAAAAAAAGCCAGCAGAGAAAACAATCTCAAGGCAGAAGTGGAGAGTGCTCAGTACTGTGTTGTTAGCATTACTGAAAACAATGAAGGTTTTGAAGATTGAAAATGTTTAGGGCTTCCCTGGTGGCGCAGTGGTTGAGAGTCCGCCTGCCGATGCAGGGTACACGGGTTCGTGCCCCAGTCTGGGAAGATCCCACATGCTGCGGAGCGGCTGGGCCCGTGAGCCATGGCCGCTGAGCCTGCGCGTCTGGAGCCTGTGCTCCGCAACGGGAGAGGCCACAGCGGTGAAAGGCCCGCATATCACCAAAAAAAAAAAAAAAAAATGTTTAAAGCTTGGGTGAGATCAACCAAAAGATCTAGAATAAATTAATAGGTCACTTAATTATTCATGTTTATGAAGAGAAGTAACTGACAATCTTGAGTCACTTTTTATTTGGTTCTGCAATAAAATGTTATGATTCTTCTTTCAGTACTTACCCTTCTTTGTTTTGTTTATGGTAATATCAACATTTGAAGTGGAACTGGTAAAGTACTAGATCAGCTGTGGGTACTCAGGCAACTCACAGTTAAGTATTCTGGGTTCTATTTTCTCATCTGTAAAATTGTTTGGATTATATCACCTCAAAGATTCTTTTTAGCAATTATGAATCCAAGAACACTGGTTTGCCAAAATGAATACAGAATTGATTTCAAGAACAAGTCTAGTTCACTTAAATACCTTAATATCATTATTGGTATTTTTAATTTGCTTGGCAACGTCGGTTTTTAAGTTAGTGAGTCACCGTGGGTCTCCAATAAATAGATCATATTTACATTCTTAGTTAAGAAACATAGGCTGCAGTGGAATGGCCTATAATTCCTGCAGTCTGAAGCCACAAAATGTGGATAAGATCATCGAGAATCAAACAGCCAATGAAAATAACATCAAAAATCTATCCACCTGAATTCAGGTCTAACACTTTTCAGTTCGTTAAATATTTGAAACCTCCTAGGCACTGCGAGACCACACATGGCGGGACCACACAAGGTGAAAGGTCCATCCAAAGGGGCCTTCAGGCCTCACCACCGCATGGGTTCGGCGTCACCCCTGTCCTATGGCCGAGGGTGGAATGCTAAGCAAGGCCCTTGGGTCTCAAGAACACTTTGGGAGGATCAAACCTTAAGAATCCTCCCTCTTCCCGGCCAAGCCGTAACCTAGTGAGAAAAATGGGCAATTTGGGAGGCTTTCCTTTCCCTCCGGATCTCCTCGCATCGCCCTTAATCCCCACCATCAGCTTCCCAAACTGCAGCGGCCGTTACCTCCATCCTAGGAGCCAGGGCTTCGCAGACGCTTCCGCCTCCTCCAGCCATTTTGTCCCGTGGTCGGCGACGGCAGCACCTACCGCTGCCAATGCTGCTGCTGCGGCTGCCGCCGCCGCCGCTGTCGTCAGGGCCTATGGGGGATGGGGTGGGTGGTGCGTGGGGGCGGGACTTCCGCGCCCTCTTCGGGAGCCAGGAGGCGGGGCCTCAGCAGAACTGGCCCCGATCCTGCCCACCAGACTCAGTAAATTGCAGCTCAAAGTTGATCTAGCATTGCTTAGAGTGGCATCAGGGGCTGCTTTATAATTTTCTTCTTTTCCCAAATACTTCAGTAGACTCTAACGAATAGGGCCTGCTTCTCATGGCAAGCAATGAACGTGGTAAGGAACACGAGCTCTGGGATTGGAGACTCAATAGTACCTACAATCCTAAATCTGATGTGAACATTAATGAGATCATACAAGGTTAAGTGCACAGTGGATCTAGTGAACAAGTGATAAATACCTGCTGTCATAATTACTACCTTGACCTGATAGAATCCAGGACTGGAAAGAAAACGCAAAATGAGTTTATTCATCTAAGAAGCCATTGTAGGACCTCTTAATAGATTACGTCAGCTGGAAAATGACTCCAAAATTTTGCTTAGGATTGGTACAAAGGATGATGCAAATTTTGTCTTTCTCAGTATCTCTCTGAACTTCTCTTTCCTCAATTTACCCAGTAAATTAAAAAGGATTACTCCCAGAAAGGTCTTCCAGAGAGGGGCCCCAAGTTATTAAAGGGAATAATGGGAAAAAACCCTCTAGTATTTGGGTTGTTGGAAACAGGACAATGTTAGGAAAAACGTCCTGGCTACAGGTATAAATTATCACTATTTGTACCTCTTAACACAAGTGTCTTAAGAATTTTAAAATTCTCCTTGAAAACTACAGGTGGTGTGAATGTGGGGACACTGTATCCTGTATATTATTTTATATAACAAATATATTCACTAAAAATCATGTTTCAACTTTTTGTAAATTAAGTACTTTGGTGCACTTGTGGGATCTGTTTTTTTATTTAATTTTTTAATAATTTTTTTTTAACATCTTGGGATCTGGTTTTTGAAAGGACACATGCACAATGAACACTCAATCTAAATTTTGTTAAAAATCTGGATCTTCCTATGTTCTGACAAAATTTAATCCCAGAGCCCAATAATTTCCATATAAGAGACAGCAACCTTCTCAACTGTTACTCCCAAATAGAGGTAAATAGCAGGGTTTTTGAAGCTATGTTTTATCTTCTTTCTCTGAATTTCATTTTCTTTTTCCCCACTCCCTCTCAAGCCTACTTTACACAAGATTGATAACTTCTGCCATATATACCAGCTGAGTCTGTGATTCTCCCTGCACAGGACTGACCCATTGTATTAGGTCAGGCTGCCATAACAAAATACTATAGACTCGTGGCTTAAAAGCACAACAGACATTTTTTCATAGTTCCAGAGGCTAGAAGTCCAAGGTCAAGGGGCTGACATGGTTGGTTTCTGGTGAGAGCTCTATTCCTGGATTACAGAGGGCCACTTTTTCTCTCTGTCCTCACATGGCAGCTGGGGTGGAGTGGTGGTGGTGGTGGGGATGGGGGGTGGGAGGAGAAGAGAGAATGGGCAAACTCTCTGTTATTTCTTCTTATAAGGGCACTAATCCCACCATGAGGGCACCACCTCATGACTTCATCTAAACCAAATTACCTCTCCAAAAGGCCCATCTCCAAATACCAGCACACTGGGGGCTAGCGCTTCAATGTACAAGTCTGGAGGATACAATTAGATCCACAGAACCTAGCAAATCAACCACCCAAGAATAGTAAGTATTTTTCTATTTGGAGTTTACAACCAATAATTATTATGAAGGCTGGTTCTTGAGAATAAAATGAATAGTCTATATTAGTTTATTTAAGATTTTTACAGTTTTGGAAAATTTTTTCAGTATACAAACAGGCCAGTGAATCCTTACTTATAAAACAACCATTTGACACATGATAGTACAAAGACAGTTTGAAACCCAACTCATATTATTTTATGACCATATCGATTTCAATAGTAACAAATTTTCTTAAACATATTTAATCATGTAGCTTCTGGGAGATGGGTTAAATGATGAAAAAATGGGCGACCATGAACACAGCCTTTAATTTCATTTCCAAATTGGTGCTTCATTCTGCAGATAATATCCTGGATGTCCTCTTTTGATAAGTACATGGGTAACTGTCTAGACAGACGCACTGCTTCTCCCTGTGGAGAGAAAGCCATACATTTTACTGTGATATACCCTGAAGCAGAAAACAGGTTTTTACTGGCAAGGAGGAAGACAGAAAATTGATTATATTCTTTTATTATTTACTCACTCAACAAATATTTATTAAACACCAATTATGTGCTAGTCACTGCTGTAGGTTCTAGGAATACAGCAGAGAACAAGACAAACAAGATCCTTGCTCTTCTAAAACTGACATTCTAGTGCAGAGAAGCAGAAAGATAAAAATACAAAGACAATTTCAGCAACTAATAGTGCACAAAATTAAACTGGGCAACGTGATAGAGAGTGATTGTGTGATTAGGAAAAGCTTCCTCCAGGTGACAATTAAGCTTCAATTTAAGGAACTATGATGCAAAGATGATCGGGAAAGAAAAGCATTTCAGACAGAGTGAACAGAAAGAACTGAATGGTCAGTGTGGGAGCAGCAGAGTTACTAAAGTGAAGAGATGAACAAGAAAAGGAGTTAGGCAGGGGCCCCATCACCCTTTGGGACAGGGTAAGCAATTTGGGTATTAATCTGAATGCACAGGGAAGTAACCAGAGGGTTTTTAAGCAAAAGCCTGACATTCGTTTCACATTTTAAAACAATCAGTCTGGCTACTTTGTGCAGTATGGCTTGAGGCAGGTCAAGAAGAGAAGCAGGAGTCTTGCAGGCAATCACTGCAGTCCTGGTGAGAGCTGTTTTTAAAAATTAATTAATTATATATATATATTTTATTGAGTGTAACATACAATATTATGTAAGTTACAGGTGTACAATATAGTATTCATAATTTTTAAAGGTTACGCTTCATTTATAGTTACTATAAAACCTGGCTATATTCCCTGTGTTGTACAGTATATCCTCGTAGCTTATTTTATAAGCTAATCATTAATCCCCTACTCCTATATTGCCTCTATATTACCTCTCCCCACTGGTAACCACTCAATTGTTCTTTATATCTGAGACTGTTTCTTTTTTGTTATTATATTCACTGGTTTGTTGTATTTTTTAGATTCCACATATAAGTAATATCATACAGTATTTGTCTTTCTCTGCCTGACTTATTTCACTTAGCATAATACCCTCCAAGCCCACCCATGTTGTTGCAAATTTTCCTTCTTTTTTATGGCTGAGTAGTATTCCATTGAATATATACCATATGATAACCTCAAGAGATGCAGAAAAAACTCTTGACAAAATTCAACATCCATTTATGATAAAAACTCTCTAGAAAGTAGGCACAGAGGGAACATATATCAACGTAATAAAGCCCATTTATGACAAACCCACAGCCAACATCATACTCAATGGTGAAAAGCTGAAAGCATTTCCTCTACCATCAGGAACAAGACAAGGTTGCCCACTCTCACCATTTTTATTCAACACAGTATTGAAAGTTGTAGCCACAGCAATCAGATAAGAAAAATAATAAAAGGAATCCAAATTGGAAAGGAAGAAGTAAAACTTTCACTGTTTGCAGATGACATGATGCTATACATACAAAATTCTAAAGATGCCACCAGAAAACTACTAGAGCTCATCATGAATTCAGCAAATTTGCAGAATACAAAATTAATATACAGAAATCTGTTGCATTTCTATACACTATCAGGAAGAGAAATTAAGGACATAACCCCATTTACCATTGCATCAAAAAGAGTAAAATACCTAGGAGTACACCTACCTAGGAGCACACCTACCTGTACTTGGAAAACTATGACACTAATCTAAGAAACTGAAGATGACACAAACAGATAGAAAGATATACCATGTTCTTGGATTGAAAGAATAGTTAAAATGAACATACTACTCAAGGCAATCTATGGATTCAATGCAATCTCTGGTGAGTTTTTGACTAGGGAAATAGTAGTGGAGATGGACGGAGTTATAAAAGACTCCTGACATGAGTTGGAGGTAAAGTCAAGACTTGCTGATGGACTGGTTATGAAGGATGCAGAATCAAGGATAATTTTTGGTATGGTAGTGCTGTTTTCTGAGTTAGGGAAGACTGACAGTTTGGGGGTAAAATAGCATTAGTGAAGTTGGCTTGTTTTAAGATTTATTTTTTTCAAAAATTGTTTTACTTCAAAGATCCTGAATGCTAACATTATTCTAACCACATACTCTCTCCCATTACCTTTCAGATCATCCTACTTCCTTTATTCCAACTAAATCTATTCTTCTTCTTCACTTTGACCTTTAATCTCCTCAATCCTTCCTAATTCTCCTGGCCCACAAGCACCCTGCTGTCATCTTTCCGTACTTCAGGTGTGAATAGTTAGTGAGGCATTAAAGATACTATCTCTAGCTTCGCTTCCTGCATTCCCTCTAGATTCCAACTAGAATCTAAGGGCAGGTTCTTACTAGAATCTAATTCATCTTTATATCCCTCTAGGATTAAACAGTTTCTTATATATAATATGTGTTCAAATTTCGTTACTCACCCTTTTTTTCTTACACCATATTCCTCTTGCTAATCCTTACCCTTGGATAAGTTCTACCGAGCATTGTTGGAGAATCACAAAACTCGCTGGCTGGATCCAATACCAGTATTAGCTCTTATGAGCCTTTAATGTCATTTGAATATCCTATTTTTCTCTAATCAACCTTCTCTTGAAGTACCTGCAGCTCTTATTTTCACATCGTTTCCAATATACTCAAATCCTCAAGTGCCTCCCCAGCCTCTTCACTCTCAGCAGATAACCTCTCCTATTTCATTACTACATATATCATACATGACTTCTCTCAAGTTTACCTCAAAATATTCTTACTTTCACTTTAAAGCTCTCCCCTCGTCTGCTCTTGATTCAGAGAATGGTTTTACCTTTCTAAAGCTTATATTGTTAACTCATCTCCCTTCCTGCCTCTTCTGGAACATCTGCTCTTCAATCTTTTACTGTAAGACTTTTTCAATGAATTCAATACAAACATGTTCTCTTTTTGTCCCTTCACCACCATGTAACTTGCTGCCTACACTTTTCACCACTGCTCCCACTCTTTCACTATCACTACTACTTTTCCGTTATGGCTCTCTTGTAGGATATAACTGCCATCTAGCAGCCACACCTGCTGGTCTTCTAGCAACTATACCCTATAGAGAATGTGATACTACTTATTTTTAAGTTTCTTTCCTCCCTTGATTTGTATATCCACTCCTCCCTTGATTCTTCTGTCGTTATCTTCGATTCATCTTATTCAGCTTGACCGTCAATGGAAGCATAACTATGGTTCTGACAGAAGTTCTCTTTTTTCCTTAGACTATTTTCCCTAAGAATCACATCCACTATTGCCTTAACATAATGAGAGGTACAGTATCAGTAAAAGTATTTGTAACTAATCCCAACCATTTTTTCCTCTTATTTCTGAAATCTTACTTCTTCCCATGTTGTTCTTCGATACACAAAACACTACCCACAACTCCCTCAACCTTTATTTAGTTTATACCAACTCCTTCACAAGAAAAGTTCCAGGTCCCTAGAAACTATCAGTGTTGAATTGCCTCCACAATAGGTTGGCAAGTTCCATAGGACAAACCTCTTGAAGTATTCACAGAATGCTACTGACTATAATCTTCAGGAAGGGTAAAGAATGGACTTTCCTGTTGAGGAAATCTGACCCTCAGAATTCACGGCCCACCATGATCACAGTCTAAACAAAAATGACTCATTTTTTAAAAGGAAGAAAATAAACTTTATTATAAAGTTCAAAATAACACGAGTCAACCTTGAGGGATAGAACCTCAATACAGAGACAATCACTATTGTTTTACCACCAAATGCCCAACACTTGGACATTTAAAACTTTATAACCTGCCTCCATCCTCTATTACTTTTGAATTTATTTTTTAATCCACTTTTACTTCTCATTTGTGGTAGATACTGCTAGAAAATGAAAATTTCCATTTATTCAGTAATCTACATTTTTCATTCCCCCTCCCCTCTTTTGCTCTTGAAGAGATCAGGGCTTAAAATCACATTACAGTTCTTTTTAGACAAGTGTTTGGTATCAAGGTGGAGCAATTTTGAATCCCTTCTAAACAAAACAAAACAAAACAAAAAACTTCACAAAGTGTCTCATGCATAAGGCTCTTCCTCAATATGTATTCAAGAAATAATGTTATAGTAAGGATCCATGATAGAGTTTACCACAACCAGTCCATGATGTGAAACTTTTAATGGAGTTTTTTTTTTTTAAATAATATTTCCTCTTGCAAACAGATAATAAGCCTTATAGAAACTTTACTATTTTGAAACCATTTACTATTTTATTAAGGAAAAGTTAAGTATCTTAAAACCTAGACAATCTACATAAGCTAATAATGCATACCTCTAAATAACTTATCACTTTGCGAGGTCTACATTCATAAACTTCCTTTGCATTTTTGTTTAATATAGCGTCAAGAATTTCTTTTAAATCCATCACTCCATAGAATGGAAGACAATTAGCCATTCCTTCTATTTCCAAGTAGTTTTCAGCAATGGAAACTCCTAAAGGAAAAAAATAAATAAAACCACATATATAGTTAGTTTTGTTTAAACTATATTCCAGAAAATGTCTATTAAAAACAAAATCACTGTTAGAGTATTTAGTTAACCTTCATTAGAATTTAATAGAGTCAGGAAAAAGTTTTGTTCCTTAGTTGAAGAACAAATAATAATTTCGCATAGGATTTCACATTCACATTAAGTCGTAAGTGCTCGAAGAAACCACATGTGCTTTACATCATTTAATTTAATCTCAGTTACTGTTGTTCTGTTTCCTACATTTATTTAGAACATTTCTTACTTTGGAGAGAAAATGGAGCCCCATTATTATTTATTAAAATAAAACTGGTTTAAATGTTTTAACAACTGCTGCTGTTCAATTTCTATCCTACTGGTTTAATATCTAAAAACCTGAATTATTTCTATGATTAGTTTAACTTAACAGGTTATTATAAAAATACTCACATAGTAACTTATTTTCTTCCAGCTTTATTGAGATATATTTGACATATAACACTGTGTACGTTTAAGGTGTACAAAGTGTTGATAAACACACATATAAACTACAAAATGATTACCACTATAGTAACTTATTAATATATTAGCAATTTGAGGAAATGAAATACTAATGTTTATTTTACTAGAATAATGTTTAAATCTGACATATTATCTATTATTTAAACTAAATAATTTAGTGATTAAAATAAAACTAAAAAGTAGCAACATGAGTGGATATATAATGGGGTAAAATATCCATAACAGCATATATTCCCAAGCATCAAATTTGGCTTTAGAATGCATTTTATGATTTTAGAAAATAGCAGAAAATTTTTTTCTTTGGTTATATCTGTGTAACAGTGTTCTTAATATTGGAGACCACAAAATGTTACCTATGAGTACCTATAAGTAAAAAAACAAACAAAAAAAAGAGACAGTCCCATGTTGGTAAGTGGTAGCTATCAATGGAAAAATTTTAAAAGAGGAGCGATGTAGCTTGAAGAGTTTCAGGTCCTGAGATGTCAACGACCCTATTCCTAACCTGTTCCCAGTTACAGACTAGTTCCTTGACCTGAATGGCAGATGAACTGGTGGTATACTAAACAGAGAAGGCATCCTAATGTTATTCCCTGGAAACAACTGGAGAATAATATAAGAAGATACATAATCAAGTGTTAAGGGGTAAAATACAGAGCTCAGTGAAGGAAGACAAAATGAGAGTTTGAGCAACCAGGGGAACTTAAATGGGACTTGAAACAGGGTTTAGATAGGCAAAGAGGAAGTAGCAGAATATTCCAGTTCACATCTTTTTATACAGAGAGTAAAATTTATCAGTCAAGAGACTTTTCACTATTGCTGCTTCTATACCATTTACAGTGTGATTTGACTGAAAAGTCTAATACTGTCTACATGAATGCTGGAAAATTATACACCTTTCACAGAATTATTTGTGGATATGGGTAAAAAGTATATGGCAACAAACAAGGAAACTGAGCAGTATTTTAATATCTGTGCTTGCAAAATTTAGATATGGAAAACTTAGAGACATTTGGAATCACATTCAAGAAGTTTCCATAAAATTCTGTGAAATGCTTCCCAATTTCCCGAAAATACTTCAGTAAGTGGTTTGACAAGTTTTCAGTTCCTAAAATGTGTAACTCTTATTGATACAGAACAAAAGCTATTCTCATTAACAAGCAAAGTTCTTAGGGTCACATTCAGAATCTTTTTCCTTAAAGCCAGATGTATTCTTCCTCTTTCAAGTGCTTTTATCTAAAGATGTTTTATGACAACTGGCAAACTGCTGATCAAAAGTTAGTCCAATACAACAAAACTCTCACTAAAAGACGAAGAAATGGTCTTTAAGAAAACATGACATAAAAATTAATGAATGAAAAAATGGTTTTGAAAAAAATGAAGAAAAAAAAAACGAATGCCTTTAACTTGATCTGTTACTGAGAAAAGAAATAATGCTGATGATAATCGAAGTAAAGTTAATTCCGATCAAATCAAGTCAGTTTGCAGATGACTGGCTTATTCATTTCAGTATCTTTGGTACCATGCAAAGTACCTGGCATTTACAGGACTTAAAAACATTCTCTACAAGCTGAGAGCTGAAAGCATCTGTGACACAGAAACTTACTGGGTAACTCAAAAACAAACATGCTCTTGGAACAGGCAGGGTAGTTATCCTAACTTAAAAAAAATTGTTGTGATAACATCTTTCATGAAAAAAAAAAGTACCTGCCACCAATGCCACATAGTTAATTAGGAAAATAGATTAAGAAAAAAACATCTTGCTCCACACACACATACACATACATAAACTCCTTGCTTCACACTTCAAATAAATTTTTAAAACGTCAGAAGTCCTGAGGATGAAAGATTTCTAGGAGGACCAAAAAAATGACTACAAGTCAGTTCAGGTCAGAAAGGGGGTGCTGGAAGAAAAGAGAATATCTGAACACATACCATTGCCGAGTACTGTGCTGATTTACCTAAGTACCTAGTTTGGTGCTAACAACTTCATGAAGTAAATATATCAATTTTAATAGGAAATCAACATAAATTAGTTAAGAGTTGGTTTTAAAGGCAGATTGCTTGGGTTCATATCCTGGTTCTACCACTAGTCTGTACCCTTAGGCAAACTTAGTTTCTCCATGCCTCAATTTTTCTATTTATAAAAAATGGGCACAGTAACAGAACCACAGGGCTATTAGAAAGATCAAATGAATTAATACATTTAATACTTAGACTACTGCCATGCACATAATAATTATTAGTTGCTATTGATGAGGTAACACTGAGGCCAACTGACTTTACCTACAACACGTGTTTTTAAATGGCAGAGGTGGGATTTGGACTAACACTTCACTCCAAATCTAAATATCCAGGATTGAGGTTAGGAGGAAAGAAGTTCTGGGTAGGTTTTCTTAAAACTGCTAGTCAATAAAGTTAAAGTTTGGAACACCAAAGCATTTTCTGTATATATTCCATTTCATGGTTTTGTACATTGTTTTTACTTATTTTCTTCTCATGTCTCAGTAAAACAAACCTTTAAAAATTTTCTACATTGTTTTGTTTTTGTACACTTTGGTCATGGCAAGTTTAGGGGAGGGTGGAGGAAGGGACAGTGGAATCACTCTTCCTGGTACCTTTGTGCTGCTTGATACCAGATGAAAGCAAAGTAATAGGACAAGACTGGCCTAGGTAGCTAGGGCAGAAGGCAGTTAAGTATGGAAACTATGAAAGAACAGAGAAGGGGCCAGCCAGGAAAACTGAAGTCTCCTAGCCAGAAGAATTTTCTTTTTTCTCCCCACCTAGTGAATTTCCACAGTAAGCAAACAGTATTATGACAGGTTTTTTAGCAAAGCCATGGAATCAAATCATCCACTCTCCAAACAGTAAGACTGTTGATGCTACACATCTAATTGGCAAAGCAAGTAAATGCTTTTAAAAAAGGAAAAGAGATGTTTAATTTTGTTAGTCAATTCTAGTACCCTACATGTCTATTTCTGCTTCATCATCTAAGGAGTATTTAATAATTTAGTTAGACACAGCAGGCAGTTTGCATATTGTGACAAAGGATGGCAAAAATTACAATTACTTGATTAGTTATGGAAATGCTAAAATACAAGGCAATGGACTGAAAGAGATGCTAAACTTGCTTGTTTCAGGCAGAGGTGACCTTTCTGAAATATGACTGTTTTTACAAAGCTGACACTGTACTTTTGGTGAGACAAAAATATACCGTGATATCTGTAAATTACAAAACTCAAAAGTAACTTTTGGAACAAGACTTATTTTTCCAAGTCAGGAAGTATTAAACCACATTATCATACCTGGTATCAATTTTATCTTGAAACCATTTGCTGTGAGACGAGGATCGGACAGGTAAGTTGATCCACTGTATCTTTGGTCATCTGCTGTCATTTTATTTAAAATCTCTAAATAATGAGATCCATTAAAAAGACTGAAAAAGAAATTATGGCCCTTTAACTTATTAAATACGTGAAGTGAAATAAGAGAATTTACGGAGAAAAGTTAATCCAATGGCCCTTTAAAAAGTGTTATTATCACTAACCAAAATACAAAGGGATAAGGAGCCCTGTGAGAAACTTTACCTTTTTACATTTCTGTTAATACTTCGTAGACCTACCATATATACAGTGTACAGAAAGGAGGACGAATAGACACAAAAGACAGTTTCTATCTTCTAGAATGTTATACAAACTAAATATGAAATTTAAAAAGTACTCTCTCTATAATACAAATGAAAACTTTATTTATAAATAACGCCATTTTATACCTTTATTTACAAAGACACATTGTCAAGTTATTGATGTAGCCCATCCTGTGTAATAGTCTATTGCTAGTCAAGGTTTCTTCAATAAGAAGACAAGCATGTATCTTTTTCTCCCAAGAACTTATAAAAGTAATTCAGGGCTTGGGAGAGATACCTCCAGTATACTATAGGCATGGTATGTTTGCCAAAGGTGGCATACGTTGAGTGGTACTAGCCCTAAACAAAATTTTGAGGTGGCCAACGATTATCTAGGGCACAAATTAACGTTTCATGCTGGTTTTAGGCTTGGTCAGGTGCTTCGTAACATGTTATTTACAGTAATGTGTCGGTTACAGTTGACACCTATGTAAATAACGCACTGTTCTATATTCTATCTAGTGCAGGATGATGAGCTGCTACTTCTTCATTAAAATCTTGTACCCCTTGAAAATTAAATGAATAGATGATGTCTTTGCTTATCACCTCTGAAAGGCTGAGGACCCCACTGGCTATAAGAGCAGATATCATGGAGAGGAGAACTTTGGCTATATAGCAGATGTGCGCTGTCTGGTCTAACCCAACATTGAGAAGATCAATCTGAGAGCCAGTGGCGGTGGTAGTGGTGGTGATAATGAGATAGTATAGAAATTAGTGGTGCAGGGTCTACAGTTACTGTCAAGATTGGAATGCTGGATCCACTGCTTATATACTGACTGTATGAACCTTGGTAAGTTACTTAACATTCTGTGTTTCAGTTTCCTCGTTAAAATGTGGATACCTCTCATACAGTTATTGTGAAGATAAGATCATGAAAGCAAGGGGCTTAGTAAAGTTCCTATCATATAGTAAGAGCTCAATAAATATGAGCCATTATTGTTATTATTATTGAGCTCTTACTTTGTATTTTATAATCTCTAAATTATATACTCCGTTGAGAGATAAACTACACAACCTGCATTAGAACTCTGACACGAAAATTGAGCCCAACCCATAATTACCTTCTTTATGACTCAGTTTTTAAAAACTTATATTATTAACTGTGATGGGGATGTCATATTTCAGAAGAAAGGTGAAAACAATTTTGAATTAAGCTTTGTTGCTGTCCATGTTCAAATAAGAAAGATTTATTCTCAGGCCAGTATGGACCCCAAATAATAACTTTTAATTTATTTGTTTTTAAATAACAGAATGCCACAAAGAAGGATATTTTTAAAAACCTGTAATTCATAAAGCACAAAAATATTTTTGAGATCTAAATGAAAATTTACGAATACCATTTAGAAAAGCAGTGGAGTATACAAAATACACCTTAGCTCTTTTTAAGTGAAGAAAAAGAAAAGTACTATCAGATTTTTGAACTGTTTTAATTAAGCCTAAGGCTGTATTAATTCTTTTTAATTCTTTCTTTGACAGTTTCCTAGCCGGTCTTAAAAGAAAACTGTAAAAGACACTGGGTTTTAATTACTGTGATTACTATTGCCTTAATTAAAAAGATAGCTTTATCAAATGTTTTTTTGGTTCTGGCCTGTTTTTCTTTCCGGAGGCAGGGTCTTTAACACAAGGGTTTAAATACATTTTTTAAATGATTTCTGATTTATTCTTGGAAGTCTGAAACAGAACGTTGGCCTCCAAAACAAATTGTCATCTTTTTAATTTCAGGTTTTTATCTCCTTTGTCATAAATATAATTTCTTCTACCTATGTCAGACTAAAAAAGAAATATTAAGTACAAAAAAGTAAAATGTTAGTAGATTATTTAACAGTTATTTGTTTTTACAGAAAACAATTTGCTCACATAGGATATGAAAAGGAAATACCCCCATAACAATCTATCATAAAGTTAGTTCAGGCAACAATCATCAATGGATAAAACCATTAGATGGAAAGGTTATTGGGGAACTTTAAGATGGAACATCAGGTTGTCAGCAGCTGAACCCAGTGATAAGTGCCTTTTGATGTGATGAAATATGAAGTACATAGCACCACCTATTAAGCAGTCTTACCAGAAAGTAGAATCTAAATCTATTCAATCCTCCTGAGCTAACTTCCATTTAAAAATGGGAGAGGGAAAAACAAGTTAAACACCATCACAAGAAAGCAAGAGAGACAAATAGAGACAATGGGATATCTCAATGAACAAGCAACTAAGAATCTACATTAACGGTGTGATATTAGAAGAGATTTAAAATACAAAGCAAAATGTAATGGTTGGACCTTGTTTAGATATAAATTAAACTTAATTTAAAAACTATAAAAAGACATTCTGAGACAATGAGGAACAATTCCAAGGAATTAGTATTGTGTAACGCATGAAAAAAGGCATTGTGGCTAAGAAAATGGCCATTTTAGAGAGAAACATACTGAAAATTCTAAGGATGGGAATCATTCTAAATCCTTTAGCAAGAGGAAAAACATACATGTGTGTATATATATATATATATATATATATATATATACATACCAAGGACAGACAGTAAATGTGGCAAAATCTTGATAATTGTTGATAAAGGCATTTATTGAATAATTCTGTTTTGGTATATGTTTGAAATGTTAAAACAAAGAGTGCACAATGAAGAAGAGTCATGGCAATCCAATGTCAGGACTACCCTGGGGAAATCACTAATGTACAGGGGGGAACTGAGCTTGATATTTATTAACTGCAGAAGTAAACTATCTAGAATATTCTAAAATTATTTATTTAAAAACAATTCCATTAAATATGTGAAATCAAATTACAAAAATTTCTTTAAATAAATACCACTTTTCCCTGCTAGGAAACACTTTCAACTTTTTACCTTCAATTTCAATAAATGTTCTTAGAGTAAAAAAAATTATATTACTTCACCATACCTCTCTGTCAATATAATTGGCTTTTCGAGCGGCTCTGCAGGAAGTTTGTGATTCTCAAGAAGTCTTTTAAATAGCAGCGCTTCTTCCACTCTGTATGGATTTAATAACATTATCTCTGTTTTGGATGTAATTAGCCACGCATCAGGAAACTTGAGATTGTGGATCAAGTAAGATTCGTCCTTTTCTTCTAAGTCAAATTTCCTATGTTTATCAGAATTCTTTTTTAAGTTTTCCATAGAAAACGGGATCTGAACTTTTTTAATGTTTTGGGTTTTTTTTTCAATTTGGGACTGAAAGAGCTCATCAAGTTTTGGCTGATTAGATAATGAAGTTTTCAACTTGTTCTTCTGTGCCAAATTCCATGCGCTGGTGGGTTTTATCCTTTTTTTGCCATCTTTTAATGATACTTGCGACTCCTGTTCAATGGCTCTCTTGATTTGCCTATTGTATCTTTCCAAGTCTTTAGTAGCCTTCTCTTC
Organism: Leucopleurus acutus; assembly: GCF_964270905.1. Lineage (NCBI taxonomy): Eukaryota > Metazoa > Chordata > Mammalia > Artiodactyla > Delphinidae > Leucopleurus > Leucopleurus acutus. The sequence goes on along the minus strand of NC_139149.1, from coordinate 74,617,192 downwards.
ATATCTATGAATAGAGATAAAAAAGAACTAATGAAGTCATAATGAGAAATACATTAACCATCTGAAGCAAATTTTATAAAAAATAAAGAGCTGGCATTCCAGGTTCAGTAACGACAAAGGAGTTCGTATTGGATTAACCCACCTTAATATAACCATAAGCTCTGAACAAAATACAGAAATCAACCATTTAAAATAGGCACTGAAGAGCAATGAAAAGCATGCAGAATTTGGAATGGATTCAACCCTTGAAAAAAGAGAGATCCACATTTATACCACTTTTACCCAGAGGGCAGTCCCCAGAGCATTAAGGAAGAGTAGCAAGAACTCAGTCAGAAAGCTGTACTCTTATTAGACTGAGTCATCAGAACACAGAACTCCCTGCTTCCAAAACAGCTGGAAATTGAGGGAGAAAATCCCGTGTGAGAATCTAGAGGAAAATAATCACTAGAAGGCTAAATAAGCTAAACAGAGATTTCAGTGGCTGCCTGCTGCAGGAGAAACAGAGTTTGGAGTTTAAATCCCACATAATTAGATGACTTGGAAAACACTTTGGGCTTTCAATTAAAACTGGAGGAGGGCTACATCTTACAACTTAGGGGTAAGGAAACAAAACAAAAACAAACAAACAAAACAAAAAACTATGTTCTAGAACTAAGGAAGCTGCCCTAGGACTAACAGCAAAATTTAAACAGTCTTTGCCTAAGGAAGTGTAAAACAAAGTCTCCTTAAGCTCCAGGTGATCTGTCAGCAATTTAAATGCGTGGTAGAACAAAACCCAACACTTTTCGGAAGATAACAGAATCCAGAGTTTCTACAACATATCAACCACAATGTCCATTATACAAGCAAAAGTTACCACTCAAGCAATAAAAAAGGAAAATGTGAGTTATGGTAAAGAGAAAAAGTGGACAGTAAAAACCAACCTCAAGATGATGATGTAGATGTCGGAACTGCAAAAAAAAATTTTTTAATTGGTCTTTACATATATTTAAGGACTTAAGAAAAAGATGATCACAATGAGAGACTAGAAGGGGTAATCTCAACAGAGAAGGGAAATTATAAAATGAACCAAATGGAAATGGAAATTCTAAAACTAAAAAATAGAATATCTGAAATGAAAAATTCACTGGGTACACTTAACAGCAGATAAGAGATGGCAAAAGAAAGGATCAGGAAATTTGAAGACAGATCAAAGGAAATTATCCAATCTGAACAACAGAGAGAAAAATGATTGAAAGAAGACTGGAAAAACACTTCAGTGACTTATGGCAAAACAAGCAACCTAACATATATGTAATTCGAGTCCCAGATAAAAAATATAAAAGTAATGGGGTAGGGACGTCCCTGGTGGCACAGTGGCTAAGAATCCGCCTGCCAATGCAGGGGACATGGGTTCGAGCCCTTGTCCGGGAAGATCCCATGTGCTGCGGAGCAACTAAGCCCATGAGCCACAACTACTGAGCTTACGCTCTAGAGCCTGCGAGCCACAACTACTGAGCCCGTGTGCCCTAGAGCCCATGCTCCAAAACAAGAGAAGCCACTGCAATGAGAAGCCCTTGCACCGCAATGAAGAGTAGCCCCCAGCTTGCTGCAACTAGAAAAAGGCTGTGCACAGGAACAAGACCCAATGCAGCAAAAAAAAAAAAAAAAAAAGTAATGGGGTAAAAATATTCAAAGAAATTATGGCTGAAAGTTACCCAATTTGGATAAATGCAACATTTTACAGATTCAAGAAGGTCAGTGAACCCCAAGCAGGAAAAATGCAAAGAAATCCACAGCTTAAGTACATTAGAATCAAACTGCTGAAAACCAAAGATAAAGATAAAATCTTAGAAGTACAGAGGAGGAAAAAAAAAGATGTTACAAAAAAGGAGCACCACAACAAATGATGGATATAACTTCTCATCATAAGCAATGCAGAGCCAGATAACAGTGAATAACATCTTTTAAGTGCTATAAGAATCCAGGATTCAATTATATCCATAAAAATTTACTTCAAACTTGAAGATGAAACAGACATTTTCAAAAAGAAAGCTGAGATCTGTTGCCAACATAATTACATTATTAAGAAATGTCACCACACGGAAACTCAGATGTATAGGAAAAAATGATGAGCACCAAAAATGGTAACTATGTAGGTAAACAGGAAAAAAAAAAAAAGATCTTTTGAAAAATTCTCTTATTTCTTTGAAAGAAAACTGTTTAAATTTTAAAAGTAATATTTAAAGATGCGGTTTATTTTTACGTAGATGTAAAATATATGACACCAACTATGTAAAGGACAGGGGTGGTAAGTGGAATTACACTTGGAATATTTTTATAGTTTATGTGAAATGGTATCCTATTTTTTAAATAATTAATTAATTAATTTTATTTATTTATTTTTGGCCACGTTGGGTCTTCGTTGCTGCATGCAAGCTTTCTCTAGTTGTGGTGAGTTGGGGCTACTCTTCATTGTAGTGCACGTGCTTTTCATTGCGGTGGCTTCTCTTTTTGTGGAGCACAGGCTCTAGGCGCGCAGGCTTCAGTAGTTGTGGCATGTGGGCTCAGCAGCTGTGGCTCGTGGCCTCTAGAGCACAGGCTCAGTACTTGTGGAGCACGGGCTTAGTTGCTCCGTGGCATATGGGATCTTCCCGGACCAGAGCTTGAACCTGTGTCCGCTGCATTGGCAGGTGGATTATTAACTGCTGTGCCACGGAAGTTCCTAAAGTGGTACCCTATTAACTCTAAGTAGATTATGATAAATTAAGGATGTATAATGTATTCCCCAGAGCAAAAAATAAGGCAAAGCCAATAGAGGAATTAAAATTAAATATGAAATTATAGTCTTTTAACCCTAAAGAGGCTGCCTCTCTCCCAAAACAAGGAGGAACAGAGGAACAAAACTGAGAAGGAATAGGAAAATGGTAGACCAAAACACAACCATATCAATTAATACATTACATGGACTAACTATTGCATTTGAAAGGCAGAGTCCGTCAGACTGAATTTCAAAAGCAAAATCCAGAGATGTAAAGGTGTGACCAACAAGGTGGAGTAGGAAGATCCTGAGCTTACCTCCTCCCATGGGCACAACAAAATTATAACTATTTACAGAGCAGCTATCGATTAGAATGAACTAAAGACTAGCAGAGATCTTCTACAACTAAAGATATAAAGAAGGAACCACAATGAGATGGGTAGGAGGGACGGAGTCGTGGTATAGTCAAGACCATACCCCCAGGGGAGAAGACCCACAAACAGGAGAATGATATCAATCACAGAGCTTCTTTCCAAAGAGCATAGGGTCTGAGCTCCACATTAGGATCCCCAGCTCAGGGGTCCTGCACCAGGAAAGAAGAACGCAGAACGTTTGGCTCTGAAGGTTAGTGAGGCTTACTTTCAATAGAGTCAGAGGGCTGAAGGAAATAGAGATTCCACTCTTAAAGGGCACACACAAAATCTCACACAGTCCAAGACCCAGGGCAGAAGCAGTAATCTGAAAGGAGCTGGGTCAGACCCACCTGCTGATCTGGGAAAGCCTCCCAGAGGCAGGAGGCAAATGGAACTCACCGTGGGGACATAGATACTGGCAGTAGCCATTTTAGGGAGCTCATTCTACCATGTGCAATGCTGGTAAGCACCATTTTGGAATCCTCCCTCTAGCTTATTAGCTTTGGGATGCAGTCCTGCCCCAAGCCACCAGCCTGTCAGCATCAGTACTGGGACACCTCAGGCCAAGCAGCTAGCTGGGCAGGGACATAGCACCACACACCAGCAGGCCAGCTGCCACAGGACCCGAGTCAACAGCCCCTTAGGACCTGGCCCCATCTACCAAAGGGCCTGGGATCCGGCTCCCCATACCAGTGCATGGGCACTAGCCCTGGGACATTCAGCCAGCCATTGGAACTGGTCCTGGCACCAGCAGGCAGAGACCAACTCTAGGACCCCACAAGGTCCTGTAGCTGGAAACCCCAGGACCCAGCTCTGCCCACCAGGGGTTAGACAACAGACCCAGGACATCTTGGGCCTGGGCCCATACACCAGCCCTGGAAACTCTAAGCCCTGTACCAAGAAACGCCAAGATGCAGCTTTGCCCACTAGTGTGCTGGCACTAGCCCCAGGACCCAGCCTCACTCACCAGTGGGCCAATACCTACTCTGGGACACCCCAGACTCCACAGCTAGCCATGTCAGGAACTGGGCCCACTCACCAGCAGGCCAACAGCAGCTTTGGGACACCACAACTATACAGAAAGCTGTGTCAGGAACCACCTCTGCCTACCAGCAGGCAGACACTAGATCAAGGAAACCCAGCCGGCAGCCAGCCACCTGGAGACCCCGCTCCACCCACCAATGGGCCAGGACTAGCCTCGGGACCCCCCAGGACTCCACAGCCAGTCAACTCATGACCTGGCCCCATCTACCTGTGGGCGGCCCACACCAGTAACCAGGACTCCTCTGGCCATTCCAGGACATGGCCCTGCCCACCATCAGCTGGCACCCTTTGTATAAGGCAGGGCATGGCGACCAACTGGAATGGGGGCCAGCCACAACCACCAGCACACCCACAGTAGTCAGCCCACCACAACAGAAGGACCCACACAACCCACATAGAGGACACCACTAAAGCATATAGCTCTGGTGACCAGACAGGAGTGATCTCCTACAAAAGGCCACTTCTCCAAGAGGGGGAAATGGAATGAACCTACCAAATACATAGAAATAAAAACAGCATATTAGGCAAAATGAGGCAAGAGAGAAACATGTTCCAAACGAAGGAACATGATAAAACCCCATAAGAACTAAGTAAAGTGGAGATAAGCAATCTACCCAATAGAGTTCAAGGTAATGATCATAAAGATGCTTAAAGAACTCAGGAGAAGAATGGACAGGCACAGTGAGAAGTTAGAAGTTTTTAACAAAGAGTAGGAAAATACAAAGATAACCAAACAAAGATGAAGAATACAATAACTGAAATAAAAAATACACTAGAAAGAATCAACAGTAAATTAGATGATACAGAGGAACAGATCAGTGAGCTGGAAGGCAGAGTAGTGGAAATCACTGAAGCTGTACAGAAAAAAAGAAAAAGAAATGAGGACAGTTTAAGAGACCTCTGGGAGTCTCTTATGTCAAGTGTACTAATGTTCTCATTATAGGGGTCTCAGAAGGAAAAGAGAGAGAGAAAGGGGCAGAGAACATATCTGAAGACATACTAGCTTAAAACTTCTCTAAACCTGGGAAAGGAAACAGACATCCAGGAAGTCCAGGATGCACAGATAGTCCAAAACAGGATCAACCCAAAGAGGACCACACCAAGACACACTGCTATTAAATTGGCAAAAATTAAAGATAAAGAGAGTATATTAAAATCAGCAAGGGAAAAGCAAGAAGCTATGCATAAGAGAATTCCATAAGGCTATCAGCTGACTTTTCAGCAGAATCTCTGAAGGCCAGAGGGAATGGCATGATATATTTAGTGATGAAAGGCAAAAACCTACAACCAAGAATACTCTACCCAGCAAGTCTTTTGTTCAGATTTGAAGGAGTGATAAAAAGTTTGACAGACAACCAAAAGCTAAAAGAGTTCAGTACCACAAAACTAGCTTTGTAAGAAATGTTAAACACAACAAATAACTTGGTGTGGATGTGGAAAAAAGGGAACCCTCGTGCACTGTTGGTGGGAATGTAACCTGGTGCAACCGCTATGGAAAACAGTCTGGAGATTCCCCAAAAAATTAAAACTAGATCTAACATATGATCCAACAATTCAACCTCTGGGTATTTATCCAAAGAAAACATGATAAATATAACTAACATCGATGTATGTTGTATATTAAAGGCGTTAAGAAAGTAAATCCTAAGAGTTCTCATTCCAAGGGAAAAAACATTTTTTTCTAATTCTTAATGTTGTATATATATGAGATGATGGCTGTTCACTAAACTTATTGTGGTAATCATTTTACGATGTATGTAAGTCAAATCATTGTGCTGTACACCTTAAACTTATACAGTGCTGTATGTCAATTATATCTCAAGGAAAAAAAGAGTAGACGCCTAAAAATTTAAAATATTAATATTTTAAATGAAGTGACTACTAATATTTTAAAAATTATCAACATTTAGAAAATGCACTTTGTCAGAAACACCTTCACCTTCAGTATAGTTGAATATTTTTGTTTCACTTTCACATTTACTTTTGCTTTTGCATACTGAAATAAGTACAATGTTCTTTATTCTGCTAATCTATGCTAAGCACAATTTGCCAAGCTGCTTTCAAGTATTTGATCAATTTCCTATGCAATACTCTGGTCTAATTTCTTAGGGAAAAGCACCAAGAGATGGGCAACGGAATCTTTTTCTATCAAAACATCACTAACTCTCAGGGGAAAAAGTACTAAAATACAATGAAGGATTAAAAAAACCCTTTATAATAATTAAAATTTATTTTAAATCTAGGAACATAAAGCACAATCCAACACAGCAAAATTAAAATGCAGTCCACTTAAATAAAAAAGCAAATTCCAGCTATATGTGTCTACAAGAGTTACACAGATAGCACGGGGGAAAAAGATAGTTTGAAAGTAAAAGAATGGAAAAGATAAACCATGCAAATCGTAAGCATAACAGCAGCTTATAGTAATATACGATGAAATAAATTTCAAAACAAGAAATAATACCACAGATAACAGGAATATTTCATAATGACCAAAGGGAATCATTAGGAAGGTATACCAATCACAAATGTGCATGGATCTAATAACAACAAAGCTTCAAACTATGTGAAGCAAAAACTTACAGATCTAAAAGTAGAAATACATCCAGAATTACAGTTGGGGACTTTAATGCCCCTCCCTTAGGCACTGACAGAATTAGACCAAAACAAAAAAATCAGTAAAGCCTTAAGAAGATTTTAGCAATACTATCAACTACCTTGACTTAATTGTCATTTTAGAACACTACATCTAACAGCTACAGAATTCAGATTCTTTTTAGGAGCCCATTCTTCGAGATATGCTGCTGGGCATAATTCTCAATAAATTCCTAAAGATTTAAATCTAACAGTATTTTCCCTGTCCATGACAAAATTAATTAGAATTCAGTAGCAATAAGATATTTAGAAAAACTCCAAATATTTGGAAACTAAACAATACAGCTTTATTCGTAATATCCCATATCTGGAAAGAACACAATGTTCATCAACTGGAGAGTGAGAAAACAAATTGTGGTATACTTATACAACTGAGTATTACTTACTGATTAAAAAAGAATAAACTATATGCATACATTCAACAAACATGGATGAAAACGACAAAAATATTTTGTTGAGGGGAAGAAGCTGGACATAAAGGAGTACATATCATTATGATTTTATATATAAGAAGTTTAAGTCCTGGAAAAACCAAGCTAGTGCGACGGAAATCAAAATAGTGGCTGAGAATGGAGACTGGTTTCTAGGTAGCATTAAAGAACCTTCTGGGGTGATGGAAATGTTCTATATTTTGTTTGCAGTGGTGGTTTCATCGTTGTACACATATGAAAATGCACTAAGCTATATACATTTAAGATCTATGCATTTCACAGTAGCTAAACTTTACCCAATTTAAAAAAACATTTAAGGTACAGGCAACTAAAAAAAAAAAAAAAAGGAATAATTAAATAATAAAATAAGGAGTCAGGGCTTCCCTGGTGGCGCAGTGGTTGAGAGTTCGCCTGCCGATGCAGGGGACACGGGTTCGTGCCCCGGTCTGGGAAGATCCCACATGCCGCGGAGCAGCTAGGCCCGTGAGCCATGGCCACTGAGCCTATGCGTCCGGAGCCTGTGCTCCGCAACAGGAGAGGCCACAACGGTGAGAGGCCCACGTACCGCAAAAAAAAAAAAAAAAAAAAAAGTCAATTTTAGATGTGAAGAGCTCCTTAAATATGTGCTATATCATCAACATAGAAGAAGCAATTCCCTGAGCACAACAAAAGAAAACTTACATACATTTAATAATTATATACTAGTAAAGTTAAGATCACTATAATAATAACACTCAAAATAAAAATTATATGATTAAATTTGTAATGGTTTCATAGCTAAATGTTAATTTTTTTGTTACTATTTATTTCTCATTTTAGAGTCAACAATAAAAAAATAAATTCAAATAAACTGAACACATCCAAACCACCTAATTTAATTCAATTTCAAACAAGGTAATGGACCTTTTAAAATTATACTGGGTAAGGGCTTCCCTGGTGACACAGTGGTTAAGGATCCACCTGACAGTGCAGGGGACACAGGTTCGAGCCCTGGTCTGGGAAGATCCCACACAGCTCGGAGCAACTAAGCCCGCGCGCCACAACTACTGAGCCTGTGCTCTAGAGCCCGCAAGCCAAAACTACTAAGCCCACGTGCCACAACTACTAAAGCCCGTGCACCTAGAGCCCGTGCTCCGCAACGAGAAGCCACCGCAATGAGAAGCCCGCGCACTGCAATGAAGAGTAGCCCCCACTCACCGCAACTAGAGAAAGCCCACACGTAGCAACAAACACCCAACGCAGCAAAAAATAAATAAATAGATTTATTAAAAAAAAAATTATACTGGGTAAAAAGTTAAGAGGTCTTTTCTTTTTGGTTAACAATAACAGAAGTAAAATGAAACTCCTGGGGCCAAAGACAGCAGTCTGGTATAGTGGTTATATCAACCCTTTTCTAAAAAATTGAGATGTCTGGGTCCTACCCTCAGAGTTTCCAATTCTCCACACCTAGGCTGGAGTTGGGCAGCATTATCTTTAAAATGAGTTTTAAGTACTTAGAATAGTGCTTGGCACATAGTAAATGATAATAAATGTTCGTTATCATTATTTTCTATCAAGAAACACCTATCTTATAATGAACGGGGCACACAATTGACTAAACGTTGGTAATTACTTGAGCAACCTTGCTAAAACGTTCTTTAAATGCAGTTTTAAAATTGAGACTAGAAAATGTTATTTCTAATCTTAAGAAACTCTTAAGAAACTGTTTGAGTTCTATTGTAGATAACATATATACATTTTTAAGGAGAAATTTGAGTAGTTATGTACTAGGAAATAAAAATGATACTATTGGGAGAATGGAATTAAATGTTAAAAGTGAGACTAAAACACAAGAAACAAGCACGTTATATAATTTGTACTCAGCATATGTTTGTTAAATAAAGAAATGTTAGCTGGAGGAGAATGTAAAACAGCCTTTATTTCACTGTGAACTAGATGAATGAAAAATGCCTCTTTTGGTTACTGACCAGGCCACATTCATAATTTTTTACGTTATTTTTCTCCCATTTCCGCTTAGAATCTGAAGTTCTGGATTATAAAACACAAAATTTTCAATACAGTTTACCTTCAATAAGTACTATAAATAAGTATTTTTATCTCTTAGACATTCAAACTCAAGATTTCCTCCTACGGTGGAAAATGAGTTCAAGATGAAGGTTACCATTTGTAATTAATTATGATGTGCAAATTTTCACATATGGTACTAATCTTTTGATTTATTCAAGAAGTCAATTTAATTAGTTCCTTGGGAAATATAAAAAGTTATGTCCAAAGGAATATTAGGTAAATGTTAAGTAAAAACAGCTGTTATCTTCAACTTTATATCATTAAGGGATTTAGTAACTTGAACAAAAAATATTCTGATTTATCAGTAATCAATTCAAATGTTTCTGTGTCTCAAGATTACATGTAATTATAAAGTTTACTTACCATTTTTCAATAATATCCCAAGTACAGTACTGTTCTAAGTTATTTTAAGTAGAAATATGTTCATAGCTACTACAAATGAAAGTTCAAGTTCACATCAATTGACTGAGAACCCAGTGGGAGGACACAGTGGTTTCTAATCCACTAGAGGAAAGGAGAAGAAAGCAAGGGGGGAAAAAAAATCCAGAAAGGAAAAATTTTAAAATGTAGGTACCCTCTATTGCAAAGTCTATCCTAAGCTCTCGGTAGAAAACCCGGATCCAGTGTCTTATTCAAAACTGTTTGAACCTTCCATGATCTGACCAGCCTACCCCATCTTTCTTTATCACACTCCCCCATGATCCATTCCTGTCATAAAGGGCATCTTCCAGTTCCTCAATAACTATTTTCCTTCTAGCTTCTGGGCATTCTTACATGCTGTTCCTTCTACAAAGAAAATTCCCTACACCATTTTGATTAATTTCTACTCAGGGAAGCATTTCCTGTCCCATAAATATGATTAAGCCCAACTGCTAACTGTTTTCATAACTCTTCTGTGTTCCTTTTATTTAAAAACTCTTCATATTCTATGATTACTATTTGTTTAATAGTGTCTTCCTCACTAGACTGCACTTTTATGAGTAGTAAAAGTATCTTTTATTTATAATTTATCACTGTATCTGAAATGACTAGCTAGAGTACATAGGGCCTTGTACACAGAATGGCCTCAGTAGATAGTTCCTAACTGAAAGAAACAAGGAAGGGAAAGAGAAGGGAAGGGAAGGGAAGGAAGCAAGGGAGGAAAGAAAAAAGGGAAGGAAGGGGATGGAAAAAAAACAGGAAACAAGAAGAGAAAAAAAGGGAAGAAAAGGAAGAATGGCTGGAAAGACTGATTATCTGTAGAACAGGAGTCTACTCTCATATCCCTTCACACTCCTTGTAGAATTTAAGACCATGGAAAGAATTCTAAGATAAAGATCAGAAGAGAAATGGTAGTTAGTGTGATTCTTGTGTTATAACATATTTACTCTACCTTTTCACTAATCATGATTTTGATTCACAGATCCCTGGCTCTGGAAGATTCTAATAGAGCTTTTTGTGACATACAGTAAGCTCTCTGATCCCAAGATACCTATATTTTCTTCACAGGTTTCTATTTCTGGGCTCCAAATTAAATTTAACCTTGAATAAGCAAATGAAAAATAATATCTATCACAATAGAGAAATTTCCTTTTCACAGATTAAAAACTCTGATTAACATCATGAACAATTATTTACTATGTGCTAGTCATTTATCTTGTATCATAACACACAATATATCTTATTTAATTTTCACAACAATCCGGGAGATACTGTCCACACATTTTTACAAAAAGCTATCAAAGAGAGGAAGTGAGGTTAGAACGCAGGTGTAGCTTCAGAGGCCTGCTCTTGACCAACAATGCCTCTTTTGTATACCTTATGGCAATAGAGAAAATTCTGAATTCCAGAATACTGCCTGATGATTAACAAATTTTTAGATGAGACCTATTAACCATAACCCTTGTACCTTAACACCTTGGGGCCTGCAAGGAGAAACAATGCCGACATTCCTTGAAAGGAAACTGGAGTAATACCTGCTATTGTGAGGCTGCAAGGGAACAGCTACCTTGAGCTGTTCCAATGTCAATACTTCCATGAGAACTGGGAACATCTATGCTTTTTTAAATTTTCTCAGACAGCTCTCAATTCATCACCTCCCTGGTCAATGCAATTCAACTTCTGAGGGCTTACTGTATTAAAACTCAAGTGCTCTCACCTTTAAACTGAATGTGTCATTTATGTAAGACAAAAGATAATTAACAATGTGTGAACCTTATTTGCATCTTAATTCAAATAAACTTTTAAAAAATTTGACATTTATGAAATAATTAGAAATTTGAACAATGAAGATTAAGGAATTCATGTTTTAGAAAGTGGTAACAATTTGTATTATGGCTCTGTTTAAAATAAGAGTATATTTATCTTTTACAGATATATATTAAAGAACAAAACACAACCACCATCCCCACTTAAAAAAAAAGTTAACTTGCGGAGGTTTTGCCTATTGGTGTGTTAATAGTGGTCTTTATTACTTTAAATTAACAGTGTCTTTATAAGATTGAAAAGCTAATGAAAAAATGAAAAAAAAATTGGTCAAGTATCCATGTAGTTTATCACCAAATATAAACTCTGGATGACAGGTTACATTTAAAATTTTTTCCAGATGTTTGACATAGTATTGCGATGCCTTAGGTCAGGGGTCCTCAAACCCCGGGACACGGACCGGTATCGGTCCACGGCCTGTTAGTAATTGGGCCGCACAGCAGGAGGTGAGCAGCAGGCAAGCGAGCGAAGCTTCATCTGCCACTCCCCATCACTCGCGTGACTGCCTGAACCATCCCCACCGGCCCCCACCAGTGGAAAAATTGTCTGCCACGAAACTGGTCCCTGGTGCCAAAAAGGTTAGGTAGGGACCACTGCCTCAGGTAATAATATGTGACTGGAAGTATAATTGCACTCTTTCATTTTCTTGTGAGCTAAATCACTCAAAACATAATATTTTGTGTTTACAGCAAGTGCCCTAAGTCAATTAGAAACAGCCCTCATATTTTTTGGGAATATTTATTCAGATCATCTGATCTAAAAATGGCAAATAATATGTAGTTATTTTAATCAAAGAGATCAAACCACCTATTTACCTAGCCCCAAAAACCCACCATAGTTTATAAGTTGTCAATAAATAAAAGATTTTATAAGAAAGCCTTGAGTTATACTGAATAGGAACAGTATTAACATCATTAAATTAAATCTGCAACAATGTTACAATTTTTTGTATTGTGTTACATATTTTAGAGACCAATTTAAAAAGGGAATAGTCAAGATCTTAAAAACACCACTGTTCTAATGCAAAAGTTTAAAAAAGAAAAAGTCCTGTCATAGGAAGATTAACGTAAAAATAAAAAAGAAATAGAAGAAAATGGTAGTTTTTAGTTAAGAATGGAAAACCTTTAACTACAAACTTAAATCAGAAAGTAGTTAAGGCTTGTACCAAAATAAAAAACAAACAAACAAAATCCCATAAAAACCTCTAAATTAGCAAAAAAGTAATGCCAAAAAAGGTACTTTAGTCACGCCAAAAGCCATTTTCCATTCTGCTTTTCCATAAATAAGTTAAAAAAAAAATTTTTTTAACTCAGTGAGTCATATAGAATGGAAATATCTGAACATTCAGGTCCCATGAAAGCTCTGGAAACTTACTTCAGTTTTTCCTCTTCACTCAATGTCTTCCACAGTTCTTCAATTTGTACTGTTGCATCTTCCAAACTGGTCTTGGAATTGTCTGTGAGAAACTGAGCACGATGATCTTGAACAAAAAGGGCACTTGCTGACATAGGTTTCTTGATTACTCGATTGCTAATTAAATCATAAGCTGTAAGCTGTCCAGATTTGTTATCTACCACATTTGATTTTTTGTTATAGGAACTTTCATTCAAATTCTTTTGTTCAGGACTTGGGTTATTATTATTATTACTTACTTTACATGCTAAACTTTCTTGAGGTACTAAAATTTTCACAGGTTCAATGTTTTCTCCTCTTGAATCTTTAAGTACATTTCCCTTGCTCCAGTCATCTACACAAATTTCCAAAGACTTCTCAGGAACTGCTTCTTCCTCATTTTCCCCACTCTCATCTATATGGCCTTTACTGCCATTTTCTGATTGGGCTTGCTTAACAGAACCTACAAAACAAACTTCACTATATTCCTTTTGGGTGTCCTCACATGATAAATTATTCATTGGAATCTCCTGAAATGTATTCCCACTGTTCTTATCAATGCTAGAATTTTCACTATTAAAATGATCATCACAATGGTCACCAATATGCATATGATGATTCAAACAATAATTAGTGTTTTGCCCAGATTTATCATTATGCACATCATTCTGGAAAGGAATGGCTGAAGTATCAACATTTGGATAATTATTTCCAGATGTTTCCATCGTAGTAAAAAGCACATCTGTTTCTGTTGTTTTACTAACAACCATGTCATCTGAGGAAACATCTGTTTTATTACTTTCATAAGAATTTGTACTAGTTAGTGATCCATAATAAGTTGTCATCAGATTTTCAAGAGCAATCAACACAGATTCCTAAAAATACAAATTAACAAATGTTAGAGGAAATTATGAAAATAATATTAAAAAATCTACAGAAACAAGCATATCTTTTTCATATGAAAATGGCTAGGACTGCATAAATCTGTAAATAGCATAAATACAAAAAAAATCTGAAAAAGATTACCTTATTCTGTAATAATACTTGACTTTTATCTGGTGTTAAATTCACATCTACATCAGCTGTAGGAACATCAATTTTCAGAAAGAAAATGGGATACAAACGAGTAGATTCCTTTAGGCATTTCAGATTGTAATAATGTCGGATTAGCTAGAAATATATGTAATGAGTGAAAGACAAAAAAAAAAAAGACATAAAAAAAGATAGTATTGCCATCTTTAAAATACCACCAAAAGAAGCATATTTAACTAAGAAACTGAGTAGATGTAACTGCTTATTAGGAAAAGCAGTATCTAAATAGTAATGCTCATTTAGAGGCTTTGAACTTACATAAAGCACAAGCATTCATTAAGAAGTACAAATATCCAATGCAACTGGCTTCATGGTTAAAAGATCATAGCGTCATGGATGTTTTGAAAGTCCTGGGTTCAAATCCAAATTGTGTTACTTCCTCGTTATGTGGTCTAAGATAGTCACAAACATTTCAGTCTCTTCACTATAAATAAGGATAATAATTCACCACAGAACTGTTGTGAAGAGTCATATGTAAGGTACCTAGCACAATGCTTAATAAATGATATTGTATCTATTTTTCCTTTTCCTTATTTTGGAACAAATTCTTAGAAGTAGTCCTTATAAGAAGCTGACAAGTGACAGAGTTTTTATTTCTGATCCAAGTGATACTTTTTCTTAAAAAGATTACCTTTAATATATCTTTTTGGTGTACTGGTCGACTGTTTATAAAGATGAAACTCCTTTCTGGGGTCGAAAGACTTGTGAAAGAGTGGTCTGCATCATGCTTTGGAAGAAATCCACTTAGATAAATCTATAATTATAATAAATAATTACAGAATTGATATGCAATGTCAATGATAAATGTGATTCCATGGGTCTGGCTATATACAATACATTAAGAGGTATAAAAAAATTGAGACTTCCCTGGTGGCTCAGTGGTTAAGAATCCGCCTGCCAATGCAAGGGGCACAGGTTCGAGCCTGTGTGTGCCGTGTGCCACAACTACTGAGCCCGTGTGCCACAACTACTGAGCCTGCGTGTCACAGCTACTGAAGCCTGCACACCTAGAGCCCGTGCTCTGCAACAAGAGAAACCACCACAGTGAGAAGCCCGCGCACCACAATGAAGAGTAGCCCCCACTTGCCCCAACTAGAGAAAGTCCGCACGCAGCAATGAAGACCCAACACAGCCAAAAATTAAAAAAATGAAAAAAAATAATAAAGTAAGTAAAAAAAATTAAAAAGCCTAAATAACACTGTATATATTTTTTAAAAGGTATAAAAAAATTAACAAACAAATGGATTTCGATCTTAAGGTCTAAAGAGCCATATATTTCCTGATAACCATGTCATGAGCATTAACCTTAAATAAATTACTGAAGCGTGTTAAATTGGTGTTCTCAGCCTCTGACTCTCCCTTTTTGCAATTCTATTTTAAGGAAAAACTGGCATTCATGAGAGTTTCACCAACGGCCATATATCTTATTGTCATAGGACATACAGCATAAATACTGCTCTTTGCTCAACCTGATCTTCTTTCTGTCTCCTAAAAATTTCTTTCCTCATATTGTGACTTTCCTCTGGCTCTTTATCCTTTTCTTTTCAGCAACCGTTTTCTGTAAAGAAGTGGCTGTTTCTATCTTTATTCTGAGTATGCTATGAAGTCAATCTGACTGGGTTTTCATTACTGAGGGAAAATAAAAAAATCTTTTACTCTTTGATACATTGCAGCATTGTACTTTATCTTCATTTTTGTTTAGAGAACTACTTTACAAATGTTTGAAGAGGGAGAAAATAAAGAAGAATCCTAGAAAAAATACCAGCGAGAAGATTGACTGATTTAGGGAACAGAAGGCAAGGAAAATGCTCCTACTTTTACTTTTAAAGATAATACAGAGAATTGTTAGGAATACCGGATAGAGCCAGACTGACATGATTTAAATCCTAGCTCTACTACTAGTGTGATCTTGGTCAAATTATTCAAAATACAGGCCTATAATAATCTCTTATCTGAAACAACCGGCATCAGCTGTTTTATTAACCTGTTAAGAAACAGTAATAATGGGAAAATTTCAGCTTAGGTTTAGAAAAGCAAGAGTGTCAGTGGGGGTGCTATTTTTAGTTAAGCAGAAACCATGAGGCTCCTTACCAACGTATCCTGCAGGCTGCCACCTATGTCTACAGCTATCCCTGCCCTTGGAAGTAAGTGCTTAAGGAGATGCAGTACCAATTTTAGAACACTAAGCGCATTACCATCACAGTGCCAAACTGTGCCAATTAAAAAAAGTTAATAAATAAACCTAGATAATCCATTATAAAATGAAAATACTTAATTAACTGTAAAACTTAACAGGACTTATAAATGGTTGTATAATTTACCAAGTAACATAAGACCCTTCTTAAAGCACCTGCTGAGCATCAGGGAGAGCCTGTTTAGCCTCTGAAAGACTTATTGGGCTTGTTGATGGAAAAAAAATACCCAGAATAGGGAAGAATGAAGATTAAAATGAAGAAAAAATTGGTAATATTGCTAGTGTTTTCCTTCCACACCATCTTGGCTGGCCACTGAATAAATACTATTACTTCCGAATACGGAGCTTTAAAAATGGCTTAAGACAACCTTAAGAACTAACAAGCTGTAAGTTATATGGAATAGTAAAATCAAATGGCAAAGTCTTATAAAATGCTATAAAAAGTGAAAATCCTGGCTTTCCTGGTGGTGCAGTGGTTGAAAGTCCACCTGCCAATGCAGGGGACACGGGTTCGTGTCCCGGTCCGGGAAGATCCCACATGCCATGGAGCGGCTGGGCCCGTGAGCCATGGCCGCTGGGCCTGTGCGTCCAGAGCCGGTGCTCTGCAACGGGAGAGGCCACAAGAGTGAGAGGCCCGCATACCACAAAAAAAAAAAAAAAAAAAAGTGAAAATCCATCTAGTTCGAGTGAAGAAAAATGTCTGTAAGAGGCCAAATCAGTGCAACAAAATAAAAACTTAGACAGACCTTATAAGATTCTATACCCAACTATTAACTAAATAGCAAAACAAAAATCAAAGGCAAAATATAAACAAATAATTCTCCCCTGATTGTCCTTCAGCTATGGACCCCTCTCTCCTTCCCTTCATCTCCAATATTCTATAATCTGGCTTCTACCTCAGTGACCAACTCCAATGGACATTTAGTTCTACCCTTACCTGACTCTCTACAGACCCTGATACCAATGACAACTCTCTACTTTGGGAAGCATGACACTGCTTCAGCCTTCTCTTTCTGTTTCCTCTCTGACACTTCCTCTTTAGTATGGTTTGCTGGTTTCTCTCTCTTTGCTTACAGTCTATAATGATGATGGTCCCCTTGAGTTTCATCATCAGATCCTTTTTTCTTGCTCTCTACTCTCCCTGAGTAATTTCATTCCCATCTATACACATACACCAGTGACGCTAAGATACAGATGTAGAACCTTTATTTCTTTCATCCCCAAATGCTTACTATCTTTAACTAGCTGTCACACAAATCTTCTCAATCTCACCACATTCAAAACTCGATAAAATATTTAAGCTCACTTCTACCCTGCTGTCCAACTAGCTCCTCCTGTATTCCTTTACCATGATAAACAGCCCTGCCCCCTACCCAGTTTCTCAAACCCATCTCTTCTTCTCTGCCCCAATTCTGCTGAAGTAACCTTGACGTTCTCCTCTTTCGGTAAACCTCTAGAACCCTATGGGATTTACGTTTCTAGAGTAAAAATTTAAGTACTTCTGATCAGGATAGTGGAATAAATTCACAACTTATTAATAATTCCCTTCTCTCCATCCCAACTGCAAATACATAGCAGTGATAGATAAAATAAATTCTTACAAAAATTTTTAAAGACCTAACCATTTAAAAATAAGACAAAGGAACCACAAACATAAAGATATGTGACATAAACATAAAGATATAAAGTGATGGCTGAAATCAAAAGCCCTTATGTGCTCTATGATCAGAAACCAGCTGTTTCAGAAAAAAAAATTGTAACGATGTGTGATTATGGATGTAACTAGACTTACTGTGGTGACCACCTCACAATGTATACATATAACAAATCATAACATTGTACACTTGAAACTAATATGTCAACTGTATATCAATTAAAAAGAAAAAAGGAAAAAAAGAAACCAGCTGGTCAATTGGAAATTCAATTCTGGTATGGAAATAAGGACAGAAAACACATATAGTTAGGGGATTTAAATCAGTCTTTCCCTTTGAAATGGGCAAATTTCTCCTCCCACACCCACAAATGTTTAAAAAATACTGTGACCACTGTTTGGAGCTGCTTGCAAGGATCACCAGAAAGAACAGAGACAACTCCAAAACCAAAAATAAAGTTAAGCCAAGTCAGCTAGGAAAAAGGGTCTGCAAAATATTGGCAGGACGAAAGGCATGAACTACTAATATTAATACCTAGTTTTGAATTGGAGCTGGGAGGGCAGTGGTATCTGCCAAACTACGGGAAGGGAGGGGAAAGTGGGAGGGAAAAACAAAACAATAAATCTGCATTCAAAGTGATTTTGTAAATTAAAATTTCAAAGCATATAAAATGGCAGAGAATGAGAGAATATTCTCTCAGGAATAAAAATGATAGAGCAATATGAAAATGACTGAAATTAGTATGTGTACCATGCTTTCAAAAGAGTAAATAAAAAACCATTATTATTAAAAAAAAACCCAGAAGATAAAGAAATCAAAACTGGTAGCTATAAATCAAGTTTAGAAGAAAGAACAGAAAAGTAGATATTGTTTTGGGAATAAAAATCAGGCAGCACTGAGGAATTCACCCAGAACTTAGCATGGATTGATGCAGAGCTATCAAAGAGAAGATAGATGTCAAAACAAACAAACAAACAAAAAAACCAACCTGAGGAGTTCCATCAAACCAACAAAGCCACACTGGGAAACTCCATAAGAAATGCCACCACAGCAGTGGTGCAGCTGGGATCACCATCCATAATTAGGAGATTCTTCCCATATGGAGTTGCTATATAGATAAGAAAGGGACCCTCAACATTACAGAAACAGATATTATGAAGATTTTCTGCACCCAAGGTTCCCAATGACTTATGCATCTGCCACCCCAGTCCCGTGAAGGGCCTTGGTGGCCAAGTTTCACAACTTGAATGTATGTAATGAGGACAAAAGTGAGGTGAGAGGGGCAACCATTAGCAGTTGGTAAACAACTTAAGATTGATTTTGGCTAGGAATGAGAATGGGTCAAGGAAACTCTGAAAGCCCAGAAAGCATGGAATAGTGATGGGTAGCTGGTGGCAACATAAATACAATATCCATTTAGACACACAGTGCATGAACAAAAGAGAGATTTGATTAGATGATCATTCTCACCAGGAAGACACTCAAAATTCTGTCCTTCTGACAGCCCACTGAAGTGATACTACTCAGCAACACATAGTTTCCAAGTACCCTCATTCCCCCATGCAAGAATAACCACGTGAAGGTGCAGCAAAGTTTTGGTATCTGTCAAAGATTACCAGCAGCCCTTGTACAATTCTATCTCAAGATAAAATTTAAAAATCAATGGGAAGGGCTTCCCTGGTGGCGCAGTGGTTGAGAGTCCGCCTGCCGATGCAGGGGACACGGGTTCATGCCCCGGTCCGGGAAGATCCCACATGCCGCAGAGCGGCTGGGCCCGTGAGCCATGGCCGCTGAGCCTGCGCGTCCAGAGCCTGTGCTCCGCAACGGGAGAGGCCCCAGCAGTGAGAGGCCCGCGTACCGCAAAAAAAAAAAAAAAAAAAAAGTGCAGATTCTCATTCAGTATGTCTGGGATGAGGCCTGAGATTCTTCACCTAACAAGCTTCCAAGTAATGCCAATGCTACTGGTCTTCAGACCAAACTATGACAGGTAGAATCTCTAAAGCACAACACCACAGATATCATGTCTGGATCTCCTGTCACAAGCTTCCTGGGTTACCAGTATAGGCAACAAAGTTCCAGGAAGCCACAGGGAACCCAGGGGAATTTAGACAGTACCCTTATTATCCCAAGTCAGCCACCATGACCAGTCCAAGGTGGCACTAGTGTCTAAACTATTAAACAACTATTAAGAGAGCTCTGAAAAATAGAACCCATGTCAGATCATGGCCACTAAGGGTGGCCTGAATTGTTCCTCAGGAGAGAGAACTCTTAACACATTAATTGAGCACAAGCTCCAATCCAAGACTTCAATAAGATGATAATTAAGAACTCAATACTGCAAAAAAGGATAGGAGGGGAACTAGTAGCAGAAAAGAGATTGCAACAAATTATAAAAAAGAAAAGGAGAACAGAGAAGTCATAGTAATGTATACTCCATATAAGCTTTCAACTTTTAGAATGAATCTTCAAATAAAAGATGATTGCATAATTAAAATTCTTCCAACAAACAAAAGATGGTTACATAAGAAAATAGGTTATTAAGCTAGATAACATGAAAGTGGAGCTGACATGACTGAGAGGGAGAAGAGCAGGTAGAAGTAAGATTGGGAGTGTTAATACCTCATCCAATATTATTGGGACTGAAGAAGACTGTCTGAAGCTGACAGATCAAGAAAATAAAGCTGGAATACATATATCTAGGATGGAAAAGGGAAAACAAAGGTAAGAGAGCTCAACTTCTTTTCTTTCATTGTAGAAAGTAAACAGATGAAGATTCTAAATTGAAAATCACTTAAAAAATTAATGTAGCCACGATACTTAAAATTAAACAATAAACAGAAAAGATAAAAACAGGAAGCAGGGCTGGGAAGAGAGGTTTAATATGAGCTCTGTGCGTATTTTCTTTTTGTACCTTATACACATACTTCATTAAAATTTTAAAAGAAAAACTTCTTGCAACCCCAACCCCACAAAAAGGAAATAATTTAACAGTTTCATTGGTAAATTAGAATTATTAAAGAACATTTTTGTTGTATACCTGAGATTCTTCAGAGTGGTACTGAAAGGGTTCCATGTTGCCCATAACAGCAGTCCCCAGAACAGACATGAGAGCCATTTTATGATCTGATACTCTAGTTTTCTGCCAAATAATTGCCTAGGGACAAAATAACACAGACAACTTTTGACACAATTTGGATTTAGTAAACTCAAGTACTTATACAAATTATTGCTATATTTAGCATTCATCCCTAGCTTATATTTTCTGCATCATTTATAAGATATGTATGTCTGACAGAACTCCATTTCCAAATTTTAGTAGCTATATATGCTGCAGTGTAGAATCTATTTTAATTTCCCTTAACCTCAATTTTCTTCTCTCTGTAACATGACTAAGAATAATTATCTCCCTGAGTTGTTGGAAGATGAAAATATATGATGTAGGCAAACACATAGGCAGTGTCTGGCATAAAACAGTTTCATTAAATATTAATTCTCTCCCCTCTTCTAATCCTAAACTTCAGAGTATATACTTCAAGTATATTTAAATTAAATCGCTACTCCAAGTAAAGTATTACTGTTTTATTGAAGACAGACACCTATGCTATAAGATTTCTGTAAATAGTCAAACTGTTATAAAAATTTAGGATAATGCATGTTTTTTAAAATTACCTTTATAATTACCTTTTATACACAGAAAACTTTAAAAAAGCTAACTGAACCTTACAGACATAAAAGCTGAATAATGAGCTTGGATATTTTTCACTGCAAGCATCCAGTAGGGTAGTTTAAGAGAAGCATAGTCCAGAGAGACTGCACCAAAGTTTGGCTGTGAAGTGTATGATCAGGTACCACATACTGAATTTTTTTCAGTTAATGAGGTCCAATTATAGTCAAATCTCTTGAGAAACCACCAATACAGACATATATCATTCATTCAACAAATATTCACTTAGAACCCCCTAAATCCTAAAGAAAATGTGTAAAGGGCTTAGGAGAAAACATCAACATTCAAGAGGCAGACAGAGGAAGAAGAGGAGACTGAAAAGGATTGGCCACAGAGGCAAGAAGAGTCACAGGACAGTATGGTGCATAGAACAAGGAAGTTTTTTTAAGAAGAAAGAAGTAGTTATGTGTGACCAGTGTTGAGAGACCAAGGTAAAAAAAGAGATGTGGCCACAGGATTTAGCAATCAGGAGGATGAGAGCAGTTCTCAGGAAGCAGAGTAAACGAAACCAAATTTTACTTACTAGACAGTGACTATAGGGGGAACATATGAAAGAGACAGCTCTTTTAGGAAGTTTGGCTGTAAAGTGAAAGCAAACAGCAATAACTGGAGGCAGGTGGATCAAGGCAAGCCTTGATGACACACTTGAACAAAAAGCAGTGAGGGAAGAATGGGTATACAAACAAGTAGGTTTGTAGAATCAACGGAAGGAAGTTGAGAAAGTTCTCCTTTGTTCTCTCTTTCTCTCTCCCTCTTTTTTTTTGTAATGTAGAAAGGTTATTTGTTCCAAGTAAAAAGACACTGATTTAAATATTTGATTGTAGAGAGGTTTAAAAGAAAGAGAGACACTCTGGCTAGATCAAAGGATCCTAGCCAAACAAATTCCTTAACATGACCAGGAACCTATGTAGGCAGGAAGAAGTACTAACAATATTATGTATAATAAAATGAAAGGGGATGTAAATGAATTCATGTTGTTCTCTAACTGGCATGTCAGGGGATAGCAGCGAAGTGCTGTTCTCTTCTGGACAAGATGACAATAGTCACTGACTCTGCTTCTTGATATGTATCATCTGTAAGCCACTTTTGTTTTTAGAATCTCAAAGACCAACCTGCTGGGGAAAACAGATAGTGTAACAACTGCTCAAGAAGAAAAATTGCCCAATATTCAGTGTAACAGGAAAACCTTTTACCTATTCCCAGGGTTTTATTAATACTAATCAAGTAGGAGTTACAATTTATGAAGAACTTACTTACTAGGCACTACTATCCTAGAAACCATTAATTTTCACAACCATTTCAGGCAGGTATTATTATCTCATTTTCCAGATGAGGAAACTGAGGCTCAGAATGATTTACCCAAAGAAACAGAGATATTAGATCATGGAATCATGATTCATACCCTAACCTTTCTGGTTCCAAATTTTTACTTTGCTAACATCTCTCTCCTCTCTAGTCAAGGACAGTAATAAGTTACAGCCAACTTCAGACCCTAATTGGGAATTCTCAAATAGTGTCTCTGACAAACGCATTTTCATGTATGAGTATGTGATATGTTATGAAATCTCCAGTTGTTTGAGGGTATTAATACACTCTCAAAACAAAACTATTTAAAAAATTCATTTAAAGTTAAATAAATAATTTACCTTTAGAAGAGGGCAAGGAGAAAAATCGGGGTCTCCAAATCAAAGAAACCACACCAGAATAACAGAAATCCAAAAAAGACTGGGAGCTACTCTTATAGCATCCTGAAGTCAGAATATTTTTGAGAGTGCAGCTTGTCAGTACCAACCCTAACGGTATTATGCAGATCCTTATACCTAAGGATTTCTAAATTTGATAATTTTTATTTATTAATATTCATATAAATACAGATGTGTAGTAATTAGTCCCAGCAAAATGACAGATCTAGAATTTAGGTACTGTTCTGTCCTAGATGCCAACTTTTCACTGTCTATTGCTTTGAAAGTGATCTCAATTAGAAAAAAGGACCTAAAGTACGTGAAATCAAATAGAAAACTAAATTGTAAACAATTAAAAAATTAAGGTATAGGTTCAATGTGTATATTTCTAAAAATATTATGTTTTGGTAACTACATTTCCACTTAAAGGCCAATACGCTATTTAAAATTGGAACTGCTCCAGGAAACATGGGATGTCACATAAGTTTTTTTTTTTTTGCGGTACGCGGGCCTCTCACTGTTGTGGCCTCTCCCGTTGTGGAGCACAGGCTCTGGACGCGCAGGCCCAGCGGCCACGGATCACGGGCCTAGCCGCTCTGCAGCATGTGGGACCTTCCCGGACCGGGGCACGAACCCGTGTCCCCTGCATCAGCAGGCAGACTCTCAACCACTGCGTCACCAGGGAAGCCCCACATAAGTATTTTTAATCTTTATTTCAGCACATATTATAATATATAAATGCTCTGGCTAAATTAAAATTTTTGGAGAAACTTCTAAATTTATTCAGCAAATATTTTATTGAACATCTACTTTGTACCAGATTCCATGCTAAAAGCTGGGAATACAAAGATAGAAGGACAAGGTCCCAGCTTTCAAGGAGCTAAAAATACCAAAGGAAAGTAAGGTATTAAAATAATTATAATGCATTATGAAAACCGCTAATACAAAACACAGTGGGAACACTGTAGAAGAAACCTAAGTCTAATCCACAGAGCAACTGCATGTGCGGTGAGACTTGAAAGGAGTCTGCCACCCACAAATTATGGGAAGGGCATTCCTGACAGGTAGAAGAGCACATGCAAAGGTATGGAAGCATAGAGAATATGCCTTGCTGGAGATGAAGCTGGACAGATAGATAGACAGGAACAAGATCATGAATGACCTAGCATATCATGCAAAGAAGTTTACAGTTTCTCTTATATGCAATGCAGAATCAATGGACAAATCTAATTGGGAAAATGCCATGATCAGATATGGATGTTAGATCTTTTGACCTTGAGGACCTTCTGTTAAGTGAGATAAGTGAGACAAAGACAAACACTGTATGACATCACTCATATGTAGAATCTAAGGAAAAACTCACAGAAACAGAGTAAAATTGGTAGTTACCAGGGCATAAGGGTTGGGGGGATAGGACAGATGTTATTTAAGAGTACAGACTTGCAATGAGTAGTAAATAAATCCTAGAGATATAATGCACAGTACAGTGAATATAGATAATAATATTGTATTACAATCACCAAACTTGCTGAGAGACTAGAACCTAATTATTCCAACCAGTAAAAAGAAAAATTAGTTAATGTTATAGAGGTGCAATTATTGCTACAATGGCAATCATATTATATTCAATAATACAGTATCAAGTCAACATGTTATATACCTTAAATTTACACAATGTTTTATGTTAAATATATTTCAATAAAAAGAAAGAAAGAGATCTTTGGCAAGAATGATTTAGTGAGAATTGAAACTAAAGCAATATGGATTAAAAAATGTGACTGTAATAATCCAACTCAGAGATTCTCAACTTTTATTGAGGACACATAAAATGGATGAGGTTCACATTCGCAAAATAGTCTCATAGACACTGACGATTGTGTGTTTTTCCTGGCACACTAGCTATAACACTATTGCTTTCTCTTCTACTCACAAAAATACAATGGAACGCAAGTCAGTAAAAGTGACATTTACAGGATTATTTATCTTATTTTTTTAAAGGTAAAACATTTGCAAACTTTGGTATCTTACTAATATTAACACTGTGGCTGAGAATCACTGGACTGGGTAACAGAACCAAGCACACTGCTAAGAGTAAAAGAAAACAGAGATAGACTAAAGGATATGAAACAGACTTGATGTGATTTTGTGACTCAGTGCACAGGGAGAGGAAGAAAAGGAGAAGAATCAGGAATGTGATTGAATCCTTGGTACCAATAACAGCGTCAAGTACTCAGAAGGGCCCAGTAAACGATTTGTTGAAGGAGTGAGCAAATGAATACATTTTTCTAGAGAAAAGTAACCCTAGTGGAGTTGAAAACTAGCTCTTTATTTTTAAATATTAAGATTGCTGGTTCTCACACCACTACATGGGTTAGAAATTACAGTCTTTGTCTATTCCTTTAGGAAATCCAAAACAACTTTGCTTTTCCTTCTTTTCTTTAAAATAATAGTTTTATTCTGATAGAACTGACACATGATACAATTTAAGTATACAAGTATACAATTCAATGGTTTTTAGTACATTTACAGAGCTGTGCAACTAAATCCCCAGTTTAATTTTTTAAAACAATTTTATCATTGCAAAAAGAAACCCTGTACCCATTAGCAGTCATTCCCCATGTCCCTGCACCTTCACCTTATGCAATCACTAATCTACTGTCTCTATAAATTTCCCTACTTTGGGTATTTCATATAAATGGAATCATACGATACATAGTGAGTGGCTTGTTCACTTATAGCATAACTTTGTCAAGTTTTATCCATGCTGTATCAGTACTTCATTCTTTTTTTAAAATCCAGTTTTATTTAGCTACACAATGCTAAAGACTTTACAGACTGTCTCAGGTGTATCTTACAGTAATGATACAATTTAATTTACACGAAAGGGTAAAACATAAAATATATGAATTTAGTTTTGAGTTTATAGTAAGGGAAGAAGCTAGCATAATTAATATTATATGATCTAAAGAAAAAATAGGAGCTAACAAATTCTGTAACTGAGTGTTAACTTGCATGAGATGATAGATTCTCCAGATGAGGGACTTTTATGCTGTTCAACTCAGAAATTTAGTGTCTGTCACATAACGAATATTATTTACATGTTTTAAAATGAGATGGATGTAGAAAGCCACCAGCTATATACTCCACTAATGATGATTCTAACTCAGCTCAGGTCACAGGAACTTCCAATATTCTCTCCCTTCTAGATGGAGGATAGAAATAGGTGACTGAGGTTCTTTCCAATTTCTATAAACAGATACTGATAAAATGATTCCTACCAAAAAGTTACAAATAATACTGACAGCAGCAAGGCTCTTTGAAAGAAGATCATTTTGAATGACACTGCTTCCTAGTTCTGTTTATCTTTTACAAGTGAATTTTGAGTCACTGCTTTTTTAACACTTCTGAACAATTTCAGCTTCGATATAATTTTTATGCAATGCCTCTGAATTCTGACCATTAAACACTATGTGTTTAGGTAAGAATCACATTAAGTCATTAGGGTGCTTCATTTCATTGGCATCTGGAATAGTCACTGATTAGCTGGGTTGACTGGTTTCATATGTAAAAATGTGCAGAGTTCCTTTTATCTTCATCGTCCATACTAGAAATTTTAAAGGCAAAAAAGCTATGCTCAAGTGATTTCAGGTTAAAACATGTGATTTCAAGTGATTTCAGAGTTTGGGCACTCAAACTTTAATCAAAGGCTCAATCTCCACATATTTATGTGCAAAATTCCAAAGTGATACTTATCAAATAAAGAAATCTTAATGTCCTATTAACAGCTATATAACCTACACTTCTGTATGTCACATAACATTTAATTCTTTTTGCACTGGGAGCTGCACTGCAAACATAAATCTATTTATATAAATACAGCCTTCCTGAAAGATTCCAAAAGCACTAGTCCACTCAACATGCCTATACACATCGAAGTACCGAGGTCCCATCACAGAGAAAAGAGCAATGGGTTATGTAGACATACAAGGAAAAAAATGGTCAGAATCCTTGCCCTCTAGGAAATTAAAAGCTGGCTGAATTAGAATGCAGTATTGGTATCAATAGGATAACTAAGGACATGGAAATATTTGGTTGATAATGAGCAATAATTTTTTTTTAAAATCTTTTTTTCAGCTTTGAGGTATAATTGACAAAAACTGTATATATTTAAGACGTACAATCTTATTGTTTCATATAACATTGCATATTGTGCAGTGATCACCACAATCAAGCTAATAAGCATTCATTACCTCACATAGTTACTATTTTTTGTTTTTACTTTCATCCCACCACCAACTTCCCTCTGGTAAACACCTGTTGGTTCTCCATGAGTCTTTCGGTTTGTTATGCTTGCTCATTTGTTTTGGTTTTTAGACTCTACATATAAATGAAATCATACAGTATTTCTTTTTCTCTGACTTATTTCACTCAGCGTAATACCCTCGAGGTCCATCCATGTTGTTGCAAATGGCAAGATTTCATTCTTTTCTCATGGGTCAGTAGTATTCCATTGTATATACGTACCACATCTTCTTTATCCATTCATCTGTCAATGGACATTTAGGCTGCTTCCATATCTTTTTTTTTGCAGTACGCGGGCCTCTCACTGTTGTGGCCTCTCCCGTTGCGGAGCACAGGCTCCGGATGCACAGGCTCAGCGGCCATGGCTCACGGGCCCAGCCACTCCGCGGCATGTGGGATCTTCCTAGACCGGGGCATGAACCCGTGTCCCCTGCATCGGCAGGCAGACTCTCAACCACTGCACCACCAGGGAAGCCCCATTCCATATCTTGACTATTGTAAACAGTGCTGCAATGAACATAGGGGTGGATATATTTTGTCAAATTAGTATTTTTGTTTTCTCTGGAAAAATACCCAGAAGTGGAATAGCTGAATCGTGTGGTAGTCCTATTTTTAATTTTGTGAGGAACCTCCATGCTGTTTTCCTTAGTGGCTGCACCAATTTATATTCCCACCAACAGTGCAGGAGGGTTCCCTTTTCTCCACACCCTCTCAAATAACACCTGTTATTTGTTGCTTTTTGATAATAGCTATTCTGACAGGTGTGAGGTGATATCTCACTGTGGTTTTGGTTTGCATTTCCCTGATGATTAGTGACATTGAGCATCTTTTCAGGTGCCTGTTGGCCATCTATATGTTTTCTTTGGAAAAATGTCTACTCAGGTCCTCTGCCTTTTTTTGTTAACATCTTTATTGGAGTATAGTTGCTTTACAATGTTGTATTAGTTTCTGCTGTATAACGAAGTGAATCCGCTATATGTAAACATATATCCCCAAATTCCCTCCCTCTTGCATCTCCCTCCCACCCTCCCCATCCCACCCTTCTAGGTGGTCACAAAGCACCAAGCAGATCTCCCTGTGCTATCCTCTGCCCAGTTTTAAATCAGTTTATTTGTTTATTATGTTGAGTTCTTTGTACTTTTTGGATATTAACCCCTTATCATATATATTGTTGACAAACATCTTTGTTCATTAAATAGGCAGCCTTTTCATTTTGTTGACAGTTTCTATCATTGTGCAAAAGCTTTTTAGTGTAGTCCCATTAGTTTATCTTTGCTTTTGTTTCCTTGCCTGAGGAGAGAGATCCAAAAAAATATTGCTAAGACCAATGAGTGTACTGCTTATGTTTTCTTCTAAGAGTTTTACAGTTTCAGGTCTTACATGTAAGTCTTTCATCCATTTTGAATTTACTTCTGTAATTTGTGTGAAAAAGTAGTTCAGTTTGGTTCTTTTGCATGTAGCTGTCCAGTTTTCCCAACATTATATGTTGAAGAGGCTGTCTTTTTCCCATTGTGTATTCTTGCCTCCTTTATCGTAGATTAATTGACCATATACATGAGGGTTCACTTCTGGGCTCTCTATTCTCTTCCATTGATCTCTGTGTCTGGTTTTGTGCCAATATCATTTTTTTTTTATAACTTTTATGTTTTATTTATTTTTGGCTGCATTGAGTCTTCGTTGCTGCATGTGGGCTTTCTCTAGTTGTGGTGAGCGGGGGCTACTCTTTGTTGCAGCACACGAGCTTTTCATTGTGGCAGCTTCTGTTGTTGTGGAGCACGGGCTCTAGGCGTGCATGCTTCAGTAGTTGTGGCACGTGGGCTCAGTAGCTGTGGCTCACAGGCTCAGTAGTTGTGGCACACAGGCTTAGTTGCTCCACAGCATGTGGGATCTTCCTGGGCCAGGGCTCGAACCTGTGTCCCCTGCATTGGCAGGCAGATTCTTAGCCAGTGCACCACCAGGGAAGTCCCTATCATATTGTTTTGATTGCTGTAGCTTTCTCATATAGCTTGAAATCAGGGAGCATGATAATTCCAGCTTTGTGCCAATATCATATTGTTTTGACTACTGTAGCTTTGTAGGATAGCTTGAAATTGGGGAGCACGATAACTCCAGCTTTGTTCTTCTTTCTTAAGATTGTTTTCGTCATTTTGGGTCTTCTGTGTTTCCATACATATTTTAGAATTATTTCTTCTAGTTCTGTGAAAAAAGCCATTGGTATTTTGACGGCAATGCACTGAATTCATAAACTGCCTTGGGAAGTATGGTCATTTTAACAATATTAATTCTTCCAATCCATAAGCATGTTTTATCTTTCCATTTGTTTGTGTCATTTTCAATTTCTTTCATCAATATCTTATAGTTTTCTGAGTACAGGTTTCTTACCTCCTTGGTTAGATTTATTTCTGGGCATTTTATTCTTTTTGATGCAATTGTAAATGGGGTTGTTATCTTAATTTCTCTTTCTGATAGTTCATTGTTAATGTATAGAAATGCAACAGATTTATGTATATTAATTTTGTATCCTGGAATTTTACCAAATTCATTTATTAGTTTTAATAGTTTTCTGGTGGCATCCTTAGGATTTTCTATACATAGTATCATCTTATATGCAAACAGTGAAAGTTTTACTTCTTCCTTTCCAATGTGGATTCCTTTTACTTCTTTTTCTTATCTAACTGCTGGGACTAGGACTTCTAATACTATGTTGAATAAAAGTGGTGAGAGGGGGCAACCTTTTCCTGCTCTTGATCTCAGAGGGAAAGCTTTCAGTTTTTCACCTTTGAGTATGATGTAAGCTGTGGGATTGTCATATATGGCCTTTATTAAGGTGAGGTACATTCCCTCTATACCTACTTTGTTGACAGTTTTAACATCATAAACGGATGTTGAATTTTGTGAAAAGCTTTTCCTGCACCTACTGAGATGATCCTATGATTTTTATTCTTCAATCTGTTAATGTGGTATATCACACTGATTGATGTGTGGATACTGAATCATTCTTGCATCCCTGAAATAATTGCATCTGATCATGGTGTATGATCCTTTTAATGTATTACTGATTTTGGCTTGCTAATATTTTGTTGAGGATTTTTGCATCTGCGTTCATCAGTGATATTGACTTGTAATTTTTTTTCCACTGCCTTTGTCTGGTTTTGGTATCAGGGTGATGCTGGTCTTGTAGAATGAGTTCACAAGCATTCCTTCTTCAACAGTCTGAGAAGGACAGGTGTTAATTCTTTAAATGTTTGTTAAAATGCACCTGTGAAACTGGCTGGTCCCGGACTTTTGTCAGGAACTCATTCCTTTTTTAATGGCTAAATAATATTCCCCTATATGGATATACATTTGAAGTATCATTGCCTCTTATGACGGACGTGTGGGTTATTTCCACTTTTTGCCTATTACGAACGATGCTGCTATAAACATTCACGTACATCTTTTTGTGTGAAATATATTTTTATTTTTCTTGTGTATATACCTAGGAGTGAAATAGCTGGGTAAAGTGGTAACTCTGTTTATTTTCTCTGTTTATTTTTGTCAGACTGTAATCTTTCCATTTCCTCTGCACGTGTTTGTGTTTGTATGTGTGTGAGTGTAAAAAGACAAAAAGGTGCTGGCTTCTGCTATGATGGTTGTTATTTTAAGCCAGCCAGTAGCTGGTGATTTAAGGAAAAATACTCAAAATAAGAGAAGCAGGTTAAGATTCTGAATAATCTTGAACTGTATATAAATTAAGTGTCATCTGCTTCATACTTTATATCACAAGTTATTTTTAACAAGGAGTAGTTGAGCAATAAAAACTTATTCACAAAAAGTTTATCTCCTTAAAGCTAGCCAGCTAGCTCTCTGACTCATACATATGTATAAAATGTATTTAAAATGAGTAGTCATGAAAATATTTCAAGCAAACTAATGTTTTAAAATTCCTGCACTTAATACAGCTATTAAACCTGTGATTTTTCTAGTGGAAACGTCATCTTGTGTGTTTTAGTTTGTATTAGAGTGATGCCTCAGATAGGAATCTTAGCTGCTGATTAATGCAAACATGCTATTGCACTGCCTGACCTATTGAAAAGCTAGTATACAGAACTGCAGAAAGATCACTTGAGGAAATGGGCTCTAAACAAGCTGTGAAACACGAGAACCACTGAATGTGAATTGTTTTTTTTTTTTTAATGTAAATACTACTAGCAGTTCTAGAGCATTATTTCACACTGGGCAATTATTGCATCAGATCGGGGGCTGATTTAGAAGCATTTTCTAAGTAGTTATAGTTAGGCAACAATAACAATAAATAATAAAGAGGTCTGCCAATAAATTAAATCTTCACTATTACTTAGGCAATTAAGATTCATTTTCAAAAAAGGACCCATTATTAAAGAACTAAACAATTAAGTATAGTAATTAAAAATTAAGGATATACAAAGTACTGAATTTTTAAGTGCTACAGTTTTTACAGCAAGTAGTTTTTAGTTTGCTTTCCCCACCATTTCATCAATCCTGTATTATTTTCTAAAACAGAGATCTTCTTTTCACTTCCTTAAGTTTTTCATATATTTTGCCCTTAGGCTGAAAGCTTAATGTGTGCTAAAAATACACACACATACCCCCATGTTTTCTATCTAGGTCACACAAAGTTGCAGCATCTGGATGTGCCAAGTAAGAATCTGACTCTAGTCAAGATGATGACAGCGAGAAAACACCTCAATAAAAAATATATTATTACATGCAAGCCATGTAATTGACTGAAGTTAGCCAAATATATCTTGCCACTCTTCCTACTTCATTGACATATACTATTTGAAGTTAGATGAGAATATTCAGTATTTAATTAGTAAACCTCAACTGTGAAGGCAACTTGTGATAATGGGAAAAAGGAGGTTACACATAGATAATAAACAATTAACTAAAAACTATAATGCTAATAAGACTGCCTGAGCAAAGGCAACTCCTAGAATATGAAATCAAAGTATACATATTGGCATACAGTGCAACCAAACTTTTCACGCAAATTATTTGCAGACATGTACTAAGAACTTCATGTTTCAATTTCTTAAAAATCAGAAGTTTTAACTACTTCCAAGGTCTTACAATAATAGATCTGTATCTACTGCTATCTACTCCTGGACATGTATTTGTACTGAATGGTTCAGAAAAGGGCAGAGGCACAAACACAGTATAAGAAAAGGCAATCTCTTTCCACACTGGCAGTATGATAACAACATTAGCTATAGAAGCTTATAGAAACTTTATTGCTGAATGTTTTGAGTTTAGTATAAAATTATGGATTATTCCATCACAATACCAAATACTATTGTTAAAAGAACATCATGGGCTTCCCTGGTGGCACAGTGGTTGAGAGTCTGCCTGCCGATACAGGGGACACGGGTTCATGCCCCGGTCCGGAAAGATCCCACATGCCGCGGAGCAGCTAGGCCTCTGAGCCATGGCCACTGAGCCTGCGCATCCGGAGCCTGTGCTCCGCAACGGGAGAGGCCACAACAGTGAGAGGCCCACGTACCGCAAAAACAAAAAAAACAAAAAAAAGAATATCACATTCTATTAACATAATAAGCATTAATATGATTTGATTCTTACTAAGCAGCCCTAGAGTTTAAAACCGGTAAAATTTATTTAGAAGAGTTCAATATTTAAAGTCTCTTACATGGGAATTCCTTGGTGGTCCAGTGGTTAGGACTCAGTGCTTTCACTGAGTGGGGTGGAGGTGTGGAGGCTGAGTTCAACCCCTGGTTGGGGAACTAAGATCCCGCAAGCCACATGGCACGGCCAAAAAAAAAAAAAAAAAAAAATTAAAAAAGACCCCTCCCTCCCCCCTTAAAAAAATAAATATAAAATCTTTTATGCTTACTTTACTCTTTTTAAATGTTTATTTTATATTCATGTTTTGGAATATAGTATGCATAATTATTTTTTCCTACGGTTATAAAGAAATTAGTGACTTTACCTATGGGAGGGGGGCTTATAGGATCTAGGCATATGAGAGACAAAGATGAGATTAATTTTTTCACTCTACCTTTTCATACTTTTTGGATTTTGAATCATGTAAAGAAGGTATGGTTCAGTCAAAAAAACTAAGTAAAAATTTGAAAACATAAGTTAACCTCTGCATAATTTTCAAAGGGAGATTATAGATACTCTTTTTAGTCTTTAAAGCAAGAAAGATTATTTCCAATTGCTAATCAAATCTTATCTACATCAGAAATGTTTTCTTTACCATAATTCCAAAAGATACATGTACCACAATGTTCACTGCAGCACTATTTACAATAAACAGGACATGCAAGCAACCTAAATGTCCAACGACAGATGAATGGATAAAGATGTGGTACATATATATAATGGAATATTACTCAGCCATAAAAAGGAACGAAATTGAGTTATTTGTAATAAGGTGGATGGATCTAGAGTCTGTCATACAGAGTAAAGTAAGTCAGAACGAGAAAGACAAATACTGTATGCTAATGCACATATAAGGAATCTAAAAAAACAGTACTGATGAACCTAGTGGCAGGGCAGGAATAAAGATGCAGACATAGAGAACGGACTTGAGAACACAGGGGTGAAGGGGAAGCTAGGATGAAGTGAGAGTGGCATTGACATATATACACTACCAAATGTAAAATGGATGGCTAGTGGGAAGCAGCCGCATAGCACAGGGAGATCAGCTCGATGCTGTGTGACGACCTAGAGGGGTGGAATAGGGAGGGTCGGAGGGAAGCTCAAGAGGGAGGGGATATATGTATACATATAGCTGATTCACTTTTCTGTATAGTAGAAACTAACACAACACTGTAAAGTAATTATATTCCAATAAAGATATATTTAAAAAAATGCTTTTCTTGCCTATACCCTTTTCTACATGCTCTGTGCAACTGCTTGGACTACTGAACCAGCTTCTTCTGTTACACAACTACTACACATAATTTGGTTCATTCTCCAACTGCCATGAGAATTATATCCTGTGAGTCTCCTACTAAATGTCCTTATTATGTTCCCGTTAACCACTTGGCAAGAAGTCCATATTCCCATGTAAAGTCCATAAGATCCCTTAGAATCTAGACCCAAGCAACCTTTCCAGCCTCATCTATTTTCCTATACTGGCTTTCTCTGACCTCTCATGACTCCTTGATCTGGCACGTGCTTTGAATGCTTTTGCCCACTAAGTCTTTCTCAAGAACCAGTTCTAAAGCCACCTCCTCTGAAAATTCTTTTTGAATTCAACCAGTTTAATGACTGCTTCCAGATTACTTATATTCTTAATACTGTTTATAGAAATCTTTCAGATCAGTCTTTCTGATCAGCTCTTTAATCGTGGATCTCTGAGGCAATCACTACATCCTCCCATATTTAACTTTACAGAAAAGGTTATTTGCAAATCAAGCTGCTACTGCTTTATACAATATTTGATTTCAGCTTTTCTTCTTTATTCGAACTGAATATATCACCTTTCTATTACATTTTGTTTTTCAAGAGACTTTTCTTCTCCAAATTGACTCTTACTTCTCCCTAACACATTTTTTTTGCGGTACGCAGGCCTCTCACTGTTGCAGCCTCTCCCGTTGCGGAGCACAGGCTCCAGACGCGCAGGCTCAGCGGCCATGGCTCACAGGCCCAGCCACTCCACGGCATGTGGGATCTTCCCGGACCGGGGCACAAACCCACGTCCCCTGCATTGGCAGGCGGACTCTCAACCACTGCGCCACCAGGGAAGCCCTCCCTAACACATTTTAAAGGAAGCTACCCCAACCACCTCTTCTATAATGCAACTCCATCCTCTACATGGTTCTCTAGTTGTTCTTTTTTTCAGATCAAGACCAATAATGGATAGAAAATCTAGACAGAAAATCAATAAGGAAACAAAGGACTTGAACAACAGTATAGACCAAATAGACCTAATAGACATATATAGAACATTCCACCCAACAGGAGCAGAATACACATTCTTCCCAAGCTCACTTGGCTCTTTCTCCAGGATAAATCATATGTTAGGTCACGATACAAGTATTAACAAATTTAAAAAGATTGAAACATACCAAGTATTTTTTCTGACCACAATGCAATGAAGCTAAAAATCAATAGCAAAAGGAAAACCGGAAAATTCACAATATGTGGAAATTAAACAACATACTCTTGACCAACCACTAGGTCAAAGAAGAAATAAAAAAGGAAATTATAAAATGCCTTGAGATAAAGGAAAATGAAAATACAACATACCAAAACTTATGGGTGCAGCAAAAGCAATACTAAGAGGGAAGTTCACAGAAAAATCACCTACATTAAAAAAGAAAGATGTCAAACAACCTAACTATATACCTCAAAGACCTAGAAAAAGGGCAACAAACTAAGCCCAAAGTTAGCAGAAGGAAAAAAATAAAGATTAGAGTAGAAAATAAATAAACAAAATAGAGAAAAAAACCAGAAAAAGAAATCAACAAAAATAAGAGTTGGTTTTTTGAAATGGGACAAAACAAACCGTTATTAGCTAGACTAACAAAAATAGATCCAAATAAATAATATTAGAAGTGAAGAGATATTACAACTAATGCCACAGAAATAAAAATAATCATGACAGACAACATGAACAATTACATGTCAATAAACTGGATAACCTACAAGAAGTGTTCAATTCCTAAAAACATACAACCTACGAAGATTAAGTTATGAAAGAAAAGTCTGAAGAAACTTATAACTAGTATGAAGTTTGAATCAGTAATCAAAATCCTTCCAACAAAAAAAATCCTAAGAACAGATGGCTTCACTGGTTAGTTCTACCAAACATTTAAAGGAGAATTAACACCAATCCTTCTCAAACTCTTCCTAAAAACTGAGAAAGAAGAAACACTTCCAACTCATTTTATGAAGCCAGCATTTTCCTGATACCAAAGCCAGAGAAGAATACTATGAGAAAATCAAACTACAGGCCAATATCCCTGATGAATACAGATGCAAATATTCTCAACAAAACACTAGAAATCAAACCAACAGCATATTAAAAAGATCATACACTATGGTCAAATGGGATTTATCTCTAGGATGTAAGGATGGTTCAACATATCCATTTAAATTAATGTGATACACCACATTAACAAAATAAAGGATAAAAATCACATAATCGTCTCAATAGATGCAGAAAAAATATATGACAAAACTGAACAACCTTTCACAATTAAAAACTTTCAGCAGGGGCTTCCCTGGTGGCGCAGTGGTTGAGAGTCTGCCTGCCGATGCAGGGAACACAGGTTCGTGCCCTGGTCCGGGAAGATCCCACATGCCGCGGAGGAGCTGGGCCCATGAGCCATGTCCGCTGAGCCTGCGCATCCGGAGCCTGTGCTCCGCAACGGGAGAGGCCACAACAGTGAGAGGTCCGCGTACCGCAAAAAACAAAATAACCAAAACTTTCAGCAAACTAGGAATAGAAGGAAGGTAACTCAACATAATAAAAGCCATCTAGAAAAAGCCCATCATATTCAACAGTGAAAAACTGAAAGCTTTTCCTCTAAGATCAGTAACAAGGTAAGAATGCCCATACTTGCCACTTCTATTCATTATAGTTCTGAAAGTCCTAGCCAAGCAATTATGCAAGAAAAAGAAATAAAAGGGATCTAAATGAGAAAGGAAGAAGTGAAATTGTCCCTGTTTGCAGATAAGATCCTATTTCTAGAAAACCCTAAAGACTCCATAAAAAACCCGTTAGAACTAATAAATTCAATGAAGTTGGATACAAAATTAATACAAAGATCAGTTGTATGTCTATATACTAACAATGAACTACCTGAAAAGGAAATTAGAAAAACAATCTTATTTACAATAGCACCAAAAAGAATAAAATACTTAGAAATAAATCTAAGGAGGTGAAAGACTTGTATGATGACACTGATGAAAAAAATTAAAGATGACACAAGTGGAAAGGCATCCTGTGTTCATGGGTTGGAAGACTTAACATTGTTAAAATTTCTATACTACTCAAGTGATCTACAGATTCAGTGCAATCCCTATTAAAAAAAAAAACAAAAAACCCAATGGCATTCTTTACGGAAATAGAAAAACACAATTCTAAAACTCATATGGAACTATAATAGAGCATGAAGAGCCAAATAAATCCTGATAAAGAACAAAGTTAGAGGCATGACCGTTCCTGAGGTTGAAATATATTACAATATATTGTAGTATTTGATTACTACAATAATCAAAACAATATGGCACTGGCATACAGACAGACATAAATACCAACAGAAAAGAATAGAGAGCCTAGAAAAAGATCCATGCATATATGGTCAACTGATGTTCGATAAGGGTGCCAAAACTACACAATGAGGAAAGGATAGTCTCTTCAATAAATAGTGTTGGGAAAACTGGATATCAACATGCAAAAGAATGAAGTTGGACCCTTATCTTACACCACACACAAAAATCAATTCAAAATAGATTAAAGACTTAAATATAACACCTGAAACTGTAAAACTAGAAGACAATATACAAGAAAAGCTTTATGACACTCGTCTTGGCAATGATTTCTTGGATAATACACGAAAAGGACAAGCAACAAAAACAAAAATAGGCAAGTGGGACTACATCAAAATAAAAAGCTTCTGCACAGCAAAGGAAGCAATCAATGAAGTGAAAAGGCAACCTATGAAATGGGAGAAAATATTTACAAACCATATATCTGACAATTAATTTCCAGAATATATAAGACACTCCTACAACTCAACAACCGAAAAACTAATAACCCAACAAAAAATGGGCTAAAGACCTGAATAGACATTTCTCCAAAGAAGAAATACAAATGGTCAACAGGTATATAAAAAAATGCTCAGTATAAAATGCAAATCAAAAAGCACAATGAGATATCACCTCACACCTGTCAGGATGGCTACTGAAAAGACAACAAGTGTTGGTAACTATGTGGAGAAACTGGAACCGTTGTATACTATTTGTGGGGATACAAAATGGTGTAGCTGCTGCAGAAAACAGCATGGAGATACCCCAAAATATTAAAAATAGAACTATCAAATGATCCAGCAATCCTACATCTGAGTATTTTCCGAAATAATTGAAAGCAAACTCTCAAAGAGATACTAGCACTCCCATGCAGCGCTATCTACAATGGCCAAGATGTGGAAACAACCTAAATGTCCACTGATGGATGAATGGATAAAGAAAATGTACTATATACATACAATGAAATATTATTCAGGCTTAAAAAAGAAGGAAATTCTACAACATGTGACAACATGGATGATCATAAGGACCATTATGCCAAGTGAAATAAACTAGTCATAGAAAGACAAATACTGCATAATTCCACTTATATGAAGCATCTAAAATAGACAAATTCATAGAATCAAAGAGTCAAAATGGTGGTTAACAGGGACTGGGGGGACAGGGAAATAGGAAGTTACTAATAAATAGGCATAAAGTTTCAGCTAGGGTAAGTAAGTTCTAGAGATCTGCTGTACACCATACCGCTAGTCAACAATACTATATAGTACACTTAAACTATTTGTTAAGTGTGCAGATCTCATGTGAAGTGTTCTTAACACAATAATATTTCAAAAAGAAAAAAGACGACCAAACCTACAGATTTTGAATTGCCAACACTCCTACAATCAGCTGGCTCTCTGGTCCTTAACTGATGGCAATTCTTTTTCCATACACCCTATTCAGGCAAATATGCCAACAATTACCTTATGGTTCTTTTTTTTTTATTTCTAATTTTGTCCTTTTATTAAAAAAACAAGCAACAAGTTTTAAGGCTAACAAATAATATACAGCCTGGAGTTGATTAGCTTTTCTTTCTTAATTGATTAGTTAACAAAAACTTTCTACTGATGAGGTAACAATAACTTCACTTTAAAAGTTTGGTTTGATTCTATTAGGTTCTTTCTGGAGTGAAATCAAAATTATGCCAGAGTAATTCATGAAGGTACTACATATAAGAGGAGAAAGACAGATGCACCCATCCAAGAATAAAAAAGGCATGTATACAGTATTATCATTTGCCTAGGCATTTAGTTAACTAAATCAGGTATCCTCACATCTTTTCTGTTCTTCATTTTCTATGTGCAATCAGTCTCATTGATTCTTCCTTATAATAGCAATCACACTGTTTTCTATGCCCAATCTGCTTATCCTATCCAGACCCATAGTGCCTGAACGTTTGTTACAGCTTCGTAACTAATGTCACCATTTATAGCCTCCTATAATTTCTCCCAGCACACTACTACCAAACTAACTGTCTGAGGTAACACCCTGATCAAGTCACTTCCCTACTCCCAATTTTCTATTTAAAAAGAAAAAATCAGCCTAGCATTAAAGACCCTTTATAATCTAGCCTCAAATTGTCTTTCAGGATTTATCTTCCTGTATTCCTTTATATAAAATACTTACTCACCTAAATTGACTTATTCACTGCCTCTAAATGCGCTCTGTACTTTCCTACCTACATCTTTTATATTCATACTATTCCTCTACCTAGAATGATCTTGGTCCATTTATCTATATTAGCAAATTACACTGTAATAGAATTAGCCTATGACCCACCCACTTGTGGAGTTCTAGGTGAAATCACTTTTACAGGTTGTTCCTACTTCACTGCCAAGTGAAGTAACACCCACCTGCCAAGTGGCTAAAGTCAGCCGTCCCTCTTCTGTGACTTCCTAGGAGCCCTCCAGAAAAAAAGGGAAATGTCTTGAGTATAAAAGCTGATACTTGCTGTTTTCCCACCTCTCTTTTCCAGTTGCTATTTCTGATTCTCGTGACACCATTTACCACTGTATCTTTGGTGCTTTAATACCTATGTTCACAATCCCATATGGGCTAGTGCCACCAATGTGATAAGAGTACTCCTGTCCTCCATGCTCTCAATCCTTGATCACACTCATTATTTTAACACATATTTTTTGAGTACCTACGTGAAGTACTACCATCGACTAGGGACACATCGGTGAAAAAATAGTCAAAAATGCTTCCACTCATGGAAATTATATTCCAGAGGAGGAGAGAGAGACAATAAATTAAGATAAGTACAACAGGGCTTTCCTGGTGGCGCAGTGGTTGAGAGTCCACCTGCCGATGCAGGGGACACGGGTTCGTGCCCCGGTCCGGGAAGATCCCACATGCCGCGGAGCAGCTGGGCCCGTGAGCCATGGCCGCTGAGCCTGTGCGTCTGGAGCCTGTGCTCCGCAACGGGAGAGGCCACAATAGTGAGAGGCCCGACTACCGCAAAAAAAAAAAAAACAAAAAACCCATAAGTACAACATACAGTGTATTCGATTTTGAGAAGTTTTAAGAAGCAGCAGCAGGAAAACATGTGTGGGGCGGGAGAAATGGTTATAATTTTAGGGTGGCTAAAGAAAGCTTCATTGAGAAGTTTTAAGAACTAAAAGATGAGGATTGAGCCAGATATACAGAAGAATGTTCTAAGCAAAGAACTACAAATACAAACGTTCTGAGTTGGAAGTATGACTAGTACGTTCAAGGAGAAAACAAGGAGGGCAGGTAGCTGAAGCCAAGAGAAGATAAAAATGAGATCAGACATAATAGTGGATCAGATCATCTATAACAGGGGTCAGCAAACTATAGCCCAAGGACTGAATCCAACCCACTGCCTGCTTTTTAAAGTAAAGTTTTAATACCTACAGCTGCTTTCATGCTACAACAGCAGAGCTGAACAGTTGTAAGAGAGCCTGTATGAGTTAGAAAACCCAAAATATTTACACTATGGCTCTTTACAAAAAAAGGTTTACTAACCTTTATGTAGAACTCACAGGCCATTTATAAAGACTTTGAGATGGAAACTCACTGAAGAGGAGTTGCATGACCTGAATTACGTTTTTACAGGTCACTCTAGCTGTTGGACTGGGAATAGACTAAAGAGAGAAAGGTAGGAAGTAGGGAGATCCAATTAGAGTACTATTACAAAAATCCAGGTGAGAGATGATGGTGGCTTGGACGACAGTGGTAGTCAGACATGATGAAAAGAAGTTAGATTTTAGATATATTTTGAAGGTAGACCAACAGAATTTACTCTTTTATCAGATTAAAGTGTGAGAGAATCAGTAGTCAAGGATATCCCTAAGGCTTCTGGTTTGCCAACAGGAGAAACAGAATTCTCACATGCTGATGCAGAAGGATGTGGAAAGAGCAATTCTGAGAGACAAGGTAGGGAGCTTACTTTTGGTCATGTTAAATGTGAGGAGCTTATTACTAAACATCCAAAGAGAGATTTGGGGGGCTTCCCTGGTGGCGCAGTGGTTGAGAGTCCGCCTGCCGATGGAGGGGACACGGGTTCGTGCCCCTGTCTGGGAGGATCCCACATGCCGCGGAGCGGCTGGGCCTGTGGGCCATGGTTGATGAGCCTGCGCATCCAGAGCCTGTGCTCCGCAACGGGAGAGGCCATGAGACGCCCGCGTACTGCAAAAACAAATAAACAACAACAACAAAAAAGAGAGATTTGGGGTGGTAGTTAGATCTATGAGTTTGGAGTTCAGAAGAGAGCTATAGAATGGAGATAAAAATTGAGGAGTCATCAGTGTATAAATGATAACTAAAGGCATAAGAC
The DNA here is from genome assembly GCF_964270905.1 of Leucopleurus acutus. Lineage (NCBI taxonomy): Eukaryota > Metazoa > Chordata > Mammalia > Artiodactyla > Delphinidae > Leucopleurus > Leucopleurus acutus. The sequence goes on along the minus strand of NC_139149.1, from coordinate 74,574,976 downwards.
TGAATAAGCACATCAAGAAAAGAATATATATGAGAATAAATTATACACACACACACACACACACACACGAGGATAAATTCCAGAATTGAGCCACAGGACACTAAATGTTTACAAGTTAGGATATGAGGTGGAACTAGAAGACTGATAACAAATGGTAGAAAGATAGGAAAAAAACCAAGTATGTGTGTTGACCTAGAAGACAGGTGAAAAAGTGTTTCAAGGATGCGGAGATCAACTGTAGCAAATGTTAAGTAAGATAAGATCTGAGAAGTGACCACTGGATTTAGAAATCTGAAAGTCAATGGTGACCTTGGTAAGAGTTGTGGACTGGCAGAAAGAGAAAGTCTGACTAGAGTGGGTTCAAGAGAGAATGGGGGGAAAGTAATTGGAGACAATGAATACAGACAAGTATTTTAAGAAGTTTTGCCCAAGTGAAGGAATTGGCCTTGCCTAGAAACATGACACATACATCTATAGCAACAGAAGGGAAGGCTGAATATATGGGCACAATTGCAGACAGGTGGGTAGTTTGTAAAAGTTCTCTCTTGATTGCCTCAATTTTCTCAGTGAAATAGGACGTAAGATCAGGTTATGTTCTAGTTCCCTGTGCTACTCTTGTGAAGATAGGGAAGAAGGACTTGACTGTCTGAGAAGAGAACACATGAAATAGCCCTTTGGGACTTCCACTCAATGTGTGGCTCATGGGCCAGCAGCAACTGCACCACCTGGAGACTTGTCGGAAATGTAGAATCTCAGGCCCTCCCTGGCCTTCTAAATCAGGATCTGCACTTTTAACAAGATCCCCAGGTGATTTGTATGCACATTAAAGTTTGTTTAAAGCACTGATATAGGAGACCAGGAGAGAAAATGGGCAAGAGAAACACAGTATGACTACCAGGCAGTACAAAGATTAGTGATCATGAATTTAAAGTGGTCCTAGTAATTTTGATTTGCATTTCCCTAATAATTGGCAACGTTGAGCATTTTCTCATGTGCTTTTTTGGCCATCTGTATGTTTTCTTTGGAGAAATATCTATTTAGATCTTCTGCCCATTTTTTAATTGGGTGGTTTGGTTTTTTTTTATATTGAGCTGTATGAGCTCTCTGTATATTTTGGAGAGAGCTTGTTGGTCACATCATTTTTAGATATTTTCTCCCATTCTGTAGGTTGTCTTTTTGTTTTGTTTATGGTTTCCTTTGTTGTGCAAAAGCTTTTAATTATGTCCCATTTGTGGTATATATATACAATGGAATATTACTCGGCCAGAAAAAAGAATAAAATAATGGCATTTGCAGCAACATGGATGGACCTAGAAATTATTGTACCATTAAGTGAAGTAAGCCAGAAAGAGAAAGATAAATATCATGCAATATCACTTATATATGGAATCCAAAAAAAAAAAAAAAGATACAAATGACTTTATACAGGTCATTTGTACAGAACAGAAATAGACCCCACAGACCTTATACAGAACAGAAATAGACCCCACAGACATAGAAAACAAACTTTTGTTTACCAAAGGAGAAAGGGGGGGAAAGAGGAATAAATTAGGAGTTTGGGATTAACATATATACCCTACTATATATAAAAGAGATAACCAACAGGGACCTACTGTATACCACAGGGAACTATACTCAATATTTTGGGGTTTTAATTTATTTTAATGAAGTATAGTTGATTTACAATGCTTTGTTAATTTCTGCTGTACAACAAAGTGATTCAGTTATATATATATATATATATATACACACATATATATTCTTTTCCATTATGGTTTACTACAGGATACTGAACATAGTTCCCTGTGCTACACAGTAAGACCTTGCTGCTTATCCATTCTATACATAATAATTTGCTCTGCTAATCCCAGACTTCCAATCTCTCCCTCCCCCACCCCCTCTCCCTAGGCAACTACAAGTTTGTTCTCTGTATCTGTGAGTTTGTTTCTGTTTCGTAGATCAGTTCATTTGTGTCATATTTTAGATTCTACATATAAGTTATATTATGCGGTATTTGCCTTACTCTTTCTGACTTACTTCACTTAGTATGATAATCTCTATGGCATTATTTCATTCTTTTTTATGGTTGTATACTCAAAATTTTGTAATGCTAAGTGAGCATTAAGAGGAATACAGATATAAGCAAGATGCGGCCCCCACCTTCCACAAGAGGCTGTTGGGACGGGGAGAGAGAATGCAAATCATTTCCAACAAAGCAAAAGTGACATAATAGGAGTACACAGAAAATGCTATGGAAAAAGCTACATAATAACTAAGTCTTGCTGGCAGATAGGGGAAGACTTCAAAGACTTTTTTAACAGTGTGAGCAAACATCAAAATTAGAAATCAACTAAACTAGAATTTGACTTATATCTGGCCCTCATCTTTTCTATATAATATTTCACAGAAGTTAGGTGAAAAGTAAAAGAAGTTAATATAACAAAGAAGAAAAATGAGAACCATTAAAAAAATTTATCATTAATTTGCAAATAAAAACAAATAAACAACCAATCATGATTGATAATGAGCCCCAAGCTAACCTTAAAATATATCTGAAGGAACATCCACCTTCACTAATTAAAAAAGAAATAAAAACAAACCACCCAAACTTTCAAGGTTAGAACTGGAAGAATATATTCTTCAGAAGGAAGAGGCAATTGAACCATAGTCCTGGACTGGAATTTCTCTTTGATTATACTGCCTCCACAACACTGGCTGGGATGGGCGGAGGGAGGGGTGACCCTTTAATACTGGTCCAGTTATGGGCAAAGGACTTTTCCTTGATTCCTCACAGCACAGGTGAAACAAAACTGGGATATTCAAAAATACATGAGTAAGGGCTTCCCTGGTGGCGCAGTGGTTGAGAGTCCACCTGCCGATGCAGGGGACACAGGTTCGTGCCCCGGTCCGGGAAGATCCCACATGCCGCAGAGCGGCTGGGCCCGTGAGCCATGGCCGCTGAGCCTGCGCATCCGGAGCCTGTGCTCCGCAACGGGAGAGGCCACAACAGTGAGAGGCCGGCGTACAGCAAAAAAAAAAAAAAAAAAAAAAAAATGAGTAAAAGGCTAAAAGATGCAAAGTAGAATAAAATGAACAAAGGGAATAACATGAATGGAGGGCATACAGATTATAAACTACCACTTATTTATCTTTAGTTTATAATCTAATAAATGTGTCCCTTCCTTCTCATTCTTGGTCATCATTCTTCCAGACTTCAAAAATAAATAAATTCATCCCAATAAGCCTTAACATTCATGTCACATGTAAGTGGGATAGGTAGAAAGCCATTCCTTAAATTACTTCTCTCTCTCTTTTGTAAGAGACAGATCAGACCTTCTTATGTCAATAATATCCAATTCAGCTTTTTTTTTTTTTTTTGCGGTATGCGGGCCTCTCACTGTTGTGGCCTCTCCCGTTGTGGAGCACAGGCTCCGGATGCGCAGGCTCAGCGGCCATGGCTCACGGGCCCAGCTGCTCCGCGGCATGTGGGATCTTCCCGGACCAGGGCACAAACCTGTGTCCCCTGCATCGGCAGGTGGACTCTCAACCACTGCGCCACCAGGGAAGCCCTCCAATTCAGCTTTTCCAATAACAGCAGGACTCTAATTATCAAGACAGGATTAAATTCAAAACAATTTTTTAAAATACAAATGATATTTTAAGCAAAGGAAAATCACGAAAATCCACAAGTATGAAAGTATCCCTTATCTGAAATCACATATTTACCATTATGTTCTAAACTAGTGGTCTATAAAACTACTCATGCACTTATGAAAGAGCTAATACTACTAAGTGGGTTTCAGATATCACCACATTGAGAAAAACTTCTAATTCTGGGAAATAGCTACTTTATAAATGAAAATATATGTAGCAGGACCTCACAGGGATTCAGTTACAAAACAAAAGTTGAAGACTGTAGGGCTCATCTAAGAAATGGCTCTAGCATTTCTCCAAACAAAATCTACTTTAAATAAAGTCACTGAATCTACTTGTAAATTATTTCTCTTTGGCTGTCTCATTATTCAATATGCTTTCAAGGAACATGGTGATGAAAGAAGAAAAATACCTCTTTCTAACATAACCATACTGGCAAGAACATCAACATTATCAGTATTCAAAGAATGTCTTGGCAGGTTAAACCTTCATAAAAAGAAGGAACACTATCTAATCCAAGATGTCAAAATAGCAATAGTACTTCTCATATTATGTGCAATATGATTGTTTGTTTCTAATGTAGAAAAAAATTTTAAAAAAAGAAGAGACAACAATATTGCCATCTTTAAATTTTAAGCTAAGGCAAAAAAATTCTTCAGAAAAGCACATAAAGAATGACAAACATAAGCATGTTTGTAAGAGCAGAGCAGGACTCAATGTTCAAAGAGATTTATGATAATGTATCAATGCTATTTTAGGACATTTAACAATATAACATTTGAGGCACAACAGCACTATTAATAAATAGAAGAGTGAAAAAATAATTTATACTAGAAGAAAAAAGCTTGAAAATATAATTGAGTCCATGATTTCCTTGTGTAATAATAGCTAATACTTAATTTTACTATAAAACTTTTGATAATCTTACATTACTTGCATGTTATAACACTCTCCAGGATTTGAACTGCATCTGAAATTACTGAAGACCACCGAGAGACCTGCGTTTGCTCAGTATAAGTTCAGATACGGTGTCTTCCAAAAATTATAAAATACAGTGTATTAAAAAATACTACTTTCCAGTTTCAAAAGAAAATGCCTACGCTGATATCTTACGCAGGTTGGGGTAATAATACAAACTTATTCAAAGCTTAGAAGATATATATTTGACTTTAAATATGCATCTCCATTACACAGGGCAATAATATTCTTATGTTTTCTCTTAAAACTTTTCTCTTTGGTTGTAGTCACTTTTCTTTTATAAAAATGTAGCTCCTGTCTTCATGTTTTACCTTTTTCCATTTGTTTTCCCTTCGGGATCACTGTTTCTTCTGCCCTTAATATTTTCTTAACTTGGGTAATTCAACTTTTAATGACTAAATGTCCTTTGGATCAAGAGGTCATAGGGTTATTTATATTAACAGGATGAGTCTCTATCTATCAACATCCTGAGGAATCCTAGCATGATAGAGCTGGAAGGGATCTCAAGGTATCATTTGGTTGAGCTCTATGCCAGCAGGAACAGGTGGCTGACTATTCTTAATGTTTTTCTTTATTTTTTTAAGATGACCAAAGATTTTGATCATAAATATTCCACCATAACTTGGTTTAATATGGAATCTTCTTAATAACAAGTAAAAAGACATGGAGTAGAAAGAAAACTGGATGAAAAAGGGTTCTGACCTCAGTAGTATTACTTACTGTAAAATAGAAAACAATTCCTTAGATCATTCTGAGCTTCAAGTTCCCCACACAAATAGAGATAAGGCTGTCTAACCCACAAGGTTATGGTAAGTGCTCTAAAACCTGGAAAAGAACTACACAAATGTAATGTAGTATTAAAATGGGAAGACAAAACAGTAGAGTGTGAAGAACCTATACTCTGTAGGCAGGTAAAGTTTTGAAACCCATCTCAACAATTTACCAGCTGTGCAACACTGAGCAGAGTATCAAACCTCTGAGTTCAGAGGACAACTGCAAATTGATATAATGTCTACCTCACCTGGCTGTTGCTGTGGATATAGGAGTTTTACACACCTAGCATAGGTCCTGGCATTGTGTACACTCTTAATAAATGTTAACTCTCTACTCCCCATCAGGTTTCCAAACTTCTGCTGTGTGGTTCTACTCACCTTACATTAAATATTTTGAAGTGCATGTGTGGAATTTTATGAAAAACATAACAATCAGAAGATATGTAAACCTTTCTTTCCCCTAAGATTCATCAAGCAACAGGAGGAATTCCTTATCAGCCCTGCTTTGAAAAATGGAAAGAAATGAGGTAGAGTTTCCTTTAAAAACTTAACAAAAAACTCTTCCAAAGAAGAAACAGTTTAGAATAGAAGGTGGAAAATGTTACTAAATTGTGAATTCTTTAAAGGAAAAGAACAAGTCTTACTCATCGTCATATTTAGGAAGCAAACATTTCTTGGATGGAAAAGTCTTTTGGTAGAATCACCTATCTTAGAAATTAAGAAATAAAAGGTTCAATCAGATTTCACATAGGTACAAGGTAACAAAGTAAAGATGCTCTTTAAACAATAAAGAAAAAGCTAAACAAATGTGGACAAATTTTGAAAGAAGACTCTTTACATATCTAACTGATTTAGATAAAATATGTTGTCCCTTTATTATATCATATACCAAAAATGTCCTGTAGAAACTACAATAATGCTTACCTTGTTATGTACAAAAACAATCCTTACATCAGGTTTAAGTATACCATAGTTTATGAGGAGATCTTGGACCTTTTTTATTTCCTCTTTACATTTTTTAGCAGTTGAGTAAAATTGCTTTCTTACAGGTAGATTCTTAAACAATCGTAAAGCAGTTACAGTTGTACCTGTTGGCAGATAAGAGGAAAGCATATTTAGATGTGGAAGGAACTTCACAGATCTTCAAATCCACATACAATCAGTAATTAATCCCTTTTATCACTGAAGGCCAGTCCTCTTCAAACTCTGGGAACACAAAGAAGGCTCAACCTTGCAAGCTATTCTGATCCCTTGCTAGGCTCTCCTATTTGTAACAGGTCTGACCTGCTAAGTATGATCTCTTCTATGTGATCTAAACAAGAATAATCTTATTTCTGCCACTGCAGAGAAACATGGGCTTACTAGAATGTACAGTATCTTAAGAAATCTGCTGATATTCAAACTACCTGGTGATGATGCTTATTCTGCACTTTGAAATACATAGGTGGTATAAGGCTAACAGCATATGTGATAACCTTAATTATTCAATTAAAAATTCTTATCTGATGCTCAACATCGCTAATTATCAGAGAAACGTAAATCAAAGCTACAATGAGGTTATCACCTCATACTGGTCAGAATGGCCATCATTAAAAAGTCTACAAATAATAAATACTGGAGAGGGTATGGAGAAAAAAGAACCCTCTTACACTGTTGGTGGGAATGTAAATTGGTACAGCCACTATGGAAAACAGTATGGAGGTTCCTTAAAAAAAAGTTACCATATGATCTGGCAATCCCACTCCTGGACATATAGCTGGAGACAATTCTAATTCAGAAAGAAACATGCACCCCAATGTTCACAGCAGCACTACTGACAATAGCCAAGACATGGAAGCACTCTAAATGTCCACTGACACATGAATGGATAAAGATGTGGTATATGTATACAGCAGACTATTACTCAGCCATAAAATAGAAATAATGCCATTTGCAGCAACACGGACAGACCTAGAGATTATCACACTAAGTGAAAAAAGTCAGACAGAGAAAGTCAAATACCGTATGATATCACTTATATGTGGAATTTAAAATATGATATAAATGAACTTATCTACAAAACAGAAACAGACTCATAGACATAGAAAACAAATTTATGGTTACCAAAGGAGAAAGGGCAGGAGGGAGGGATAAACTAGGAGTTTGGAATTAGCAGATACAAACTACTATATATAAAACATGTAAACAACAAGGTCCTACTGTATAGCACAGGGAACTATATTCAATATCTTATAATAACCTATAATGGAAAAAATATGAAAAATAATATATATATGTAAAACTGAATCACTTTGTTGTACACCAGACACTAAGACAACATTGTAAATCAACTATACTTCAAACAAAAAAAAATTCTTATCTGAAATAATATCTAATTGCCTGGTTTAATTTACCTCATCTCCTGAACAACAACAAATACGCAAAACACAGGATAATCTAACAAAAGGATTTTTTTAACTTTGAACTTATTTAACTAAAAAGTTGAAGGGTGGGATCAAGATAGCAGAGAAAGAGGATACAGATCTCACTTCCCCTCTCTAACATATCATAAATACAACTACTTGTAGAGCAATTCTTACTGAAAACAAACTGGAGACTGGCATTAAGACTCTTATACAACCAAATGTGTAAGAAAGATGCACATGAAATCAAGCAGGAGGGGAAGAGAAGCAAGTCTGTGTAATCCCCCTCCTCTTCTTGGAGGGGGCACAGATGCGGAGGGAGTACACAGGCTCAGAGATCCTTCCTGAGGAGTGAGCGGTTTGAACCACTTACTGGGCACCCCATCCATGGGGTCCAACACCAGGAAGATGAGTCGCTTCAGGTGGTTTGAAAACCAGCAGGATTGACATTGGGGCTATAAGAAACCTAGACTCCACGCATGAAGAGCAGGCACATGCTTGCTTACTCCTGAAATAAGGCAGAGGAAGCAGATTAAAACTGCCCAGGTCTCTGGCCTGTTTCCCACTACGACCCCAGCACATACCTCAGACAAGCTGAGCATCCACTCTGGCCTGGGCTCATTCTGTGGCACAGCTCCACACTGCGACAAGGGCTGCCACAGCCAAAGGGAGTGCACAGTTGTAGGGGATGGGGCTGGCTTGGACCTGGGGCAGCATCCAAATGGGGTAGGGGCAATCATTGCTGGCACTTGCAAAGGAAGTGGATTGGGAATAGTCCAGAACTCTGGTGCCGGGACAGCCACGGTGCATGCCTAGTCCACACTGAGCATTGGCCCTGGTCCCTCTTGCTCTGCAGCATAGCTCCACATTAGGGCAAGGGCTGTCCTGGCTGAAAAGAATGCACAATTGTAGAGGGTGAAGCCAGCTCAGGCTCGATGCAGCATCTGAGCAGGGTTGAAGTCAGCCACTGTTGGTGCTCCTGGAGAGAGTAGATCAAGAGTAGTATGGAATTCTAACTGGTGCCAGGACCACCACAGCCTGCACCCCGACCCATGAGAAGCACCCACACCAGCCTCTCTTGCTCCAGCTCCCCTTAAGGGCAAGTGTGCCAATACTGGGAGGGGAGAGCACACACTTAGAGAGAAGAGAGCCAGCTCAGACCTGACCCTCAGACCTTCTATTCCAGCAACATGGGACCTGATCCCATCCCCAATAGGGTGGTATTGGCCACTGAGCAGAGGAGAAGCCCCAGCTCACACGTGACTCTGGTTCTAGCCCATCTATCTCTAGCCCTACTCCCCAACCAAGGTGAAAGCTGCCACTACTCCATAGGGGAAGATGTAACTCATGCTCATATAAAATCCAGCTCTCCCACCAAAGGCACCTGGCACACACAGACAGTATAGGGATGCTCCCAGACAAGGATGCCACTACAAGACCAAGATAAGTAATTGTTTCACCAAATTCCATAGAGACAGAAAAAGTTAAGCAAAATAAGAAGACAGAGGAATTTGTTTCAAATGAAAGAACAAGAGAAAACCCATGAAAAAAACAACTAATGACACAGGTAAATAATTTACTAGATAGAGTTCAAAGCATTAGTAATAAGAATGCTAACTGAACTAGGGAAAAGAACAGATGAACAAAGTGAGAACTTTAACAAGGAACTAAAAAGAAAAAAAAAAGAACCAGTCAGAACTGAATACAATAACTGAAACAAAAAACATAGTGGAAAGAATTAACAGTAGACTTGGTGATACAGGAAGAACGCATAAGTGATCTGGAATATGAATAATGGAAATCACCCAATCAGGACAATGAAAAGAAAAACAAATTTAAAAAAATGAGAAGAGTTTAAGGGACCTCTGGGACAACATCAAGCATACTAACATTTGCTTTGTAGGGGTCCAAGGAGAAGACAGAGAGAAAAGGGGTCGAAAATATACTTGATGAAATTATGGCTGAAACCTTCCCAAACCTGAAGAAGGAAAGAGATATCCAAATACAGGAAGCATAGAGGGTCCCAAACAAAATGAACCTAAACAGACCCACATCAAGACATATCATAATTAAAATAGAAAGATTAAAGATAAAGGGAGAATTCTAAAGGCAACAACCACCCCCCCACAAAGAGTCATATATAAGGGAACCCTCATAAGGCCATCATTTGATTCTTCTGCAGAATCTTTGCAAGCCATCAGGGAGTGGCATGATATATATAAAGTGCTGAAAGGAAAAAACCTAAAACCTAGGGTATACTACCCAGCAAGATTACCATTTAGAATTGAAGGAGAGATAAAGAACTTCTCAGACAAGCAAAAACTAAGAGTTCATCAATAATAAAATGACTTTAAAAGATATGTTAAAAGGTCTTCTCTAAGAAAAAGAAAAGGCTACAACAAGAAGTAATAATCTGTTGGAAAGTAAAATCCCACTATTAAAAACAAATATAGGGAACTCCCTGGCAGTCCAGTGGTTAGGACTCGAAGCTTTCACTGCTGAGGGCCCCGGTTCAACTCCTGGTCAGGCCTGGGTTCAACCCCTGGTCGGAGAACTCAGATCCTACAAGCCGCATAGCACAGCCAAAAAAAAAAGCAAAAACCAATATATAGTAAAGGCTGTCCATCAACCACTTAAATATGCATGCTACTATGAAGATTAAAAGACAAAAAATTGTAAAATTAACTGTAACTACAATACAGGTTAATGGATAAAAATGAAGATGTAAAATATGACATCAAAAACACAAAATGTGGGAGAAGGGAGGAAAAAAAAGTAGATCTTTTATAATGTGTTTGAACTTAAAGGACTACCAGTTTTAAACAAGTAGATACAGTTATAGGTCAACATATATGAACCCCACGGTAACCATAAATCAAAAACTACAATAGAGGGAGTACCCTGGTGGCTTAGTAGTTAGGATTCCAGGCTTTCACTGCCATGACCCAGGTTCAATCCTTGACCAGGGGACAGATCCTGCAAGCGGCATGCGCAGCCAAAAAAAAAAAAAAAAAATACGATTCACAAAAACTAGAGAAAGGAAGACAAGCATACCACTAAAGAAAATCATCAAATCATAAGGAAAGAACCTAAAAGAAGACGACTGAGAAAATATATGGAAACAACCAGACGATAAGTAACAAAATCGCAATAAGTACATACCTATCAATAATTACTTTAAATGTCAATGAACTAAATGCTCCAAGCAAGAGATACAGGATAGGGTCTTCCCTGGTAGTGCAGTGGTTAAGAATCTGCCTGCCAATGCAGGGGACACGGGTTCGAGCCCTGGTCCAGGAAGATCCCACATGCCGTGGAGCAACTAAGCCCGTGTGCCACAACTGCTGAGCCCACGTGCTGCAACTACTGAAGCCCATGTGCCTAGAGCCCATGCTCCGCAACGAGAGGCCACCACAATGAGAAGCCCACGCACTGCAACAAACAGTAGTTCCCGCTCACCGCAACTAGAGAAAGCCCGCGCGTAGCGATGAAGACCCAACGCAGCCAAAAATAAATCAATAAATTTATTTAAAAAAAAAAAAAGACATGGGGTAGCTGGGAATTCCCTGGTAGCCTAGTGGTTAGGATTCTGGGCTTTCACTGCTGAGGGCCCAGGTTTGATCCCCTGGTAGGGGAACAAGCTGTGGGGCATGGCCAAAAAAAAAAAAAAAAAAAGAGAGAAAGAAAAGCCATAGGATGGCTGATTGGATTAAAAAACAAGACCTGACTATATGCTGCTTACAAGAGACTCACTTTAGAGCTAAAGACATACATAAAATGAAAGTGAGAGGATGGAAAAGGATATTTCATGCAAATAATAACAAGAAAGCTGGGGCAAATAATACTGATATCGAACAAAAAACACTGTAAGACAAAATCTGTAACAAAAGACAAAGAAGAGAATTATACAATAATAAAGGGATCAATACAAAATGAGAGTTTAATACTCATTAATATATATGCACCTAACAGATGAACACCTAAATATATAAAGCAAATATTAACATATATAAAGGGAGAAATTGACAATGATATAATAATAGTAGGGGACTTTAACACCCCACTTACACCAATGGACAGATCATCCAGAAAAAAAAAAAATCAATAAGGAAATAGTAGTTTTAAATAACACATTAGACCAGCTGGACTTAATAGATACCTACAGGACATTCCATCCAAAACAGCAGAATACACATTCTTTTCAAGTGCACACAGAATGTTCTCCATGCTAGAGATCACAGGCTAGACCACAAAACAATTCTCAAAAATTTAAGAGAACAGGGCTTCCCTGGTGGGGAAGTGGTTGAGAGTCCGCCTGCCGATGCAGGGGGCGCGGGTTCATGCCCTGGTCTGGGAGGATCCCACATGCTGCGGAGCGGCTGGGCCCGTGAGCCATGGCCGCTGGGCCTGCGCATCCGGAGCCTGTGCTCCGCAAGGGGAGAGGCCACAACAGTGAGAGGCCCGCGTACAGCAATAAAAAATAAAAACAAATTGAAAAAAATTTGAGAACAGAAATTACACCAAGCATTTTTTCTGACCACAACAGTATGAAACTAGAAATCAATTACAGAAAGAAAAGTGGGAAAAACACAAACACGTGGAGACTAAACCACATGCTACTAAAAATCTGATGGGTCAATGAAGAAACTAAAAAGGAAATTAGAAAATACCTTGAGACAAATGAAAAAAAAAACACACCTTTACAAAATCTATCACATGCAGCAAAAGCAGTTCTCAGAGAGAAGTTTATAGCAATCCAGGCCTACCTCAAGAAATAAGAAAAATCTCAAATAAACAACCTAAACTACCATCTAAAGGAATTAGGAAAAAAAGAACAAGCACAGCCCAAATCAGCATAAGGAATGAAATAATAATGATCAGAGAGGAAATAAAGAGAATAAAGAGTCCAAGAAAACAATAAAAAAGATCAACGAAATCAAGAGCTGGTTTTTTAAAAATATAAACAAAATGGATAAGCCTTTAACCAGGTTCATCAAGAAAAAGAGAATCCAAATAAACAAAACAAGAAAATGAAAGAAGAGAAATAACAACCAATATCACAAAGATACGAAAAAATCTTAAGAAAATACTATAAACTGTCATATGCCCACAAATTGGACAACCTACAAGAAATGGATAAATTTCTAGAAATATAATGTTCCAAGACTGAAGCAGGAAAAAATAGACAATCTGAACAAACTAATCACTAGCAGTGAAACTGATTTTATAATTAAAAACTCCCAGTAAACAAAAGCCCAGGACCAGAGAAGCTCACATGGGAATTCTACCAAACATATAAAGCAGAAATAATACCTATCCTCTCAAACTATTCCAAAATATTGAAGAGGAAGAAACGCTCCCAAATTCATCCTATAAGGCCTCCATTAACCAGATACCAAAACCAAAGACACTACAAAAATAAAATTACAGGCCAATCTCTCTGATGAGCATAGATGCAAAAATCCTCAACAAAAGATTAGCAAACCAAATTCAACAATATATAGAAAAGGATCATACACCATGATGAAGTGGGATTTATTCCAGGGATGCAAGGATGGTCTGACATCTGTAAATCAATCAATCTGATACACTATATTAACAAAAAGGATAAAAATCACATGATCATCTCAATAGACACAGAAAAAGCATCTGATAAAATTGAACCATTCATGATAAAAACTCTCATCAAAGTTGGTACAGAGGGAATGTATCTTAACATAATAAAGACCGTTGATGACAAACGCAGTTAATATCATGCTCAACAGAACAACACAAGGATGTCCACTCTTGCCATTTCCATTTAACATAGTATTGGAAGTGCTAACCACAGCAATCAGACAAGAAAAAGAAGTAAAAATAATCCAAATTGGAAAGGAAGAAGTAAAACTCACTTTTTGCAGATGACTTGATATTACACATTGAAAACCCTAAAGTCTCCCCCCAAATAACTACTAGTACTAATAAATGAATTTAGTAAAGTTGAAGGATACAAGATTAATATACAGAAACCTGATGGTAATAATGAAATAACTAATAACTAATAATTAACTATCAGAGAAAGAAAAGAAGAAAACAATCTTATTTAAAATTGCATCAAAAATACCTAGGAATGAACTTAACCAAGGAGGTGGAAGATCTATATTCTGAAAACTATAAAACACTGATGAAGGAAATTAAAGATGATACAAAGATATGGAAAGATATCCCGTGTTCATGGATTGGAAGAATTAATATTGTTACAATGTACATCCTACCCAAAGCAATCTACACATTTAATGCAATCCCCATCAAAATACCCCTTGACATTTTCACAGAATTACAACAAATAATTCTAAAATTTATATGGAACCACTAAAGATCCTGAAGAGCCAAAGCAATCTTGAGAAAAAAGAACAAAGCTGGAGGTATCAGACTGACTTCAGACTACACTACAAAGCTTCAGTAATCAAAATAGTATGGTACTGGCACAAAAATAGACACATAGATCAGTGAAACAGAATAGAGATCCCAGAAATAAACTCAGGCACTTATGGTCAATTAATGACAAAGAAGGCAAGAATATACAATGGAGAAAAAATGGTCTCTTCAATAAGTGGTACTGGGAAAACTGTACAGCTACATGTAAAATGAAATTAGAACATTTTCTCACACCACTTACAAAAATAACCTCAAAATGGATTAAGTATCTAAATATAAGACTAGAACATCTAGAAGAAATCACAGGCATAACATTCAGACATAAATCAGAGCAATATTTTTTTGAACGTGTCTCCTAAGGCAAAGGAAACAAAAGCAAAAATAAACAAATGGGGCCTAAATAAACTGAAAAGCTTTTGCATGGCAAAGGAAACAGTTATCAAAACAAAAAGACAACCTACTGAATGGGAGAAAATATTTGCAAATAATATGACCAATAAGGAGTTAACATAAAAAATATATAAACAACTCAAACAACTCAATATCAAAAAACAACACACCTGATTAAAAAGTGGGCAGAAGACCTGAATAGACATTTTTCCAAAGAAGATATACAGATGGCTAGCAAGCATGTGAAAAGATGCTCAACAGTGCTTGATCATTAGAGAAATGCAAATCAAACCACAATGAGTTATCAACTCACACATGTCAGAACGGCTATCATATGACTGCAAATAAACTGGCAAGGATGTGGGGAAAAGCAAACCCTAACACACTGTTGGTAGAAATGTAAATTGGGGGCTTCCCTGGTGGCGCAGTGGTTGAGAGTCCGCCTGCCGATACAGGGGACACGGGTTCATGCCCCCGTCCGGGAAGATCCCACATGCCGCGGAGCGGCTGGGCCCGTGAGCCATGGCCGCTGAGCCTGCGCGTCCGGAGCCTGTGCCCCGCAACGGGAGAGGCCACAACAGTGAGAGGCCCGCGTACTGCAAAAAAAAAAAAAAAAAAAGAAATGTAAATTGGTGCAGCCACTATGGAAAACAGAATAGAGGTTCCTCAAAAAACTAAAAATAGAACCACCATATGATCCCACAATTCCACTCCTGGGTATGTATCTGAAGAAAACAGAAACATTAATTCTTAAAGATACATGCACCCCAACGTTCACAGTAGCATTATTTACAATTGCCAAGATATGGAAACAACCTAAGTTGCCAAGATATGGAAACAACCAAAGTGTCCAACCACAGATGAATGTATGAAAAAGATGTGGTGCATATATAGAATGGATCTCTACTCAGCCATGAAAAAAATAATGAAATTCTACCATTTGCAACAACATGTATGGACCTAGAGGGTACTATGCTTAGTGAAATAAATCAGACAGAGAAAGACAAATACTGTATGATTTCACTTATATGTTGAATCTAAAAACAACAACAAATGAATGAAAATAATAAAACAGATTCACAGATGTAGAGAACAAAATACTGGTTACTAGTGGAGTGAGAGAAGGGGGAGGGGCAAGATAGGAGTAGAGGACTAAGAGGTACAAACTGCTTTGTATAAAAGAAACTACAAGAATATATTGTACAGCACAAGGAATATAACCAGTATATTATAATAACTTTAAATGGAGCATAATCTATAAAAATACTGGATCACTACATTGTACACCTGAAACTAATATTGTAAATCAACTATATTTCAATAAAAAAAGAAAAAGAAAAAACGTTGAATAAAGGTATAAAAAGTATATTGCTTAAATATCAGGTTAATAATTAGCTTTTGTTGGGGAAAAAAACATGAAATTAGTACTGGATGCTTTCTCAAGGCCATAAACCGTTAAGTCTGTGTTTTTTCAAACACTGAGCAACTTTTAAAACTACCAGTCACCAGCTAATCCCGACTTATTAAATCAATCTCCTCACATGATTCTAATGAATGTACCGCAGGGTTGAGATACAAAGCACTGAAAAGTCAAAAAAACAATTTAGTGTATGGTTTCTCAAACATTTACTGTGGGGGCTGACTGGTGCATTTCAAGATGTGTAGCTGCATCCCTGGGCCTCTACCTACTAGATGCAATCGGCACCCAATCCAGTTGTGACAATCAAAAATGTCTCCAGAAAATGTCAAATGCCTCCTGGTGGGGGTAGGAAATTGCCCTTGGTTGAGAATCACTGATTCAGTATACAGCAACTAGCATTAAAAACAAACAAACAAGAAAAACTAAAATACAAATAGACTGAACGAGAACAAAAATAGAATGCATCACACATAGTAAGTGTATATATTGCATTAAGAATTTTTGTTTTGATTAGATTTGTATAAACTGGGTTGCTATGTAAAATGTATTTCTTACTGTGAATTGGAATCAAAAAACCTGAAAGTTGCTGCAAAGGTCAACTTTTGACCTACTGCTCATAAGAAATGGCAAAAACACAAAGAAATGACAATCAAGAGGGAAATATAAGACTTAGAAGCCTAGCATAAAATCAGGAGTTCCAGGAAGAGAAAAAGAAACAAATGCAGATGTAATTAAATAAGTAATAGAAGAAAATCTTCTTGAGTTAAAGGCTTGAGTGCAGGTTTCAAGAGCTTAGAGCATTACAAGTAGGAATTAAAAAAAAAAAAAAAGACACCACATTCCACTGTAAGTCCTAAATTTTAAGGAGAATGGAAAGGTTTTCCAAACCTTCAGAAAGCATAAGTTCCTTATGAGGAAAGACTTGCATCAAATTTGTTATCTATAACAGTAGAAGACAACCTCAAACTACTTAGGTGTAATTAAGAAACTTACATCAAGATATGATATGTATATGGACAAAATGTAGACAGTTTGGGACCTGCAAGGATTTGAAAGTATATCAACCAAAGTATATATGATGAAAACAGTGGAGGATGAACACTAAACAAGCGACAATTATATCAAAACAAGAGATTTCACAATAAGAGAAGAAAATAAACTTGGTGATCAAAGCATCTTAAGACCTGAATGTAAACAGAAGATGGTAATGTAGCTGGCATTTACAATATAATTGTTAAATAAAGATTTTTAAAATGTAAGAAATATCATGTTGGGGAAATCCTACCAATAGCTTGGAACTCAATGTTTTAAATGATTCTTACATTGGGTAATAACTGGAGAAAAGAGTTAGGAATAAAGAGGGATAAAGCTTACAGGGTCCTATATAACCTTCACTATGGCTATCTTCTTTCCTCTCAATGTCCTTCCTTCTGTTATTCTAGCGCATCAGATTTCTTTCCACCTGAGGGCTTTTGCACATGTTCTATCCCCTACCCTTTGCATAGCTAACTCCTTTATCAACCTTCAGTCTCAATCTAAGTAACACCTCTTTAGAGAATCCATTCCTGAATGCCCTATCAAAGGCTGTTGCTCCCAAAGTTAAATCACGTTTTATTTCTTCCTAGAAATGATCAATATTTGAAAAAACTTGTGTCTGCCTCTTCTTTTAGAATACAAGGAGCATGAGAGCAAGTAACTGTCTACCATGTTTGCCATTAAATCCCCAGCACTTCAAACAATGACTAATAAGCTGTGGGCAATTAACTAAGAATTTTTGAACAAATGAATGAATGCACTGAAGAAAGAAAATAAAATAAATAAGGTAGTAGGTAGAAACTTTGTTTAAATTGTTTCTGTAGTTAAAGAAGCACACATTGTATTTTTATAATTTTTGAAAGGGAATTTACTATAAAAGAAAAAAACAAAGAAAACAAGGTTAGGGAAAAAAGGATCTTTGTGGAATAGGACCAAAGGAAAAGCTGTATTTCTACTTTGCTCACACCTGATGTTTTTCTGCTTTTTTTCTCTTGATTAGGTGCTTCATTAGCATATCACAGTCAGCCTTCCATATCAGTGGGTTCTGTATCAGCGGATTCAACCAACCACAGATCCAAAATAGTTGGGAAAAAAAAAAATCCAAAAAGTTCCAAAAAGCAAAACTTGAATTTGCTGCGTGCAATGGAAACAATTTACATAGCATTTACAATGTATTAGGTATTATAAGTAATTTAGAGATGATTTAAAATATATGGGAGGATGCATGTAGGTTATATGCAATTACTACACCATTTTATATAAAGGACTTGAACATCTGAGAATTTTGGTATTTGCAGGGGGCCCTGGAACCAATCGGATACTGAGGGATGACTGTACTAACAATTTAAAGTGGTTTTTTTTTTTGTTCTCCCTCCATTTTTATGTAGGGTATTTTCTTGGCCTAAATGTACATGTCACTTCCACCAAGGAACAAAAGTCCTAGGAACACCACAGTATTCCTCACTAGTAACACCGTGGTGCTGGTATTCTCTGCCTTAGGGAAGTGAAAAAGCTACTGTTAAGTTCTGAGGTAAAGTTGACAGATCAAGGAATGCACGTAGAACAAGTATGCACTCTGCCTCCATTGCTAAACAGAGGTCACACTCACAAAAGAATTCACATCACACCCTGTTCTGAAACCTCTTATGCGTTCTGCTCATCTCACGCTACATTCTCCCTAGATTTTTCCTCCACTCCAACAGCTTCAACTGCCTTTCATATGCCAATGATTCTTTTCATCAAAACTGTAAGAAACACCATACTGTTATGAAACTCTAAAGAAGATAAAACAGGCCAATTAAAGTATGCTACAATGCCTTAACAACAGTCCCATGCAAAACAGAACTAGTCACACCAGACTTTCATGCTTTGATATTACTTTTAACTAGCCCCATGGATAAGGCAATTTCCTCTGGTGTCTTCAATTTCAATGCTTGGCATGTGACAGCAATCTTTTGCATTTAACGCAGCTTTTTTCACTTGTGGCTATTTTCCCTTTTTAGGTCTCATAAAGCATTTGTTGCTTCAGAAAGAAAATACAAAATTGTTGTTTATTCCTGAAATCAACACACAAATTACAAACAATGCACAAAACTGCTTGTCCAAAAAGGATTTGAGGAAGCCATTTATTATAAGCCACAACCTGTTTTCAGAGATGTCAAAACATGCATCTTATAATTAAGATATATATCTTAGACCTATAACACTCAAGTTATATACAGATGCTTATTCAAAATTATTACCTGGATATCCCAAAGATACCTCAAATCACCACACACAGACCTGAACTCATAATCTTTCTTCTTGAGTCTGATACTACATCTATCCTCCCTTTCTCACATAACACTGACATCCAACAGTTTCTAAAAGCAGGTACTCTAGATTTCCTCTACCTCTTACTACCAATATTGCTTAAGTCACCTAGCCCTATCCATTCTATCCCCAAAATATCTCTCAAATTTATGTCAAGTTCCTTCCTTCTCCTCAAACCTTAGTTCAGGATAACATCTCTTACAGTAAGACATAAATTACAGTAGGAGTTAAAATGTCTTACTGGTTAATTTTTTAAATAGCATGATATCCATCCTCTACCTAAAAAGTTTCAGGGGCTCATCACTGGTTGCAGGAAAGGGTACAAACTCCTTACCATGATAAAACAGGCCCATCATAAGCTAATATCCAAGTTACCATTTTCTTACCTAATCTCCTGCATCTACTACCTCCAAACATTCTCACAGAACTTTGCTATGTCATGCTTAGTATACCAGTTTATCTACTTTATTGGCTTTTTAGCTATACTTCTTTGTATTATTTTTAGTGGTACATTTTTTAGTTCTAGAATTTTCATTAGGTTCTTTTTTAGAATTCCATTTCTCTGCTGATATTCTCCACCTTCTTACCAATTGACCATCTTTTCCTCTAAATTCTTTAACAGTAGTTTTAAAAGTTCTTGTCCCTAATTCAAACATCTGCAAGTTTGCTTATATCAACTATTTTTTCTCTTGACTATGAACCTCACTTTCCTTTCTTCATGTCTCTCAAAACTTTTATTTTCATCAGACATAATATATAAAAGAACAATAGATATTGAAATAGATATTTTCCCCCAGTGAACGTGCTTCACTTTCTCATTAAACAGCTAGAGTGAAGAATAGAGCTCTTCAATATATAATTAGAGGAGTTCATCTGGGTTGGAGCTGAGTTGCCCCTTTATTTAGTTCCAGTTCACTTCTGGTTTCAAATGTCTTGAGGATGGAATCAGGTCTCTCTCTGCCTCTAGCAAGGCTTTGGGATCTAAGTACTGTAAGACTTTACGATATTTCTCTCCCTAGCTCAGTCCCAACTTTCTTCACCACTGCTTACTCAGCAAAAGTCTTGATGAGATTTGGCTTCTTGGGTGAACTAGCTCTGTGTTTGAGGATCCTATCCTCCAATCTGTCATGTCAGCTCACATGTGGCTAATAAAGTTCAGCTGGTTTCTCCTAGGGCCATAAAAGATCCCTTGTCTATAGTAGGCTTGCTCCTTTGCATGCCTATGCCTCCAGGCTCAGTTAATGCTCTCAGGGATACAAGCAGCCACCAATCTCTTTGTGCCTAGGTGCACCTAAGAAGGGTCATCTTCCTCTTGAACTTGGTTCATTTAATTTCTTTGTGACACAGTTCTCCAATGAGTTTTTAAAAATACAAGATTTAAAAAAAAAATACAAGATTTTAAATTATGTGTTTTTCCCCCTCATTGTTACACAGAGAGCAGTTGTCTCCCGAAATCTTCTAGAGCCATCATTCTTCTCTTATTGAAAGGTTATGCTCTCACCCCTCCTTACTACCATCTTCAAACTCAAATGTTATCTTTTCTGAAAAATTCGCTCACCTTCCTCTAGGCAGCTGGTGGCTTCTTTTTACTGTCATTGCCTGTTTACTCATCTGTGTTCTCCACTCGTCTGTGAATTCCTTTCACTCACCTGTGTTCTCCACTAGCCTGTGCAAATATAATGACATATACTGTAGCTGTGGACAGATGGTAGGAAGGAAGGTAGGCAGAAATCAGTAGGGCAAAATATGTGTTCATGAAAGGAAAAGATGTATGTTGGCTTTTAAATATATCTCTGCATCCAAGACCACACTGTACCTAATCCATATATTAATTGATAAATTATTGCTTCAACAGCTAAAACTGTTTTCTCTGAACAAACTGAGAATTACCAGTAAGCCAAGAATTATATATATGTTCAAATAAAACTTAATGATGGAAAACTTTGCTGATTCCAAATGAAATGTATA
Organism: Leucopleurus acutus; assembly: GCF_964270905.1. Classification (NCBI taxonomy): domain Eukaryota; kingdom Metazoa; phylum Chordata; class Mammalia; order Artiodactyla; family Delphinidae; genus Leucopleurus; species Leucopleurus acutus. The sequence goes on along the minus strand of NC_139149.1, from coordinate 74,553,626 downwards.
TCCTTAAAAAAAGTACCAAGTAATACTGGCCAATAGGGAGGAGGCCCTAGTATACTATCATGTTTTACAAGAGAACTGCTCAGCTCTCTAACTTTAGCACATTCTATAAACACCAGAATTAAACTGCAGTCTGTAATATGCTCTCTGTTATATTTTTACATGACTCTATGTTATGCCATTTATAAAAGCAGCTATTTATATTCCTAATGTAAAGAGGTATAATTGCTTGACTGTATCAGAGTTTTCTTAAACTATTTAATGAATAAAGTTCCATTCTCAACATGAAAAAAAATCCTTAAACACCTGCACAATCACACATAGCAGGGATTTACAAAGAACATGATGCATTACTCTAATAACTCTAATAAGAGTAGGGAAAGGATATACCCTGATCACAGTACTTTAAATATACTACTTTTGATATCTGAGAAATTCCTAAGGCAGAAGTACTAGGAGGTGTTAAAAGAATTTGTCCAGGAGGGTAAATCAACTAAGAAAGCTTAATGCTGATTATCTAGGGTAAAGAGAAGAGAAGCGATGACAGAAAAAAGATACGGCCCAAACAAATAATTTAGTCAGAGTTCTTGGTAAAAGAATTTAAAAGCTAGAAGTTTATTTTTACATTTCTTGTTAATTTTAAAAACGTCTTAGAACTGAACAGAAGGGTAATTTAAAAGGACATTCTATTAAACACATAAATCATTTAAAATGATTAAATTAATCCATAAAACAAATACCTACATCTGGAAAAACCAAAACTGGAATCTCTAGTAAAACTATTCTTGAACATTTTAAAACATGTTTTAAAGGAGTAATGGATTTTCCAATGCCTAAGAAAGATTCTGTCGTAAGTTGTCCCTGCATCTACAGTTAGGCTATCTACAGGTGTCATCATCCTATCAGATGATATGAGGAGTAACTGCTAAGCAAGTATATTCACACCACAGCAGAAATTAATCTACAAGAACCCTAAATGCACAGGTATTAATTAGGATGGTTGTACTGTAGTTTTATCTTACACAGAAAATATTTAAATGACAGGTGGTGAAATGTGAGTCTGTGATTCAATCACTCAAAAACTATCAGCACTAAGGCAATATAAATGTAAAAGACTTTTGAAAGTGCTTGTGGATTTTTATATGTCTACATAGAGCAATAAGAAACTAAGAGTTTGACTTTTTGTTGTTTTCCTAGGCAACCAGCTGTAATTGGGGGAAAAAAGTGAGTTACGAAAGGCAGTGACTGGTTTCGCAAATGTTGACCTTCTAAGTGGGTAGTTTCTTAAGATAAAAGGAATATGCTAAAGAAAATAAGGTTCATTTACTGACTGTAGAAATTTCTTAATATGCTTATGTGGTCTCACTAAAGTAGAGAAGACTCACGTCAGCAAGAAAAAAAAATCAATAAGCGACTGGGCAAAGATCAGAAGGATACCATATTTAAGGATTGTTATTTCATAGTTCCCATGGAGATGGATACAGAAAAGCATGAGAAGTATGAGTGATGCAGAGCCACTGGCCATCCAGATTAGACTGGCTACTACCAAGATAAAAATAAATACAATTAAGTTTTATAAGGTGACTAGATTACTTCAAAGTACTCCATAGGCTAGCCACTCAAATATCTCCTAATGGTTTCTTAATCTCAACTCTCAAGAACTGGGGTCAGAGCATTTCTGAATAGGGACAATATTAAAAAATGCCTTCTCCTTGTCTTTATCTTCAGTACATAAAAAAGAAAAAGAATCACAATCTATTACTTTTAATTAAAATATGTACAATATAATACATCAAATTAAATCACTATTAGACTTGAGCTCATTTTTATTAACTGAATAAATGAGAAAAAAGTGTGTTTTCTTAAGAATTCCTATTAACTCTTTTTTTTTTTTTTTTTGCAGTACATGGGCCTCTCACTGTTGTGGCCTCTCCCGTTGCGGAGCACAGGCTCCATAAGCACAGGCTCAGCGGCCATGGTTCACGGGCCTAGCCGCTCTGCGGCATGTGGGATCTTCCCGGACCGGGGCACGAACCCGTGTCCCCTGCATCGGCAGACGGACTCTCAACCACTGCACCACCAGGGAAGCCCTATTAACTCTTTATGTAGATGCAAAAATAATTCTTAATGGGCAAAAGTAATCAGTAACTAATATGAGGATTTATAAAATAAGAGAAAGGATGAGAAAATTTGGTAGCAGTATTAAGATACAAGAAAATAAATTTCAATGAAGACAAAGAGAAGTCACTTGAAAAAAAAATAAATCCAATAATTTAACATGAAAACTGGAGGGAAGAAACCACAGAAAAACATATAGTGCTTTGACAGGGAGATCAGCTCAATGCTTTGTGACCACCTAGAGGGGTGGGATAGGGAGGGGGGGAGGGAGACGCAAGAGGGAGGGGATATGGGGATATAAGTATATGTATAGCTGATTCACTTTGTTATACAGCAGAAACTAACACAACAATGTAAAGCAATTATACTCCAATAAAGATGTTTAAAAATATATATATAATGCTTTGATAAATTACAATGAGGAACCCAAAAATTTTAAATGGACTTAAAATAAAATTGGAAGGACAAATAACAAAAACAAACCCCCAACAACAACAGAAGTCCCTTTTCAGATCTAATCATTCTTTTGCACATGACTCTAAACAGGGCATATCTTTAATATTCTCTCAAATTTATAGATCCCATTACCAGAAGTTAGCAGCATGAAAAAGATTAAAGGAAATATGTGAAACTCAAGCCTGAAGAGATTTTTTTTCTTTAGAAGTAAATAAGTAGTAGAGGAACTTAAAAATATAAGATGTCAATTAAAACGTACTAAAATTACGTAAGTGTATAAAACACTAGAGAACTAAATTACAGAACCTCCCTGGCAGTCCTGTGGTTAAGACTCTGCGCTTCCAGTGCAGGGGGCGTAGGTTCAATCCATGGTTGGGGAACTAATATCCCACAGGCCATGTGGTGTGCGTGGCCAAAAAAATAAATAAATAAATAAATAAAATTTTAAAGTTAAAAAAAATGTAAAAGAAAAAGAATTAAATTACAAATAGAATATTATATTTATATACGATATAATTTATAATATATTTATTTGCTTCAAATAATATAGAAAGGAAGGAAGTGGCTGAGAGTATTAGATGAAACATTAGTAATGAGTTGATAACTACTGAAACTGAATGATGGGTACTCCATTCCAGGGTCCTCAACTCCCAGGCCGTGGACCGCTACCAGTCCACGGCCTATGAGGAACCAGGCCGCACAGCAGGAAGTGAGTGGTGGGCGAGTGAGCGAAGTGTCATCTGCCGCTCCCCATGCTCAAGTTCACCCCCACCCCCACCCCCACGCCCATCTGTGAAAAAACTGTCTTCCACAAAACCGGTCCCTGGTGCCAAAAACATTGGGGACGACTGCTCTATTCTATCTACTTGTACATATGTTTGAAGTTTTCCATAAACAGGTATATTTTAAATTAATTATTTAATCATAATATCTTGACAGGACGGTTTATTATCATGATTACTAAATCAATAATGTTTTAGGCATTTAAAGAAAATATTATCCTTCATATGTAAAGAAGACACTAGTGATCCAGCAATAGTAAAACAACTGCTCTTAAGAGTTTTACAGAATAACTAATCCATATTGTCGCTCAAAGTCTTTCACAGTTCCTCTTGAGGACAACTCTGTATTTAAAAGGTTAGCAGGTAAAGTAAGGCTGAATGTTCACTTGGAAGTTAACCAGCCTTTATCAGAAACAAACCCAAAGCAATACATTTGAATTTAAGGTTTTAAAACAAAGAAGACAGAAAAGGCAGAGAATGCTACAAAGCTTCTCTCTTACCTTGACCAAGATGTGATGGTTTTTGAGAAATTATGTGGCCACTGCCATCTAAAACATACTGGGTGCTAAAATTATCAGCAGCAGTCCTTGTTGTAATTAAAACCTGGAATAAAAAAAACTCTAATAAAATTATGATTTTAGTTATTGCAGTGGGCTTATTGTAAAATTAGATTTAAAATAATAATTATATATTTCCTTGATTGATAGAAGTTTTACTTAATAAGGTCTTACAACCATTTCTCTTGAAATATTCCTTAGAGTTACACTAATAAGCAATAGGCTAGCTTACATTTTCTATGTTGCAAATTACCGATTTTTATTTCAAATATTTTACTTTAATTAAAACGTACACAAATCAGTATACTTGAAATGGCTATTTCTATTGTATGTATTAAATGATTTACATCTGTAAAATCAAATCAACTGCATTAGGGAAGCTTGCTTTTTAGCAGACAATTCCCATAAATTTGTTGGCAAAGTGAAAAATCCTTTTGTAAAGTGATCATTCCCTCCTTCCTTTATATTCTGATAAAACTGCACTTCTCTATTTCAAGTTAATGGTTCAAAAGAATAAAAATAAATAAATTATACATATATGTATATTTATGTGCAGTTTTTTCTTAAACCCAAGCTTTGAACTCATTGTTTTAAATGTAAAATTTTTATTAATTAAAAAACTAGCATTAAAACATGTAAGAAAGGATTCCATTCAGCATGAAAATATTTCCTAAGATGTTACAGTCATAGAAATATAAATTTTAAGAATGTCTGAACTCTTCTGAGCCATCCTCACCCTCAGCTTTCTATTTACCTACTTTGTGAGATTACTAGAAGTGTACATGCTATAATAGTAGTAAAACATTCCATTATCAGAAAATACCATAGGTGGGGAGTGGGAATGCTGGCAAAAAAAAAGCAGGGTGGATTCAGAAAAGGGTAGCCTCCTCACATTTCTAGTGAGTAATGTTGATCCAAAACTGGGAGCAATCTTTCTCAGCCATCCATGAACTCAGCAGAGCTAGCTTAAAATAAATCTATATAATTTAGAAAGAAGCCACAAATATACAGCTCCACTGTTGGAACTCATCCAGGTCCAGTTGGGTCTACATTTAATGGTTCTGTCACCAAGTCCTAACCATGCCCTGATTTCTGGTAGGCCAAATGGCTCTGTGGAACATGTCGGTACCATGAAGGGAAAACCAGAGTCACCACAAAAAAAATTTGGTTTCTCTAGCTTACAGTCCTAGTAGAGTCTATTAGGTTCTGTCTAAGGGTGACGTCCATAAAATCCTTATTAGAGGCTCACTGCTGCAGGCTGCTATTTCTGTCAAAACTGTTCCCTCAAAGAGTTGTACCTGAAACAAAGTTGTGAGCCTCTGTATACTCTTAAGTGATTATTCTACTTCTTCTAAAAATATATTCCATGGTTCAAAAGTTGTATTTTAAAAGTTTTCCTGATAACCAATCTCAATCTTCCTACCTACATCCCAACTCTATTGTGTCCAACAGTGATTTCCTCTAGTAAAGTTTGCTTAAAACAAAGAAGACAGAAATTGCTAGAGATTTTCTTTCCTGTTTCTAATTTAATTACTCTATGATTGTCCCTTTAAAAACAATTCTACATTTAACCAACCACTTCTCCAAAATGCCAAGGTCAACTGAATTCTATTTCTATTCTTCAAAGAGCTAGCCACCTGACCTAAAGCTGGTGTCACTGAGCAAAGGCAGCCCTGAAACTCTGAGTTCTAGTACTAACCCTGCCAGTGGCTTGCTAGATGGTCCTGAATAAATGATTACACTATCATTTTAAGAGGACGGTGATGATAAGATGAAGATGATGCTAATACTTTATAAGGTTACATGGGTTTTTGTGTTAACTACTTAAGGGCATTTTACAGATATCAACGTGTTCATCCTTTAAACACATTACTGAATAATAAATATACTCCAGCCAAGATAAACTGAAGTGCTAAAAAACAAAATAGAACCTTAGTGGTCATAATGTAACATTTATGTTATGGTAAAAAAAGAAGAGAACACAATATTTTTTTCCAATGTCAAATTTTAAAAAACTAGAATGTTTAGGGTACTATGAAATTTATTTAGATAGGAAATGCTTTGCAATTCACTTCAAAAGACAGTGAAAGATAACATGCCTAAGCACGTTTCACAAATTCATGAAATACAGTGTTCCTCAAAGCCAAAAATTGTATTTCAAGAGTTCATTTCATCATATGACCCTGTGTCCTGGGCAGGAAACCTTTTTTTGGATGAGGCACAGGTTCAGAATGTGTTAGCTGTGAAGCAGCTAACACACTCGAATCTGTAGCAACTCCACCATCAGGAGCATCTCCAATATTACAAATTATTACTGGTGCTTCCTACTAGAGACATTGAGGAATTGTGGCAGTGAATGAATCTAGTGGTGTCAAGAAAAGAAATAAATAAATTTATTTTAAATAATTTTAAAATGAGAGGTTTATTTTAAAAGAAGTTTTAGAAGTCCTTAGAGGTTATATCAGTTATCAGTTATTAAAAACCGACTGTCTGGTCCAGTTACTGAGTTTCAAGAAATTATAGTACTATTACAAAGTTAAAATTACATAAAAGCATTTAAATTTTAGATAAGTACAATTTTTCTCAATGTTTTAAAAAGAAAGTAAATTGAAAAGCTTAGGATGTATCCTAGCAATTCATGGGAAAAAAATATCCTCTCTTGACAAAAATTCATTGAAGATAATAATATTAAAGTTTTGTGGGTATTTTTGTTTTGTTTTGGCTGACTTTTGGACAAATACTTTGGCACAAAAACACAAATCTGAAAACTAAGGTAAATGGTCCTCATGATTCAGCTAAAATGTGGACTGTGCATGGATCACTGAAATGTCTTTTTCTTTCTCTGTGTGAGTATGCCTGCCTGCCTGTGCATAACTATACTATAATTTCAGAGCCTTCCTCCAGATAGTCCACTGAGGGAGACTAGCAACAGGGAGACCTTGGCCCTGGCTTTTCTCCTTTCAGCAGAGTTTTATTATTTGTGAGAAGGCTGCATTTATTTAGGAAGCAGGATATACCAAGTGTTTCAAAAATCCTGTGCCTATTCTAATTAAAGCCCTACCACAATGGCTCTAAAGGACACAGGAGGTATCCTACACTGTGGAACAGGAAGCAGGAAACAGCAGAATGAAGCTAGAGGCTTCCCTCTACTACTCTTTTACAGCTATGTGGAACCACAAATAAGGGCATCACAACTCCCATCTTCGCTATGTGGAACCACAAATAAGGGCACCCCAACTCCCATCTTCAAAACAGAATGACTTAGCTTCTCATTCTGCCCCCCTTCAGCCATGGAGGTTTAATGTAACATAAAACAAAAACAAATCTATACATTCCTTTTCATCTCATCACAAAATGTATAATGAACTTGATAGATCAAAATAACACATAGCACATTATAACCACTTTAAAAAATTTGGATGAATGAATCAATAAACATGAGTTTTATGCAAGAGGATGGCTGGCAACTCTTCTAATTCTTCCCAAGGAAAAACAAGAGAAAAAAAGTGAACTTAAGCTACAGAATAAAGACCATTGGTGAGAATTAGAAGGAATTTACCTAGGAATGGCGGTTAAATTTTAGAAAGGATTTCCTGAAAATGTTGAGGAGTCTGCATAAACTGTGAAAGTTAAGGTGAAATACTGCTTACCAACAAGAGAATGAGCAAGCCTGATGACGCCATCACCTTACGTGATACAGACGCATGCTACTTTTCACATTCAAGTCCAGAATAAAAATAACTTTCAACTTCATGGCACATGACCATATTCTAGATACTTTAATACATATTATTTCATTTAACTCTCAAATCATTATTTGCACTTTATAGATTAAAAAAAAAATTGGCTCTCGGAAAAGTCAACCTGTTTTATGCCTTTGGCCAACTCTCTTATTTAAACTCTTGGAAATGATAATTAGGCTTCTGAATCTTCATCCAGAGTGTGTTCTAATTTGAAGAAAACAAAACAAAACTGTTTTGTATTCCTCTGAAAACTGAGACGTAATTTAGCCTCCATTTAAAATCTATTTCAAAAAACCTACACGAGTTTCTCATACATTTCCTTGGAGAAAAAAAAAGATCATTTTTAACATAATGTATACAAAATATCAGTCTAAAAGGAAATAAAATCTTTTATTGTGTGTTTTATTATGTAACAGGAAGAATATATACAAAGAGTCTTCTTAAAAAATTTTATGAACAGGTCAAAACAGGATTTTTAATATCTCTAGCTCATTCTAGTCAGTATGCTTAGTAATTAGTATCAGGAATTTAACACTGAAGACTGACAAATATCCCAAGATTATTGCTCCACAAACAACAATAAATTTCAAGAGAAGTTATGCTTGATGATACAATTTTTAAAAAACCGTATCAATTTGTTTCAGTCACTGACACCTTCATCACAGATTGTGGAAGCAGTAATTCCAGTTTTAAATACCAATAGATCACTCTGTAGATATAAATTTTTTTTTTTTACTCTTTTGGACTGTTTAAGATTGGAAGTCATTTTATAATTGACAAATTAGGAAAACTGCCCATTCTTTTAAAATGTATAAATAAAAAAACAGAATTAGACGTATTTTAAATTTCTTCACCCAATTTTGCTGAAAGTCTACTTAATTTTTTCTTTTTATAACTAAAATTATTAACATCTTTAAAATAATCTAACAAAAAATAATTTCGACAGTTTTGGGTGATGGCTGTTTAACAGTGTGACAAAACTATATCCCAATTGCATATTATCAATCTACCGAGTCTGCGATGATTTACATCTGTATGACTTTAAATTATCTACATCAGTTAGTTTGGCAGATAAAATGACCAAATCACTAATTTTTATTATGTAACTGCAATCTCTATCCAAAGATTTTCAAAATAAGTTGGAGCCTTTAAAATAAACATGCAACTTCTATACCTGAAACTTCAATTCTTTCTGAATGGTAAAGAATATTGTTTAAAAAGTTGAATTTTTTCCCCAAAAAAGCACTCATTAATTTGCCTTGCTGAATAACAATTTTTAATTTTTAAATGTAATTGACCTTAACAACCAGGTATTACTTTCTGTGTTTCTGAAATACTATTCAGAACCCTCCCATATAATTTTTAACTTGACTACCCGTTGATAACCTCTCTATTGAGCACTGTGGGCCCGAGTATATTTATTATTTTAATATGAGGTTTTTTGTGGGGTTTTTTTTGCGGTACGCGGGCCTCTCACTGCTGTGATCTCTCCCGTTGCGGAGCACAGGCTCCGGACGCGCAGGCCCAGCGGCCATGGCTCACGGGCCCAGCCGCTCTGCGGCATGTGGGATCCTCCCGTACCGGGGCACGAACCTGCATCCCCTGCATCGGCAGGCGGACTGTCAACCACTGCGCCACCAGGGAAGCCCCAATATGAGGTATTTTTAAACTTATAAATACCTTTATAACCATGCTAGTAACAAAGCAGCATGACCTACTGTGGAAAACTCATTACTGAGAGGCATGAAATTGTAAATGAATTTTTGGCTTTGCCATGGATACATTATGTGTCTCTAAACAGGTCACAATTTTCATATTCCATTTACTTCACTGTGCACAGTTCCTCTGAAGTAAACTACTTAGCACAGAACCCTGCATACAGCAGATACTGAAATATTAACCGACTGATTATTAGACTGTGTTTTGAAGTTGGGGTGAGAAAACCTGGCATTTGGCTTCACAAGACCTCGTTTTCCTTATCAGTAAGATAAGGAGACTAAACCATAAAAGACTGAGATGGAGACCAGCACTGGGGAGTGCTCCAGAGATGATCACTTGTGGGGGCAGGGCAAAAAGAGAAGTGAGGCTGTGCCATAGTCACAAGGCCTTGGCAGACCCCAGGGGGGCACTCTGGAGCAGAAACAGCACGGCAGAGCTGCTTCTGGATTGGAATAAGGCCTTTACAACCCCGCATCAACTAGTCATTGGATGGCAGGTTGCCCTGTATGAGGTGGGTAAGGGTCCACTACTAATACAAGAGGCCCCTGTATAAGAAACAATCAAACCTAAATCATCAAAAAATCTGTGACAAAATAGTACTTACTGTAAGATTCCATTCAGATCAAGTTCAAGTACAGGTATGACTAATCTATGTTGATAGGGATCAGAACAGCCATTACCTTTGAGGTGTACTAAATGGGAGCGGACATGACAGAAAACTTCAGGGATGCTGATAACGGTCTAAATCTTGATCTGAAGTATACATACATAAACACACACACACACACACACACACACACACACACACACACACACACACACTTATCTATGCGTGATTTTCCCAAAGACTTACAAGAAAAGAGTCCACAAAATACTGGAATATTTTCTAAGATAAACACTTGACATTGCAATGTGTAAACTGAACATAATTTTTTTAAAGCTTATAGTTTTCTATTATTGTGATATTTTGACAATTTTTTATTCCTTTGTGATTTTGATGAACAAAATTATTTTAAATATTTATACTTAAGGCATTCAAATGCTTCAAAAATAAAACAAGGCAAAATGATAAACCTAGATATCAAGTGGGCTTAAGTAATCAAATTAAAAAACAAGATAGAGAGTATTGCAGGATAAGGACTTGCAAAACTGCCATCTAAAATCAGAGCTACAGTGAAAATTTGGAGAAATCATGGCTGATGTACAATGTATTTTAAAAGACTAAGTATAGTACTGCCACCTAGCAGACAAAGTTGATAATGACCAACTTCAGTTCTGAAAGGTTATTATATACATCTTATAGAAAATACAGAAACGCTGAACAATATATTATTCAACAATACTTGCCAAAATAAGGCTTAACAACTATAACTATCTGCCAAATTTGGACGACTGCTAAAAAAGCGAATACTTTTATTCTCAAACAAATCATATGATTTCTAAAATAGCCACTGAGAACTCCAACAATCGTACTAGCACTGGGAGCTTCAAAGCTTCCTTGGTACAAATCCCACCCCATTTTAAAAACAGACTCTTTGTACAAGATTCTAGGGCTATACGTTCCCATACACAGTCTCTGGGGATAAAAATGGGCAATGGCCAGTTGTACCCTCTAGTTGCTCTTCCCTAAAATCTATCTGGAGACTCAGTGAACTCTAAATAAAGCAAGAGCTGAGAAAGATAGAGAAAGCACACGGTGTGCTAGATTTTGGATAGAGATATTAAGCAGAATGCACTTAACGAATGACAAGGTCTTTCCTTCTTTACTGATGTCTGAACATCTGGATTCTAACAAGCAAGGGCCCTTAGTCCTCTGTGCCAGAATAGCAAAACCTCCCACTTTAACCTCTACCTCTTCCCCAACCCACAATTTTTCTTTCTTACATAGGCATCAGCTTACAGAGTCCTGAAGTAAAGAGTAAGTGAATACCTAGCTGGGGCCCTTTCCACAGAAAACAGAAAATCTACACTTTGCCAGCATTCTAAAGGCAGAAGGGCCAAGGGAAAACCAAAATAAGCCTGAAGAATATATCATTGCTGGGGAGACTAGGCTACTAAATAGATAAAGAAATAGCAACAATATCTCATGTCCTTGCCACTTTTCTGGGACAATACGTATAAAGTCCTATCATTTTACTGTACCTGTGCACACTCACCCAAACAGGGTCTGCCAGCCTAAGCACAAAAGAAAGGATACACAGCCACTGGGCAAACGTAGGTAGCTAAAGAGATCCTCACAATTACCATGTCACTCACTGGCACACAGATACTATCACACTATAAAACAGAGCCTAACACACACAGAATAACAGTACAGCACAAAGAAACTAGTGATCAAACATAACTGAGATACATGGAAATGAAGAGATCAAGGTTCTAGATGGGCTTTGCCACAAACTAGTTATGTAACTTAGGCCAGAGGCAGTGACGTATAATTGGTACTATGCAATGGAGTGGGTCAGGCACTGAACTTAAGGGTTCATAGAAATGGAAAACATCTAGCAATCAGAAGAGCAAAGTTCTAGCTAAGGTTTAGCTCAAGTCAATGCACATCTCTAGAACACAATCCAGTTATCTGTATTGACTAGAGTAGTATTTCCAGAGTGTATTCCACAGCACAACAGAATAACAGTGATATGTGTCTCAATAAAAGAGTTTCATAGTCAAGTAAGTGCAGGAAATGTCTGTACTATAAACCACCAACCTCAGAGATTCACAATGCACTTTAGTACAGTAAAGGCTCTGAGAAGTGCTTATAGTTAAGATACCTGTTTAATTTTAATACTTTTCCAAGTCAGTGGATCACTAAACCATTTTTTCCTCTTATAAATGTTACCACTGAAAAACACTCTTTGCCATTCCTCAAAAAATTAAACAGAATTATAGTAGTCCCCCTTTATCTGCGGGAGACATTTTTCAAGACCCCCAATGGATGCCTGAAACTGCAGATAGTATCAAACCCTATATATACTATGTTTTTTTCCTATGTATACATACCTAAGACAAAGTTTAATTTATAAATTAGGCACAGTAAGAGAATACCTGAATTGCTGGCATCACTGCTCTTGCACTTTGGGGCCATTATTAAGTAAAATAAGGGTTCCTTTGAACACAAGCACTATGATACCTTGACAGACCTGATAACCCAGATGGCTAGAAAGTGACTAACAGGCTGGTAGTATATAAAACGTGGATATGCAAGACAAAGGGATGATACACGTCCCAGGCAGGACAGAGCAGAACTGCACAGAATTTCATCATGCTACTCAGAATGGTGCACAATGTAAAATTTATGAATTATTTGTGGAATTTTTCCACTTAATATTTTCCGACAGTGGTTGACTGTGGTAACTGAAACCATGGAAAGCAAAACCATGGATAAGGGGGGACTATTGGACCATTTGATCCAGCTATTCCACTTCTGGGTATATACCCAAAAAAGTGAAAGCAAGGACTCAAACAGACATCTGTACACCAATATTCACAGCAGCATTATTCACAAGAGCCAAATAGTGGAAACAACCCAAATGTCCATTGACAGATGAATGGATACAACAGAGTATCATTCAGCCTTAAGAAGAATGAAATTCTAATACATGTTACAACATGTATGAATCTTAAAAACATTACGCTGAGTGAAACAGGCCAGACACAAAATGACAAATAGTGTATGATTTCAATTATAAGACATACCTAGAACAGTCAAATTCATAGAGACAGAAAGCAGAATACTTACCAGTTACCTGTGGACAGGGGAAAGGAGAATAGAGGTTTATTGTTTAATGGGCATAGTTTCAGTTTGGGATGATGAAAAAGTTCTGGAGATGGATGGTGGTGATGCCTACACAACAATGTCAATGTATTTAATACCATTGAATTGTACACTTAAAAATGACTAAAATAGTAAATTTTATGTATATTTTACACAATAAAATGTATGTTTTACACAATAAAAATAAACTCTTTGCCAAATTCTGGGTAAATTGTCTCTTAATTCTAATACTGTGTTATTATGAAACCACTAAAATAGTCAATACAAATTACCTCACCTCAGCTACACAACAAATGGACCCCAAGGCCTCTCCACGAAAACCGTAAGTTGTCAAATTTTCAAGATCTTCATGACCTCTTATTTTTGACGTATAGTACTTCACTGCCATCACGGGTGCATCATTAGCCTTGATACCCTCACCATTGTCTCGCACCTCAATCTTATCAAATCCATAGTTCTCCTATGAAAGTTAAACAGTACTTTTAGTATATAAGGACATTAAACTATTATCACATTTACAAACAGAATGTAACACAAGTGAAATGGTTTTGTCATTTATGTATCTTTTATGGAAACTTAACATTTAAGAAGTAAGAGTTTCAATTCTTAATTCTACCAATTCCTAGCTATGGTACTATGGGCAAGTCCCTTATTTTCCTTGCACTCAGATTCAACTATAAAATAAGGAGATCAGTATGATCTTCAAGGTTCCCTAGAATTGTTTCAGTATGATAGGTATTTATGTTTAAATTTATGTTTAAACTTGCCCAGAAATATTCTTCTAAGTTATATACACTTTTGTGTATATAATCTCTCAAATAAAACAGATTACCATCACCATCAAAAACACCACCTGGGGGCTTCCCTGGTGGCGCAGTGGTTGAGAGTCCGCCTGCTGATGCAGGGGTTCATGCCCCAGTCCAGGAGGATCCCACATACCGCGGAGCGGCTGGGCCCGTGAGCCAGGGCCGTTGAGCCTGCGCGTCCAGAGCCCGTTCTCCGCAACGGCAGAGGCCACAACAGTGAGAGGCCCATGTACCGCACAAAAAAACCCAAAAAAACAAAAACCAAAAAACACCAGCTGGTTCTACCCACCAAGAGTCTAGCAATCATCATTATTCAATCTGATTTTTAATACTTTGTCCCTGAACTACTTATTGCTTTCATAAATAAATAAAAATCTGCTACATTATAGCTTTCTAATTTTCTTTCTGCAAATAGTCACCTAACAGACTGCTGAGAAAATACAGCTAACTGGCAATCTCAGAGTTTTTAATTTGAAAATGGAGGGAAAAAAACAAATCATAGCTTAATATTGGTAATTTAATACTAAAAATATGCATACGTAACAAATACAAAGCATAAATTCCTAGGGTGATCACATTTTCTATGAATACCATATGCTAAATTTGGTAGCAAGCTTCTATCATAAGCTTTACTTCACAAAGTTTATGTGTATGGCCTTAAATGCATGTTATAAAGGGAAAAAAAATCTTCCTACAATTATAATGACTCTGCTATTTAAAAATAATACTTTTTAATAACCTAGAATTATATACTATGTCATTACTTTTTAGATAAATTAGAAATAAAAGGTGTTGGGGGGAGACACCTAAGATTTAGTTTCTTATCTCTCCCTCGATCTAAAAATTATCTTTCTGGGAATAGCTTGTCTGCTTCATTTTATAGAAAAATAATTATAGAAATGCAAATCTTTCAATATAAATAAGAACTGCAGGCACTTGAGTAAAATAACACAAAGATCTGTTTATATGTTTAAAATAATATCTACATGTTTAATTTACTAATTACGAAAACATTCCTAGTCAGAACAGTTATTACTGTGTGAAACTATAATAAAACAGATCTTATTATGTAAAGCAACAGACTTGTTTATTCTAAAATTCTACAAAGCAGGAACTGGCAAATGTCAAGAGACTTAAATATGCAGCAGGATAAAAATGTGTACTTTAATTTACTTTTTAAAGAGGACTTCTGTTGGCTCTGTAAAACGATTTCTAAAAACTATGTTTTTCTTCCAAGAACTTTGAGAACAAGACATATGTTTGCCTGCCTAAGATTCTTAAGTTAAATTTGTCAGATATAATTATATAATCCTATTTAAGTATTATCAACTGTATTCTAATCAGACTGAACTGACTACATAAAATGTCTAAGAAAAAGAAAATGTCTTTCTTTCGGTTTAATTTTTTCATGTTTATAAAGCTTTTACTATATTATTTAAAACCAAAGTAGCGATTTGATAGACTATAGAACAGCGGTTCTCAGCATCAACCAGAAACTTGTTAGAAACACAAAGTTGGGGCTCTACCTAGAATCTGAGATTCTGCGGCCCAATAACTGTTTTAACAGACTCCCTAAAATTACTGATGCACCCAAATGTTATGAAAACCACTGGCATAGAGGAAAGATCCTGAATGAGTTTTAGAGTCATAAAGACCTGGATTGCAATCTGAGCTCCAGTACTTACTACTTACATGACTTTGGGAAAGTTCTCAGAACCTCAATTATTTATAAAATGAGTATAGCAGTAGCTAATTCATAGAGCTTTTACAAGGAGCAAATGGGTAACATATATATAATATATGCATATGTATATGAAAAGGGAAGGTCTCTTTCCTACAAAGATATTCATATCAGTAGTCTTTCTAATGCCATAATACCAGAAATAATATGAATATCTGATAATTAGGAGATTACAAAAAAATGTATTCTTACGATCACTCAAATTTATTTACCATTTATGTACCAGATACTGGACAGGTATAGAGGACACAAAAAAATATAGACCTCCATGAGCTAGTAACTTATAACAGGGGAGGTAGACCTGAAGACTAATTGTAATAAATCATAATAAGAGTCATAAGTCATTATTAACTCAAATGATTTAATATGTAGCACTTAAATTTAAAAATGTGAAAACTATGAAGCAACAAGGGACACCGTTCTGAAATAAGATTAGGTAGAAAAAACAAAATGCAAATGAAAATATATAAAACAAGTAAATACAAATAACCAAGGATAAGTATTAGAAAATACAGACAAACTAATTTCATGTTTTATGTGATACAGTCCTTTAGAATAAGCTTTCCTTTATAATTTCCTTTAATGTTACTGTAACACTGATCCAAATTAAAACTTATTTTTAAGAATTTACTCTTAAACAGGACAAAGGGTTCAATGTCCTAAGAATAATTTACTGTTATATAAAGAAAAGAAAGGTAATAATTGTAATGAGAAAACATCTGTCCAACCCTTTTTCGCTTTAAAAGTACTTGGCAGCATCTCAGGGACACTCACCAGTTTAACATCTATGCTTGTGGCACCAGCATCCAAGGAATTTTCAATGAGCTCTTTTACGACACTGACCACTGAAGTGATTATTTGAGAACTGGAAAGGAGGCGAATTGTTGCTGCCGGCAGCTGTTTCATTCTAGCTTTTAGCAGAGTAGCTAGAAAATAAAATATAAGTTGTAAAAATAAAAATTGTTAAACATTCCTAACAGAACTGATAGCAACAACAGCAGCAATAATAGCAACGCATATTTATTGAGCCTCACTGTATGTCAGGGTCTACTGTTAAGCACATACAGTATTAAATCATTTATTTCTTACGAATACCCTTTAAAATAGACGCCATTATCATCTCCATATTATAAGACTAAGGCACAGAGAAATCTGTTGGTAAATCACACTATGTTACTAATTAAAGAATGATAAGAATAATTGTGCAATAAGTGTAATATATGATGTGTCTGGCTAGGAATCACCAGATGGTGCTGTCAACTGTTATGCAGATAATGTCAGTCATGTGCCTTAATGGCAGTTGCACTTGAACATCATTAGTCATCTACACATTTTGATGAATTACAATATCTCTTTCAATTATTGAGCTCTTTTAGCGTTAGGAAATCCAGACTCTAGAATTACTCTTAATCTAAACTAGTCATGCTCAGACATATCATATCAGATTACTATCCTATGCACTACTGTGTCTAAAACATCTTTCTAATCATGTGGCTCCCCAAAGCCAAATTATGATAAAGCTCAAACCATATGCTGGCATTCAAGGTCCTTTACATGCCGATCCAACTTGTACACCCAAAATCTCTCTGGCAGTAATTGTTTTAGCCATGAAACCCTTTGTCTGAAACCTTTTCAAACAAAGAAACAAAAAAATTTCATATGGAAATCACATATGTAAAATTTGCAGGGAGTGGGGTTTGCAACTACCTTAATGCCTAACTCAGAAAAGATTTCAGGCAAATAAAAAATACTAGCTTGACAACATGCAATTCCTCTAGAGTCATGATTTTATTTGACAATAAAATGGTGGAGGGAGGGAGAGGAGCCCTAGGTACTTCCTTAATTTACCATGACTAGTTACATGCTCACATGATGATCTGACCCTATGGAATCTAGATCCAAACGAAACAACAATGCCAAAGACAAACCAAACCAAATAAAAAGGTTTCTGTTTAGGATTCTTTCTCAGGCAACTTAAGACATAAAACAAGCAGAGTCACATAAAGTTTAAGAATAAGTAACTGAGCAAGAAATGGAGTATAGCCATTACAATGATTACATAAAATTTTAAGGGATGCATTTCTGGGAAGAAGTCAATATACTGAGTTCTGAATGGTGTTAACTGTTCACAATTCATAACTATATTTTGCTTTGTACAAGGCAAAGCTGATTAACACAATGGAAAAATATGCCACTAATTATTATTATACACTAATAGCTATATAATGTTGAGGAAGTTAAAATTAAACTCTAAAACTCAATCACCTAACCTAAAATAGAGATAATAATGATATCATATGGTTGTGGTGAGAAGTAAATAAGATAACGTATACAACGTATTATAGTGCTTGGCATATACATGCTAAAAAATCCCAGGGTCTCTGGACTAAATTGAGTTCCTCCAAACCACACCCCCCAACACACTTCTAACTCCTAGCCCCACAGGAGCTAACCCAGTGCTTGGTATCAGGTTAGGCTTGGGTTTAAGAAGTCTTCTTCCTTAGTTTGAGAGTCCCAGGGATCTAAGAAAAACATTTATCAAGCAAGCTTTGGCGTATAAACCTAGCCTCACCTCAACCTTCCCTCCTTCTGCAGAGATTAATTAATCTCTTTATTAATCTCATCATCTTTGTCTCATTCTCTATAATCTCTCTTCCAAAATCTTCTATTTCTCCCCAGCAAGTCCCTAATTTCCCTAATCTTCCCCCTCTTCTAGTTTACTGAGATCAAGGCAGACCACAGCATCAACTCTTATCTTCACACACTTTACCTCCTCCACCATACTGTGTCCTTTCGTTTCTTAAAATGTCTCCACCTCTACCCATGTTCTTCTTCACTCAGTCTCAGACCAATGTCTTTCTTCTAAACTAACACTTTCACCTAGTTTATCTAGTCCCATCCCTCCTCCAGGTCTCTTGGTCTTGAAAACAAAAACAAAAAATTCTTCCCTCAACCTTATTAACTCTATGATTATCTTCTTTCTTTATGAAGCCAAACTTGAATAAGTAACCTGTATTCACCGTCACCAATTCCCTATCACCAACTCACTTCCAAAACCCTTGCAAAATAGCTTACACAACCACTCTTAGGATTTTGTTTTCTTCAGGTTCACCAATGAGATCTTAAATCATCAAATCCTTTTCTCAGGATTCACATTCCTTGATATCCCTGAAGCATGTGACATTGATGATACTGCCTATTCTCAAGGATTATACCATCCATCAATACCTCTTGGATCTCTTTGTGTTTTCTTCACTCTCTTCCCAGAAAAATGGGCATTCCCTAATCCCTCTCCCCTCTTCTTATATACCCAAAACCCTATAACCTTAGGTGTTATAGAATAACATCTAAATCTACATCTCAACAGTGATCTCTCTCTTCCCGAGTTAAGACAGGCATTTCTTACAATCAGTGTCACTACTACCTCAAAATGTTTATAAAATAGAACTTATCTTCTTGTTCCGCCCTCCATACCTCCCACTTAACTTTGCTATTTCTCTTAATAACTCACTGTTCTTAGTGACCAAGTCAAAAACTTCAATCTTCCTTTGCCAGCAATCCCACCCTATTTGCACCTCCACTTTCTCCTAATGCAATACTATTTATCATTCTAGACCCGGTTTCAATATCATTTGTAACATGGTCCTTTCTGATCACCCAGCCAGGAATGACCCTTTCCTCCCATTCCGAAAGAACTTGGCTTGCTTATCACACCCCTGTCCTGACCTATACAACCTCTAAATGCACGGAATTATATACTTCTGGATGCAACACAGAGTAATCAGAGTACTTCACTCAAGGTGAGTACTTCATAATTATTAATGAAGTGGCCACGAAAAATAATTTTATCGGCACCTACCTCATGCCAAGGTAAAACATTAGGAAAAGTGACCTCCTTCCCATCAAGTCACCATTGCCTTAACTCCTTCCCTTTATGTATTCTATTTTAACTGGACTCCATATCATCCCCTTCATCACTTGTATCTCCTAACCAGGCTTTTTTCTAGAATCCAGGGCCTTATTTCCAACTACTTTCTAAATATCATCATTTAGATGACCGAAAGGCACCCTAAACTCAACATGTCCCAAAGAGATCAGATCTTTCTCTAATTAAGTGTCTTTCTTGCTATATTTATTTGATAATAAAAATAAGAGCTAACATAAGTTACTTAAATATATATATATATAATTATTCCAGTTAATCCTCACAACAAGCTTATGTATAGTGTCATTCCTCTATCACAAACAGGATTTAAAAGCTTGATCGCTTGTTCCAAGATCACACAACTATTAAGTGACAGATGCACACCTGCATATTTTGTCATGTTTGACTCCAAAGGCTATGCTCATCCAGTCTCACAAAGCAAAATTAGAAACCTTGAGTCATCCTTGAAATTCTCCTCACTCTCTACATCCTGCCACCCACTCCTGCCTCTCTTACTACCTAAATATTTCTCACACTAGTTCTTTCCTCTCTATCCCTATGGCTACTGCCTCTGTTCAGCCCTTCAACAATTTTCCCCTGACCTATTGCAATAACCAGCTAATTGACAGCTTGCCTGGAATCTCAACCACCTACACGATTCTTTCTATAATTTACATTTAATCATGTTGCTATCCTACTTAAAATTTTATAAATATTTCCAATTACTAACTATGTTAAATCCAAACTCCTTACAATTGAACCTCTGTCTTTCTAATCTCATCCCACTCTTCTCCAAATGCACACTAGGCCAGTCATACTATGCAACTTGTCTCTCTTAATGTGATGGCAGTGACTCCTTCCTTGGCTCATAAGGTTTCCTTTCTCTACTGATGACTTCTCACCATCCTTCTAGATTTAGTTCAAGTATCACCTCCTCGAGGAAGCCTTTCTTACCAGCTCCAACCCCTGCCCCAACAGATTAGGCAGTCCTTCCTCTGTACTCCCAGAGCACCTTTTCCTTATTTCTAACCCCAAACTCATCACAGATTATTCTAAGTATTGGATTTCTGTCCCTTCCTCCTGGCTGAGAGTTCTCTGAGGATATATTAATCTCATATCCCTAGCACAACCTCTGGAACATAACAAGCATTCCACCGTATGTGTACCAAACAGCATCTTTTGAAAAGTGGAAGGGTTGATATCAGGCTTACGACTCACAGCAAAGAATGTCTAAGAATGCCAGGAATCAGTCTTCTATATTTGCTGAGAGGTAAATCAAACACTACTGAAAGAGTGCTGACGATCAGGAAATTCAGTTAAGGCTAACAGTGTACCTAAAAAAGAAGTAAAGATCAGAGAACTCATAGATAAACTTTAGGAAGCACACAATGAAATAATTATTTTTTAAAAAAACGTAATAAATCTAACCTAATTGGTTTTATAAGGCCATTAGAAATGCAATATATGTACACATATATGTGTATATACAGTCAACATTCTCTTACACCAATTTTGAAAAGCCATTGTAAGTTATTTCAGCAATATGAATTAAAAAACCCCACATTTCCTCAGCATATAACACAAGTACCTGTCTTCAGCGTGTAGACAGACCCAGAATGACACCAGTAAAAATCATGGTTAACCGAAAAGTTTGCTTCTGCCACTTGCATGATGCCACAACCTACAATATTATAAAACCCCTCACTCACACTCTAGACAGGCTGAGTTACGGTCGTCAGGGGTTAAAGTTTCTTCCTGGCAAACAACAACTTTAAGATCTGCACCCAGAAGGATCTGAGGAATGGGCTGCAACAAAGGCCTAAACACCATTTAGTCAGGGAAGTCCAAATCAGACATTAAGCAGCCCACACCTGCTGGGAGACCGCTCTCCAGGTGTGCGCGCTCGCGAGCCGGGCTTCGTCCGCTTCCCGCCCCGCGAGGGGGGGGGAGGGGCGCCCACTGCGGCCGCCGGCGCTCCCGCCCCGACCGGGACAAGTGGAGGGGAGGAGGCTCTCGAGCTTACGATATAAGAATGAATACCCGTTAGCCACACGACACTACCTTCTTGCTCGCGCGAGGTGGGCAACAACAATCCACTCGCAGACCAGCCAGCGTGCCACCCGGAGGCCAGGCCCGGCCTGGCGGATCCCCGACTCACCCACAACGTACGCGGGGCGGGGCAGGCACCGAGCACACCGCCCTTAATCCCGCCCTGCCCGGCGAACGTGTGATTGGCGCCGTCCTCAGCCAATGCCCTGGCAGCGCGTTCTGCCCTGAAAGCTTCCGCAAGCTGCGCCGCGCCGCGCCGCGCTGGGGCTGACCACTCGCGTTCTGCCTGAGGAGGCGCAGCCGTCGGCACTGCAGCCACAGCGGAGCTGATACTGCTCCGAGCCAGCCGCCGGGAGTGGGGCGGCGGGTGAGTGGGCACGAACGGTCGCCGGGACTGTGCTGCTGCCCGGGCAGTGGGGAGCTGCTGGCGGGCCCGGGTTGGCTTGATGGGAAAGAATGGACTCCTGCTCCGTCCGCGGCGCCCTGTCAGGACGTGCGAGCCAAGTGGCCCCCAAGGCTTGCCCCCTAAATCCCCGTCGTCGCGTCCTGGCCCTGACGGGATGTGCAGCTCCGAGAAGAAAGGGGCGGGGCGGGGGGCACTGTGGCCATAGCAGCGGCGGCTTTTGCTGAGCTTCCAGTAGCTGGGAGTTCCGGCCGCCGGGGAAGGCTGCCGGTGATGGCAGCGGGGGTAGGGGGCGTCGCTGTGGGTCGCCCGGCATCGCGAGGGCAGAGCCGAGAGGCTCTTCGCTCTCTGAAGTCATTGTTTGCCAGTCCTGAAGTGGCGTGGCAGACTCCGTGGAAGGGTTTTCTGGCCTGGGATAGAGTCAGTCTTTGCCTTCCAGCTCAGATGTAAATTTTAAGCCTACTTTCGAGCTTTTTTTTTTTTTTTTCTATCCTGTCGAAAATGGGAAAGGCATCTTGAGTGGAGGCACGTTCTAAGTATAACTTATAGCGTATAAAAAGAATGTAACATGCACGGTGGATCTTTGGATTGGAGGGACTTTTTACACATTTAAATCTGAGGCTTCTGCTTTGTTTCAGTGCAACCAACTTTCATCACCGTAAGCCTACAGATTTTTGGAGGGAGAAGGGCCATTGTACTCCGGAACACTTGATGGACGGGGTTCGGAGAAATTCCTCTCTCAGGGCCAACTCTGTAATAGAAAGTGTTTATATATTTTTAAATCAGAGCTGTTCGAAATATAATGTAGCTCTGCTCCCCCCACCCCCAATCTCAGAAAGAAAGGAAGAAGGGAGGGAGGGGAAGAAGGAAGGAAAGAATGAGAGAAAACCAAAGTTTTAGGGAAGGTGACTAGAGTTAAAATACGCAGAAGAAAGACTCCTTGTTTAAACCTAATTGTATCACTAGGTTGAGAAACAAACCTTATCCCTTGACCATGTAAAATTTCCACCTCATTATGTTCCTCGCAGCTTCAGTACTCATAAAGGAGTGATTTGAACTCTGACCACTCTTTATGGACACAACACTCACTACATTAAATGTAAGTCTGGCTACTCAGAACAGACTGGTTAGGTCAGCTTTGCTTTTTAATATATTATTCTGTTGGTAAATTTACCTCCTGAGTTTTCACTTTACACTCTTAAGAAAATGTAGGTTTTCTCTTTCAGTTTGCGTTTTCCTGCCCATTACTTCATTTAGTAAAACAAACATGCTTGAAGACAAGCTTTAGGAAAGGCATTTTAACTGTTTATTTTTTCAACAAGAAGCATAAAAATAAGTCTTGCTTGTCTTACTGGGGAGTTAGATGTTAAGAATTATTTACTGCCCTCGTCAGCATCTGCAAGTAGCATATTTTGGAGGGTCTGTTTGTTCTATTTCAGAATGATGAGGTAAAAAAATAATCCCAGTAACACTTATTTTGTCATGTCAGAATTAGGAATATTTAGATTTCCAGTTATATCAGTGTTGATTCATCCCATTGCTTTCCTACAGCGCAAACATGAATGTTGGAGTTGCCCACAGTGAGGTGAATCCAAATACTCGTGTAATGAACAGCCGGGGTATGTGGCTGACATATGCTTTGGGAGTTGGCTTGCTTCATATCGTTTTACTCAGTATTCCCTTCTTCAGTGTTCCTGTTGCCTGGACCTTAACAAATGTTATACATAATCTGGTAAGAATTTCACCTTATACTGAACACTTAAGGTTTAATGGTTTTACAGAGACTGGGCAAGGCAGCAATGGGAAGGTACTGTTTTGCAAGACGAAAAGAGTTGTGGAGATGGATGGTGGTGATGGTTGTGTAACATCGTGAATGCACTGAATACTATGAACTGTACGCTTAAGAGTGGCTAAATGGTCCATGTTATGTTAGTGTATTTGAACACAGTTTTTTAAAAAGCTTAAAGTTTTATGTTACAAAGAAGAAAAACACATGACTCAGTTTTTTTAAACAGTTTGATTGAGATATAAAATTCACCCATTTAAAGTGTACAGTTCAGTGATTTTTAGTATATATGACAATTTTGAAGAATTCTTACCTGGAATAAGATTATATTTTTCCTATCACTTTATATTTAAACATTGGACCCTATTTGTAAGTAAGACATTTTTTTCTCCTGTTGGTTTTGTAAAATCTGAAAAAAAGTAGGGCATTTTAGCAAAAATTATAAGACACTGTAATTCAGGCCACTATAATATATTGATTAACCAAAATGTATCAGAGGAAGTAATTGTGTTTTTTGGTTAACTGGAGTATAATGAACATCTTTGGCTTAAATCCTTTCTAAATTGTATATATATACTTTTCTATTTCAGTACAGAAATTTTGAGCTTAATCATACCTTATATGATTCAGAAACTTATGGTGCCTTAGATTCTTCCTGTTGACTATTGCTCTTTTGTATTATATGATAGCTCTACAAAGTACCAGAGGTTAGATTGACTCTACTGACCATATTATGCAGCCCTGGAAATTGCCTGTTTAAAAACAAAACAAAACAAAACATGATAGTGACTTTTCTTGTCTTTAACAGCCTATTAAAGTAGAATGAAAGGGGAGAAATCTGGTTAATTGAGACTTTTAATTGAATCCAGATTAACTATATATTTGTTTAAAGATCTAACCAAAATGAAGAGCTTAGAACTTTAAGACAGAAAAATGTAGGAGAAATAGGTTCTTAAAAAATTGATATTATTTATATCTTCTGGAAAGCATTTGAAGTTGACTGGAGGATGACAAAGATGATGTGGTAGAGATCAGTGAATGTCCCTTTAGTCCATTTTATGTGATAGACTTTGGAAGGAAGTGTTTAAAAACACTGTTTTTAAATAGTGACTTCTCTGAAATATTTGACACTAATCATATCCCTTTTATTGGAATTCTTTTCCTTTGGCTTCCATGGGATTGCTTTTTCCTAGATATATTTCTGATCTTTCCTTTACTATTTCCTCTTGCACAGTTTTCTCTTTTCCTCTCTTAAATATTGCTGTTGTCAAGGTTCTTTTTTTTTTTTTTTTTGCGGTACACGGGCCTCTCACTGTTGTGGCCTCTCCCGTTGCGGAGCACAGGCTCCGGAAGCGCAGGCTCAGCGGCCATGGCTCACGGGCCTAGCCGCTCCGTGGCATGTGGGATCTTCCCGGACCGGGGCACAAACCCTTGTCCCCTGCATCAGCAGGCAGACTCTCAACCACTGTGCCACCAGAGAAGCCCTCAAGGTTCTTTTCTTCATCTCTTCTTATGATATATATTTTATCTAGGTTACTTCATCTATCTGTATTTTCAGTTTCTACCTGTTAAATGATGATGACCATATTAATATTGCCAGATCACCTTGCACCTTAAACCAAACAAGTATAAATTGAATTCATTCCTGATATATCCCTTACCACCCACCACAATCTGTTCCTGGATTTTGTTCCTAATCTAATCTAAAGGTACCACTATCTGCCCAGTAAGCCAAGCCACACAGCTGAATGTCAGAGGTAAAGTGATTAATATAATGTATTATCCAAACAGAGACTGTTTTGAGAGTAAAAGAGAGCTCTAGTAATAACTACTCCAAGAGAGTAAGTGTAAATCAGGACCACCCATGGCAAACTAGTATATATAGTCACCCTAGACTTAGGGTAACTCTTTTTCCTTTATATTCCACATCCATTTAGTCAAAGCCTTGTCTATTCTACTGCTTTACTGTCTTCAACTTGATCCTTATGGGCATTGCTATAATTTCATGCTCTTCTTTCCCCTCAGGTGGATTACACCAGTAGATCAAGTGGTCTCTTTGACGCTTCTCTACTCTACTTTCCTTCATTCCAATTTGGCAGGGTGATATTTTTGAAATTCATGTTTGTTCAGGTCACACTCTTAAGTCCTTCAGTGATTCCTTGTTACATTCATAGTAAAATGCCAAGTTCTTTGTGTGGCATACAAGACCAGTTGATAATACTACAGAGGCAAGAAAGAGACCCAATCTTAACATCTCTTCAAACACAAGCTGTGCTCTACAATAATGAAAATCGTCTTCTCTCACCTTTTTGCTTTGGCTTAGGCTCTTCTTCCACTATTTTAATACCTCTTCCTCCTTCCTACTCTGCCTGGCTAATTCCTGTTTCTCCAGGAAAACTACTCAAGTGTCACCTCTTCTAGGAAGCTACAAAAGTCCCATGCTGCATTTTTTTCATGAATTTATTATCCTTTTATAATTAGCAGTTTATCTTTCTTTTGTTTTTATCTCTAAAGACCTATTTAAATGTTTGCTGAATAAATTAGTCTGTTCTCACATAATTTTCCCTTCTCCAGTGGCACATGTATTAAATGTACTTTAGAAGTCATCTCCTCCCTTCATGTTTTCAGTTGGTTGACTGAGACTGAGGCACAGTATATGGCCATGGACAAAGGACAGGAAATGAGAACAAGTAGGGAAGCAAACTTCTGACTTCTTAGTCCTCCACTAAAAACCTGACTAACCAGCCATAGATGTGGCAATTACATGATGCCAAATGTAAATTTCTTTTGAAGTTAGGCTACATTAAACCAATTAAAAATGTGAAATACATACTGCATGCTTTTAAACATGGGAAAATAGACCAAATATGGGAAAAAAGAAAAAACATGGTCTCTGTCTTTCTGAACCATATAGTAGAAACCTACAGCAATTGTTTTTACTCAGTGCTACAGTTCACTCTTAGAAGTTTTAATACTTCACAAAATTCTTATCCTAGCTTTTAAAATGAAAGAGAATTCTCTTCATTTTGAGCCAGTAAATATTTGTTAAGGGCTAACTATGAGCTATATATACTTTTTTCCCTAATTCTTTTAATGTGGGTATAAATCATCCATCACTAAAATTTTATAGAAAAACTATTAAAAATAAAAATGGAGTAGAAGATAAATGGTTAGATAAGATTTTATTCTTATTAAAAAGAATACATAAACTATTTGAATATTATATTCTGAACACTGGTGAGTGTATGTGGTTTGAAGTAAATAATTAGAGGACTGTTCTTCTTTCGCTTTGATAATTCTAACACATGTATGGTCTAGAGTAGAGATTCTTAACTTTTTTGGGTCACATTCTCCTGAGAATTTGAAAGCATACAATTTCTGTTTCATAGTCTCTTTTAAAACCCATGTGAAAATGGTTTCTTGTGCTTACACAATAAACATTCCTTGGCTTAATGTCATCTTGGCTTAATATCTAATACTTGCTTTGTATGAGCCCTTGTTCCTGAGGTAGTCAGGCTAATGGGAAAACAAACATTATATAAACAACTTTAAGACAATATGTTGTGCTATAGTAAAAGTCTTTTCAATAAAATTATATATATGTACATAGGCAACAGGTTAATTATTGCTAATGAGAAGGGCTTCACTAAGGAGTTATCATTTGAGCTGAACCTTCAAGACTGAGGTAGGTGACAAGGAACCATCAAGGCTTTAGCCTCAGCAACAAGGAACCTTTCCCTCCTCTGCATTTCCTGAGTACTTTGATTGTACCTTTGATAGTAATTTCTGCCCTACATTGTAGTTGTTTATGCATATCTTTTTTTTTTCTTACCATCTCTTAGAAGATTGAACTTTTTCAAGGCATTGGACATGTCTTGTTCAATTTCATATATGCATATAGGTCCTGTGTCCTGTACATATTAGCCACTTATTAAATGTTTGTAGAGTTATATCCAATTGAACATGAATCCATTCCTCTGTTGCTTAAGTGTTACTGTAGGTAAACAACTTTTAAATTGCCTAATGGAATAACTAGGAAGCAGACAGACTAAACTTTGAAAAGAAGGGCTCTCTTAACCTAATAGAATAATGTAAAATTTCAAATCACTAATATTTCTATTTTTTTATATATTTATTAAAAGTTGAAGTAAAAAAAATGATATCACATCATGACTTTAATAAGTAAAGCTGTTTCATGACCATATATAGGCTTTATTCTGTTACCAGTGCCTCAGACAGTGATCCTGCAATGAAGCATTAACTATCAATCTAAATGGGCATCTCAAGTAAACCACATCTAGTATACATTGGTTTTTTTCCCCTAATTAACCACAAAATTAGATGCTTAAACATATCGCTGGACAGAATGGCTTTTAGTAATGTTTTTTACTTTGATTTTTAAAAACTAACTTCAAAAGACACTGTTGAGGTACAGTGGTGATTTTAAAAGTAAATTGTGTTGAACATTATACTTACTACATCAAACCATCTTTGTTGCTTTGGAAAAGAACTATTGAGACAAAAACAGTCCTAATATTAAATATTTTCAAAACAGTTTTCCCCGATACAGAGATTTTGTTTATTATTATTTTCCAACTTGTATGTTTTTATCATTTTATAAGTATCATCAGATTTACTAATATGACTTTCCTACACATTGGAGAAAAGGTAATTCTATCTCCCAACAGGAAATGTGTTAGAAAATCTAAATGTAATGATGCAAAGCTACCCTGATGGTACTTTTCGTTTCTTTTCAATTTAATAGGAGATGAAAACAGGTTACTTTTAGTTGACTTAGAGTGGTTTTCAGCAGATAATATTTGCATGTAAGCCCCTGGAAGTTTTGTTTTACTCTGAAGAAACCGGCCAGTCTTTCACAATATGAAATCTTAAAACTTGAGCTGTCAAGTTAATCACGCTCTCTGTCACAGTCTGCAACTGTCTTAATGCTAACTGGCAAATACTAATTTTGTATTTGATATTTATTATATACCCCCTTGCTTGTTTTCCAGGGGATGTATGTATTTTTGCATGCAGTAAAAGGAACACCATTTGAAACTCCTGACCAGGGTAAAGCGAGGCTCCTAACTCATTGGGAACAACTGGACTATGGAGTACAGTTTACATCTTCACGGAAGTTTTTCACAATTTCTCCAATAATTCTGTAAGTGGTGGAAATTTTCAGGTATGAGGAGGATTGGATGAGAGGAAGCCATCCTTTTATTAGATTAAATTTGAAATAGAAACAGAATATTTTGTTGAAAACCTGTATCAGTAAATTGCTACTTCATAGAGATTATAAAATACAGGCAAAATTTTTAACAAGCTGGTAATAAACCAGTTTTCACTTCAGTCAAATATATATGGAGACAACCTTACATGTTTATCAGTATGACAAGACATTCTAGAATACAAGTTAAATATATTCTAGTTCATGTCTTTAAGCTGCTTGCAAGAATACTAAACACATAGTCTTGTTCTGTATTCTACTATCAGATTAATCTCCATAAACAAGGATTTGGATGATTTCAGATGAATTTCATTGACCACCTGCCACATCTGGATGTTCCGACTCCTCGGGAGAGACAGTATGGTTTAGAGAAAAGAGAGATTAGGCTTTCATTGTAGGACAGACCCGGGCTGAATCCTGTACCTATCACTCAGCCTGCTTGGTTTGCTCATAAATAAAATTCTAGCCAATGGTACCTAACTCAATCTGATGCTGTAAGAAATAAATGAGATAATACCTATCTGTAAAACATCTAACCTTATATATGGCATGTAATTTCCTCCTATTACCTGATATTCAGGGTCCTCCACAAAATGGTTCCTACCTCATTTTTCCTTTATGTGACTATTTTACCCTCACCCAACTCCTACCTGGTCACACTCTTCTAAGCAGCATTTCTTAAATACTTCATGTATAGTCCTATTTCTATGCCTTTGTTCAAGTCATTTTCCCACCTGAAATGCCTTCTCCTTTCTTAATTTATCTGTCTTATTTTTCTTTCAAGATTTAAATTGTGACCTTACCAGTGAGGTCTTTTCCTTAGCAACCAGCCTTCAATGATAATGCTCTGCTTTGAAATCCATAGCAGTTGTTATATATCCCTTATTTATTGTCACTTTGTATTATTTCTCTATTATTATGTTTATTTCTGCAAAGAATTTATAAGTACATAGATTGCTTTGAATTCCACACTCAGTTGCTTTCATATAATGGATGTTTCGCATATATCCTAATCAAACACTCGATACCACAAAGGAGATACATATATATAGATATATCTCTCTCTATATATATAGATATAGACATAGATTTATATATCCATTATAGAATCAGTACAGTCTGCAGCAGCTGGAAAGACTTCTTGGAGGCATTAGAATTCCTTAAACTAGGACTTAGGGTAGGTTTTAGACAGGTGTTTAAGTTAGGGAAGACATTTTCAAATGAAAAGAATAAAGTAATCATAAAGTGGTAGATTTCTTTTTCCTTATATTTATAGCACTTGGGAGGAAATTTTTTAAGTTTTTAATTGTTTTAGTCCCACATAAAATTCATGTCAAAAGAAAAATTATTTGTATGGCCTAACAAAGATTAATGCAATAACAAGAATAATGGTTATTCAAACAGCCCTAAATTTGTATTTTAGCTCTACTACTCTCTAGCTATGTGACTTTTGGCCATATTATTGAAAGTCTCAGTTTCCTCATCTATAAAATGTTTAGGATTGCATTATAATACAGTTAACCCTTGAACAATGTGGGGGTTATAGGCACCCGCCCTCTGTGCAGTTAAAAATCCAAGTATAACTTACATAGTCAGCCTTCTGTATCCCCGTTTCCACATCCTCGGATTCAACTAACTGCGGATTGTGTAGTAACTGTGGATCATGTAGTACTGTGGTATTTACTATTGAAAAATATCCATCTGTAAGTGGACCTGTGCAGTTCAAACCCTCATTGTTCAAGGGTCAACTGCACATGTAAAAAGCCTGACATATGCTGAATTTTCAATAGAAGCTATCACAAAAAAGGTGATATCACTTAAAAGGCTATCACTTAAAAGCCTAACTAAGAGGTACCTGTGTACAACACCCATATTTCTTAAAGTGTACTTTTGACCAACAGGTATGATTTTAAATATTCTGTGATTAAATTCCTTATATAACTGAGGAAACAGCATTAAAGCCGTCTGTGTAGCATTGATATTTTTCAGAGTGCATTTACATTTTCTTATTTGATCATTTGTTAGGTAGGTAGGATGAGTAATATTATCCCAGGTTTTTAGATAAACAGATTCAAATGCATCATCTTCATCCAGATCTTGTAGCTAGTTGGAATCAATAGCCCAGGTTAAACCCTAAACTTCTAGCTTCTAATACAGGTCTCTTTCTAGTATACCCTTTGGCAGATAAATGCTACCACACTGATTCCTACCTGGGTTTTGCATCCCCTTGGAGGGTTGTGTAGGTTTTTGTAAGAGTCAAGTAATTTTCATATGATCCACACACACAATCAGTTTTTATTAAAAGACATAAAGGAGACATATGCTATGAGGAGGAGAAGCCATTCCAAGAAGATTTATTATTTCTAACATATCAGATTACAGATTAAACCTGTAATGATGATGAGAAATTAAATGAGCTTACTGAATGTAAATGGTATCCTATATTGTTCAGTTAAGGAAGTATGAACAGTCTTCAAGTATATGAAAGCAGGAAGACAGGATTTAAAGTAAGGATTGAGGAATATGGTTTATTCTCAAGAATGAATTTTCTGACTATAGTTTGTGAAACAGGTGGAAGAGTATAAAATTTCTCAATTTAGATGGTTCTGAAAATAATGTGTACAGCTCTCTGATGTTTTTAGTTGTACTTGGAAAATAGCTGTTCTTTTCTAACCATATTACACAAGATATTTATCACTCCTTTAGAGGAAACACTATTAAAATACTTTTCTGTGTACTCTAAAAGTACTAATTAGACAAACACCCTTGTGCATAGTAACTTCTTAGTTATCATCAAGTAAGGTATGATGTTTTAGGATACTCTTTTAGTGGCCTCATGATGTGTCTTCATTTTGATGTACCCTTGGGTCAAACTAGGCATTCTGACTCGATGATCTGTGGTCTTAAAGGTGGCTTAGGCTTCTTAAAACAAATTCTCGGATATTGGATGTCTTTGAATATATATATACATATGTTCGGTTATAGCAAAACAGCTGGAATTTTACAATAGTGTCTCTCAAGTTTCCCGTTATACTGGTTATATACCTGTTAACTTCAGTATGGAAATGAGAACATCAAAAGGGCAGTCAAGTATTTGTTTTCTTTCAAAGATGCTAAACTCTACTAATGCACTAACACCCATTTTTCACAACTTTACAGCAGTACTTTTTAACCTTTTGGTGGGTCACAAAACCGTTTGAGAATATGATGGATGCTTTGAATCTGGACTTTCTCTTCAGATATATACACATAGATACAAAACTACACCTGAAGTTTCAGGAAGCACATGACCCCTAGTTTGAAAGCCTTCTACTTTAAAGACTATAGTAACTGTCTTGCATTAAATACATTTAACACGATTGCAGAAAAGCAAAATGTGCATATATGCCTCCATTAAACAAATGTTTAAATCCCAAATAAAATTAATTTAGGCCCCCAAACTAAAACTTTTGCTCTTGTTTTAGTGCTCAAAGAAATGGTTCTGCTTTTAGGTATTTATGTTTCAGTGGCCTTTTTCCTACCTTTAAATATTTTAAAAATTCTAAGTAATTTCACTTTTAGATGTTATATATATATTCTTAACTTTTATTTCTACAGATATTTTCTGGCAAGTTTCTATACGAAGTATGATCCAACTCACTTCATCTTAAACACAGCTTCTCTCCTGAGTGTGCTAATTCCCAAAATGCCACAGCTACATGGTGTTCGGATCTTTGGAATTAATAAGTATTGAAATGTGTTTTGAAACAACAAAAATTTTTACAGCTACTGAGTTTTCTGTAAGGAAGGAATGGTTACTAAACTGCACTGTTTCTGTGATAATGTGAAATGAGAGGTAGCTACATTGGAGAGCCAATTGCTGGTTCTTCATATTGCTGTTTTGAAGTGCAGATTCTTATGAGAAGATGCCTTTGTTAAATGCATCTGGTATCCTTCTGTAGAGAGGCTTCAGAGGCAGGCTGGGCAGGCCCAGCTTATAAGTTAAATGGCTATAAAGTAAAGGTGTAGTAGATAAATCCAAGGAAATAAGAGATTTATAAGAAACTAAGTCCAGCTTAGCTTATAATGAATGGGCATTATGTTAAGAGAAGAAAATGTTTAATCATTCAGTCATGGTCAGTTTAAGCAGAGTTACATGTAAACCAGAATCATTTCTTTGCAAGTTTATTATAGATTGTTTTTATTACCATGCATATTCCTTTTGTGTTATATAAGAGGATATATATCCTCTTGTTTTATACAAACCAATTCCTACCTTATGAATGTACTTTTTTGGTTTTGCAGGCTCAACATTGTGTTGATTAGATGAGTTCATTTTTACATTTATTAAGTTACTGAGTTCATGAAGGTCCACCTTCACGACTGATTGATGATAGAAGATAGTTAGGCACCTTAGAAGCAGCCTCTGAGTCGGCCTTCTAATTTTGGAACAAAGTGGGTTTTGCTGCCTTTCCAGATACAAGGCTGCTAACCTAATTAAGAAAATAATTTATTTCTTGTAATTAAAGTATATGGTAGCTTAAAGGTCTGCTGATTTGGTTGAGCAATCTAATTGTTGAAGTCTGCCATTCTTTAGCGATGGAAATAAAATGGACAACTACATAGCCAACCTGTGATCTGGCAGAAACTGCTTCTCTAGCAATACTATCAGAGTAAATAATGGAGTCTTTTTTTAGCAGGTCTGCAGTAAAAGATATCTTTTCTTAGTCATCCTGCTCTCAATCTCCATACTTTGCCCATTAACATTTTGCCTGTCAATACATGAGTCTTAGTATAGATAACTCAGAATGGTAACTATTTCCAAAGCAGCAACCGTATATACTAAATCCATGTGACTTAAGAGAAGCTTTCTATAGTTGCTGACGTTAATTGCAAGAAATAACTATATTCTACTTTGAGAAATAAATATGTCAAAAAAAGTATTTGTGGCGAAACTGAAAAACCTAGTAACATTTGTAAGCAAAATTGAGTGAAAAGAATTATAATACCAACTTAAAAATCAATTTGTTTCAAACTGACTTTTGGGGGTAATGATCATTGTTTTGTATTTCAAAAGTATTGAGTTTAGAAATCAGTTGTATGATAATGCTTTTGTATGTTTGTCTTTTCTCATGTATTTTTAAATAACCAGTAATCTGTATTTTAATAAATTTTTCTTTGGTGTAAGGGTATTGCAAAAGCTTTCCAAAGTCAGTCATCGAGTTACACTTAAATTTTTCAAGTTTTTTTTTAAAGCAACTGAATTTGTAAAATTAAGGTAGCTAAAAAATATTCTTTTGTTTTTCTTCATTTTAAAGTTTATTTCAAAAGGCTTATATTTTTTGCACAGACTTCAGAGTTAGAAATCTGCCTCTAATACAGGTCTTCTGCTGTTTTCCCTACTTTTGCCCTTCAGTGTTTTAAAGATATTTATTCAGTAGATATTTGAGGGCCCACTCTGTTGTAGGAATTTTTTTTTTTTTTTTTCCCGGTACGCGGGCCTCTCACTGTTGTGGCCTCTCCCGTTGCGGAGCACAGGCTCCGGATGTGCAGGCTCAGCGGCCATGACTCACGGGCCTAGCCGCTCTGCAGCATGTGGGATCTTCCCAGACCGGGGCACGAACCCTTGTCCCCTGCATCGGCAGGCGGACTCTCAACCACTGCGCCACCAGGGAAGCCCACTCCTGTGTTCTTTTGACTTGCCCCATCCTTTATTCTTTTTTAAACATAGAATGGTATTTTTTAGGTTTATGTCACTATTGTCAATTAAACTAGAAAGATCCTGAAGGGGCATAGCTATCTCCTTAACTAATATCTGTATGAATTAGCCTTACAAAACTATATGATGCTGAGAGTTGGAAAAAGATCTTAGAGGCTATAATTCAGCCCCATCCTTTACCTTGAATTTTCATCAACCCTCTATTCAGTTTCATTGACACCTCTATTCAGTTCTGTGTTAGCACTAAGAAAGGAAGACTTACAACTTACAAGGCTGCATTTTTGTTATGGAATTTATAACATGTTTTACAATGAGCCAAAATTTAATCCTTATTCTGTATAACTCCTCAATTAGTTACCTTTTAAACTGTTATCAACAGCACTGAGTATTACCAGAGCCTTCACCATTTTCCATATGATATGGTTTCAAATTTGTCCCATGATCCTGGTAATTCTGCTGTAAGTTGCAATTTATTATTATATAGCCCTAAGCTAATTACAAGAGGTGATAGATGTGATGTCACTACAACAGTACCACTTCCCTTGTTCTGGATACTTTTTATTTTTAATGCAGCCTATTATTTTAGCTATTTTGAGAGCCACGTATCACTGATTCACTTTATGGTCTCTAAAACCTCAAGTCCCAACATGTAGCGCTGTTCAATGGTGGCTTTCCCTTCATGTACTTATGTAATGGATTTATTAAAACAGAGTCTAAGATTTCTTATTTTTTCTATAGATCCCCATGTTGTTAGATTTTAGCCTATTGATTCATCTTGTCTAGCTGAAGGTGAATCTTCTCATGCAATATATTTCTCTTATAGTATGTTTCCTATTTTAGTATATATCACTAGTAAATATGATTCCAAAATACCCTCATGCTAATCCTGCAAAAGACAAATGCAGCAACCCAGTATAGACCAATGCAGTTTAATAATCTTTCTAACAGGACAGATAGAAAAGTGTAATTCCCAAAACAGTTACATGGATATTACATATTGATGTTGGAAATGTAAACGAATTTAGTAGTGAGAAGACAAGTCTAGGTAAAATAAAAGGAATTTTTGAGTAGCACTGGACAGGGAAGTAAGGTAGGTAAGAGAATAGCAAAGATAAACCCTTTATTTTGCTTGATGTCAAAAAGTGAGATGTCTCAGGTTTTTATTTTACTCCCTAATTTCAGTTCCAGTTAAAAATGATTCAGCAGATAGTTTGTTATATGGGGTTTAAAAGCTTTTGTTTAGCTACAGGTGAATGTATAAGAATTATAAACATCAAATTTAGAATACTGAATATCTTGGGTATACAGTACCCAGAAAGCTCAACTGTATTGGGTGATACTTTAGCTCTTAAATTGGGTGTTGTGTTCACAAAAGTTGACTATATTATTCTTGACACTTTTTCATAATCTAAAATATTTCATAATTAAAAAATAGTTTAGTAAAAATATATTTGGATTTTATTTTATGTTCAGTATAGCAGTGTAATTTATTCTATTTCTTGACTCATTCAAGTCTTTAATAAACAACTAATGGTTATGAAAGTGGCTCAACCTGTAGCTCTAAAGTTCTATATAATTTTAAGTTAGCAGATAAGCCAATTTTATTACTATGTCCTTTAACTGCATAATTACATTGATAAAAATACATTCTTCTCAAATTCAAGAATATAAGTAAGGAAACTACATCATTAACACTAGAATGAACTCTAAAATATGAGAGGAATTTTATAATATATAAATATTCTGACTTTCCAACTATATAGTTATAAATTTTTTGACAACACTTTTTTGAAAAACTTGAAGATTTTGCAAGATAAGCATGTATTATCTTCTTCATTTTGTAATTTTTTAAATGGAAACAGAAGAGCAGATGATTTATTGGCTATTGCCCAGGAAAATACGAGTATACCAGCTACTACATGAAAACCTGATACAGTGATTCTGCTTTGAAACATCTGTCCCTCCTTTGAATTATCAAACGCATGCTTCTATCATGGTGCTTAATGGTCATAGGGAGTTTACGGAAGCAACAAAGAAATTCACCCTCTCCCTCTACTGCCAAAACATGTAGACCCCACACACTTGAAAAATAAGGTCATCTGAGTATGGCAAATTCTCAAAAAAATAAACACAATTACCATATGATCCAGCAATTCCACTTCTGGGTATATATCCCAAAGAAGTGAAAGCAGGGACTTGAAAAGATACTTGTACGACCCACGTTTATACCAGCACTATTCATAACAGTCAGAAGGTGGAGGTAACCGAAGTGTCCACTGTCAGATGAATGCATAAACAAAATATGGTGTATGTACACAATGGAATATTATTTAGCTTTAAAAGGAAGGAAATTCTGAGACATACTACCACACTGGATGAACCTTGACATTAATGCTAAGTGAAATAAGCCAGTCACGAAAGGACAAGTACCGTGTGAGCCCACTTACATGAGGTACCTAGAGTAGTCAAAGTCATAAGGACAGAAAGAATGGTGGTTGCCAGGGGCTGAGATGAAAGGGAAATGGGAAATTAGTGTTAAATGGATACAGAGTTTCAGCTGGGGAAGATGAAAAAGTTTTGGAGATGGATGGTAGTGACCGCTGCACAACAATGTGAATGTACTTATTACCACTGAACTGTTTAAAATGGTGATTTTGTTAACATATATTTTAACACAATTTTTAAAAAGCAGTAAATTTGTAAAATAAGCATAATCGTTCTGCAAACGAAATAAAAAGCAAAATATCTTCCAAAGATGATACCTGATTGATGGTAATACCATTAATGAAAGAATGTTCCACATCAAAAAATATTTGTCAGCAAAGAAACTTTAAGAAGAGAAAGGCAAATGACAGTGTATTTTTAGCACAATCCAACCTATGAAGAACATAAGGCAGGTATGTGACTCAAGTGGAAAGGGGTGCATCAGGCCTGAAATATTAGCTGTTAAAAGCACCAAACTCATTTCTATTGCTTCCATTCCATTGTGCTAAACAATCGTTATAATTTGGATCTGGCTTTCATTGTAATTTGATCAACACAGAGAAGGTAAGGATCAGCAAGCTCAACTATCCTAGACCCTCCATCATTTCTCTTAAGTTAATACATTAGTATTATGGGTTTTACATAGCAGTTTCTTAGCAAATTGAGTGTGTGACTCAGCACTACAGAGTCCAGTCACTTCCAGATCTGATAAACCAATTTCAACCTAAGAAAAGAATCAGATGTTGAAACCCAGTCATCACACCATGGTCCTGCTAGACTGTGGATACCGCCTTCCCCTGCAACTTTTCTCTCAATGCACATTTTCCATAATGCTGTATTGTAATTGCCTATTATTAGACTCAGTTCCTTGAAAATAGAAAATGGATTTTATCTTTGATCCCTAACAACTAATAAACTGCCTAGCACAAAGGAAAGAACCAATAAATATGTGATATGTGAAAATGAAATCCAGTTTAGTAAGACATAATTAGGGAATGAGTATTATAGAGATTCTTCTATATAAAGTTTTCCTCTTAAGTTTACAAATGGAAAGCTAAGCAATAGCAGAGACAAAGTGAACATATTTAGATTCAGAGCTCTCAATTCAAGTTGAAGTTACAGTGGTTAAGCCATATTTTCTTGAGAACGCCCATGAATGTGGCATTCAAACCATATGATGTGATCTGCATGAAAGCTCAGACAAGCCCCAGAGAGCATGCCTTTCCCGCAATAACTTCTCCAGTACGATAAAGAACATGAAAGCTTTATACCTTCACTTGCCAAATATGTGGGACCTGGTGTAAGTACCATTTCTTTCTACCACCCACATGCACTCAAACAAAGAATAAAATATCTTCCTAATGTGTCCTAAAGTTTGGCTCTTTCACATAATGCAGCATTCAGACTCAGCACCAGCCAAGAGTGCCCAGTTAAGGATTCTACTATTGATACTACCAAACACAACAGGGATAACTCTAGACAGCACAGGAGAGTACTGGAACAAAGTAATTCAAGTTGCAAGAAAAACAATGCCAGACAGGAATGATTTTATGTTCAGAATAGATCACAGTGTATAAGAAAATAACTCCTGCCCTATCATATGCAATCAGGATGACTACTTTTTCTTAACCTTTAGGTCTTAAGTTTTCTTTTTTCCTCTTTTGGGTCAACAACACATCCTAGGGAAAATATGAACTATTTAATCTGTCAGTTTGAAAACAGACTCCAGAGCAGATGGCCTCACTTCTAATACTAGCTCTGCACTTACAAGCTGTGTAATCTGCAAATCACCCAAACTCTATGGTCCAGTTGTCTCATCTGCAAAATGAGGACAGTAACTACCTCATGCGATTGTTGTGAGGATTAATTAATCTGCAACAGTGCCTGGCACATAGTAAGTGCCACTTTATTATTAATTATGGTTATTATTGTCACATAAATGAAATTTTTGATAAACCTAAGTTCTACCTTAAAAATTCTTACTAATGTCCTGATAATTATAAATTTACATATCTGGAAATCATGAATTACACATCTGCCACTAGACCATAACTGTGACTTCCCTACCTCATACCAAGAGCTTCACACCATGCAAGGCGCAGATACATGTGCCAGCCCTGTCCAACCTTGCATTTATAAAGTCCTTGTTCAGTAAAATCTTAGCGCCTAGCTGGGAAGAAAAACAGATTGGGATAAATCTATTCAAATGGTAATAAGTTCACATACAAATAAAAACAAAAGACTGAAGGAGGTACAAGAGGTACAAGGAGGTACATACTATGCTGAAGTACATACTTTACCTCCAGAGTAAGCAACGTCATACTTTTCTCTCAGTGGTGTCCAAATTGCAGCCTAAGGCAAAATTTTTTTTTTCTTTTAACGTAGCATAGTGTTTAGAACTAAATGTTATGTAGTCGAATCTGTGCTCGGTCTCCACTAGATCAGTCACTGGCCGTGTGACCTTATAGTATTCTTACCTACAAATCTGGGAGAATTGCTTGAGCGCACCATCTGGGTAATGAGAGCCTTTGTGCTTATATTTACTCGAAGAGTGACGCCTTCTAGGGGAATACCAGCTGACCCTGGCAACGGGACGCGGGCTCCGTGTTGATGACATCACTTCCGGGGCGACAGGTTCGGGCTTCCTTGCACCTAGGAAAGGGCGGTCGATCGGCTTTGCTGCGGAAAGTAGACGAGTAGTAGTTACTGTCGTTCACGAGGAAGGTGGGTGAAACAGCTCAGCCCTCTCTCCACTGATGATTTCGCGCGCCTGGAAAAGCGGTTCCAGTCAGAGTCCCTCGCCTTAGAGCAGAGACCAGCGCTGGCCAAGTGCCCAGGGTTCGCTTGGGATCCTTCCTGGCCCGAACGAGGAGGGCTTCGCACAAGCCTCCTTGGCTGGATTTAGTGACTATAAGTCTAATTTCTCGTGGCGCGTCTGTTGGGGCTGCATCCTCTGCAGGGGTCCTCTGTGAATAGGTCGCTTATCTCTAATCCCTGGATGCCCTCTGCTCCTGTGGAACAATAAAAGTTCCAATATTCGCTCTTTTATTTTTTTCCATTTTGTCCATTAGTGGGATAGGGAAAGAGCCTACTTAAATATCTAGAAGGTTCTAGAACAGGTGATTTGGGAGGCATGAGACTAGATATTTGGCAGTGTGAAAAAACCAGGGTGCTTTAATGATGGACTGCTGTTATTGGGGGCAAAGAGGATTTGGGGAGATCCCTATTATGATAAACCTGTGGCAAAAATGGAGATTTAATTCAAACAATTGTAATTAATGGATAAAATAGGTATTAGGTTACGGTCGTTTTAGTTGAGATGCTCTTTTAAAATGAGCTTTATGAGGGCTTCCCTGGTGGCGCAGTGGTTGAGAGTCCGCCTGACGATGCAGGGGACACGGGTTCGTGCCCTGGTCCGGGAAGATCCCACATGCCGCGGAGCGGCTAGGCCCGTGAGCCATGGCCGCGCAGGCAAAAAGATGAGCTTTATGAGAACACTTGTTTCTAAACTTAGACGACTAAATCTTACTTTGTGTTTTATGTGAACTGTTGTTTTCCGACCAAATGATTAAATTTTTCTTTTGAAAGGTGTTTCTAGGAAATGGAATGCATTGATTTTCATCAGTTCCATTTTGCCCTTACTGATTTTTTTTAAACCACATTTTGTCTTAATTTTAGCTATAAAAAATGAATAGCACTTTTCCAAAGACTAACCATGCAGCTGTTGTACTGTAACATTAGCTGTTTTATAAAGAATAATCAATAGTTTGGTAAGAACAGCATGCAAGTAATAGTAATAATAAAAATTGTATATCTAATTTCCCGTTTTCCCTCTTAAAGAGCATTATATTCATTCATACTGTTATTTATATTAACAGATTTCTACAGACTAAAATTTTTTGCTTTTACAAACCTTTCCTAAATTTTTATAAAACTATATATTGAAAAATAAACCAAGTTTTTGGAATTTTGCTTTATTGAATGGGCTAGTGGCTAATGTCAGTTCCAAATAATAGTTTGTTTCTTTAATTCTTTTCCAGGAATTATCTATACAGTAAATATGCTAATATTGAATAAGACAGCAGGAGTTTTTTCTAAACCATCAAAAAGGAATATGTATGAATTTCTAAGAAGTTTTAATTTTCATCCTGGAAAACTATTTCTTCATAAACTAGTTTTGGGAATTGAAACCAGTTGTGATGATACAGCAGCTGCTGTGGTGGATGAAACCGGAAATGTTTTGGGAGAAGCAATACATTCCCAAACCGAAGTTCATTTAAAGTGAGTAGACATTATCTTGGTAGTTTCCACTTTTTTTTGGAAAAATAAAATGAAATAATTTTTTTTTGTATTTATTACATACAAAAGTTAAATTTTAAGAACTAATTTCTTCTTTCATGCAAAAGTTTCTAATAACTGCCGTAGAAAACCTTAAACCCCTCAACCTGGCTTTTAAGGAGCTCCACAATAAGGTCCCAACCTTAGCTAATCCTGTTGCCAAAAAGAAACTAAACTCCAATATTTATCCATGATTTCCCCTCATGCCTTTTTCTCTTTTGTCCACCTGTTATGTTTCATGGTCTCAACTGAAGTCCTAGGAAAGTATGACCTGACTTCTAGCCTGTGTTAATCACTGCAAAAGAAAGTCCTATTCACATTTACACATATAATTCATATTGGTACTTAAATAACAATATACTGTTGTATTAAAGCACAGAATGGTGCCAGGTTTTTAAACTCAGATTTTTCCAGAGGGCCACCAGGCAGGTTACATAAATAGGTAGGCTGGGTATAATGTGGAAAATATCTATAGGTCACTACTCAGCTCCAGCCAGTTGTTGCCATGCAAGAATGTAGGCCTTATGTTATTTGATTATCAGAATTTTCAAGAGAAAATGGAAATCCAGAATGTTACGGTAATATCTCCCAGATTTTAAAAATTAGTAGGTAATTCAAATATATTAAAATACCATACAGTTCAGATATGCTGTCAAGCCATTAATTTACAACATCTGAATAGTGAAAAAGTTTGGTGTTTTGAGATCACAAACCTGTGTGTGAATCATGAATTAGTGATTGGTATTGGTTCTGACTTGGGAAGTTCCTGATCCTCTCTGATTCTGTTTTCACATCCATAAAATGGGAAAGATAATGTCTATCTTATAGGATTGTGGGGTGCATAATAGAAATAATACAGAATATTAGAAATAGTATACGTGAAGAGGCAGAGTAGGCCTCTGATGGCTACGTATTATATGAAAGGGACTGTGTTAGGTCTTAATAAGGCACAGTGAAATATTAACAAGTCCTTGCCTTTAAGAAGCTTAACCTAATCTTTGAGACATGTTATGTAGACCTACAAGGAAAGTTAGCAGTGCAAGGCAGCATAAAGTGAGTATCAAAGAAGTAGTGCAGACAATAACTTATTACCATGCCTCAGTTTTACAGTTCTTTCATTATTTTGGGGTGTATTGGACATTTGAACATGTAAATGTTAGCTGCACAGAAAGGCCTACCCTAACTACTTAATCTAAATTAGGTACTCCCACCCTGTTTATTCTATATACCATATCCTGCATATTTTCCTCATAATTCTTTTCATAATTTTTATGTTTGTTTACTTATGTACAGTCTTTCCCCCAATAGACTCTCAGCTCCATGGTGACAGGAG
This sequence comes from Leucopleurus acutus, assembly GCF_964270905.1. Classification (NCBI taxonomy): domain Eukaryota; kingdom Metazoa; phylum Chordata; class Mammalia; order Artiodactyla; family Delphinidae; genus Leucopleurus; species Leucopleurus acutus. The sequence continues at coordinate 74,510,689 of NC_139149.1, read as the reverse complement.
CTGCGTCTGTATTAACCACTACACTATGCCTAGTGCCCAGCATAGCACATGACATGTTGCAGGGGTCAGTGGCCTTGAGAGATAGTTAGGCCTTCAATGAAAGAGGATGGAAAGAATATTGTAGGCTGAGAGAGCATCACTGGCAAAGGCAAAGAGGTGAGAAGGTACTGGGCAAACACTTAGTTTAGCTAGCGCGTGAGTCACTTGAGAGGAATATATAGGCAAATAAACTATTTGGTACCATCTCCTCAGCACATCTCATTATTTATTGAATACCTACAATTGCAAGGCAGCATCTGAGGCACTGTGGGAACATATATATGATCCTTTCCTCTGAGCAGCTTACCATATAAAGTGGTTTACATTCTGGTTCAGCCACTGACTAGTTTTTTTTTTTTTTTTTGCGGTACGCGGGCCTCTCACTGTTGTGGCCTCTGCCGTTGCGGAGCACAGGCTTCGGACGTGCAGGCTCAGCGGCCATGGCTCACGGGCCCAGCCACTCCGCGGCATGTGGGATCTTCCCGGACCGGGCCACGAACCCGTGTCCCCTGCATCAGCAGGCGGACTCTCAACCACTGCGCCACCAGAGAAGCCCAGCCACTGACTAGTTTTGAGACCTTGCACCATTTTCTATGTCTTAGTGTCCTTATCTGTGAAATGGTGATAATAATGACAACCAGCTTATAATATTGTTGTGAAGGTTAAATGTGAATTCTTTTAAAGCATTTAGTGCAGTCTTGACAAATAGCAAGGGCTCAAAAAAACCTACCTATTACTAGTAACAATAGTACCTCTCTTACTACTATAAAGTGAAGAAGGCAGATAGGTAAATAGGTCATTGTAAAACAGCATGGCAAGTGCAATAATAGAGGATTGCTTGTAAGAGGAGTTCTTTCTTTCGAGCCAGAGACCTGAAGGACAATCTTGACTTCTCCCTCACCACTCTGTACCCAAATCAGTCACCTAGTCATAGTAAATCTACCTCCCAAATATTTCTTGAAACTTTTCCTCCCACTTTCCACTTAGTTCAAGCCCTTATTGTCTCTTGCCTGGACTCTTGGCTCCAGTCTTGAGGCTAAATGGTTTCACTGCCTCTTTATTAGCTTTGTTCTTTAATCATCCACTTTCCATACTGTCTACAAATTATTATTTGATTATTAATTAATGATTTTATTAATCATAATTAATTCTTTGAGAATAAAGCCATGGTCTTATTCATCTCTTCTGTCTCTGATGCTTAGCATAATCCTTAGAAGATAATACATAGAAGAGGCACAGAAAGGAAGGGGAGTAGGCAAGTGGGAGGAGGAAGAAATGAGTAGGAGGGAGAGGATTTGGATTTAAAGTCTCCCAAATTCCAAGAAAGTAAAAGCTTTTGAGTAGGTGAGTGATGAGGTCAGCACTGTGCTTTTTTTCTGGCAACACCATACAGAACAATTCCAAGGATCAGAGAATGTATCTAGGGAAGTACAGTTAGAAGGCTTTGAATAGACTGAGTTAATGAGAGCTTTTCGAACTTGGTGGTGGCAGTGGGACAGTGCTGACCTTATCAATGGTGATAAACTTAATTAAATGTGGAAAGTAAGGGAAAGAAAGGAGATAAAGATAAGCCTGGAAACCCAAGTGATTAGGAGGTTATTGATGCCATTAACAGAATTGAGGAATATAGGAGAAAAAGTCTCTTTGAAGAATTAAGGAAAATGGTATTATATTATGGATGTGTTGAAATAAGATCATTTCTTTTAAATATTGCCCTCATTGACTGACACAGTACATATTTTAACTATTAAATATTCATTGAATGCCGTGTATATAGATCTTACAACATCAATATTTGAAGGGGTTTTTTTTGAGATTAGAGGTATATCTTGCAGACCCTCTATATTTTTGCTCTGCCTCTCTGATCAGTCACATGCTGGCTAATTTTTTGCTAACAACTTTGCCTTCTAATTCTTTATTCTTGACATTTGGAGTGGTCATCCACTGCTTGTCCTATATGGACCAAAAATCAAAATTACCAATCCAATTAAAGACTGGATTCCCAAACTTTATTTCAGGATTTCAAGCTGTCTGCTGTCCTACCATGAGCTCAAGTGCAGTGTGTTTAAAAATAAACTCGTCTTCTTCACAAAACTGTCTTCATGTTTCTCTCTGTTAGTATTTCTTTTCTTCCAGTCAGATAGATTAATTTTCCTAAAATCCAGTTTTATCCTGTCCTTTCCTTATTCAAGACTCGTTCCTTAGAATGCTTCTCAAAATTATTTTGGTGATTTCATTTATCAAGAAACAAATCCATAGGAGTTTGTTGTATACAGTTTTGAAAAGTTAGAGACATTAAATAACATCCTTAATCACTGCATGGTGAGTTCTTATAATGTACTGTACATTATAAGGCACACATAATTTGAAAATACTTGACTTACTAATGTGTTTAGCTATATAATGGTTAATTTGAAAACATGCCTTCAGCCATAATATATACTTTTTCTTTCTCTATTTTTATAATCTTAAAATTATAAAAAGCTGTTTTTTTTATATCTTTCAGAACAGGTGGGATTATTCCTCCAGTAGCTCAACAGCTTCATAGAGAAAATATTCAACGCATAGTGCAAGAAGCTCTCTCTGCCAGTAAAGTCTCTCCAAGTGAACTCTCAGCAATTGCAACTACCATAAAACCAGGACTTGCTTTAAGCCTGGGTGTAGGCTTATCATTTAGCTTACAACTGGTAGACCAGTTAAAAAAGCCCTTCATTCCCATTCATCATATGGAGGCTCATGCACTTACTATTAGGTTGACAAATAAAGTAGAATTTCCTTTTTTAGTTCTTTTGATTTCAGGAGGTCATTGTCTTTTGGCATTAGTTAGAGGAGTTTCAGATTTTCTGCTTCTTGGAAAGTCTTTGGATATAGCGCCAGGTGACATGCTTGACAAGGTAATTAAGAATTAATATCTCTATTCTTTTCTGTTAAGGTGTCTATTTCAGCTAAATAGTAATAGATACACTACTGCTATTCATCTAAATATTTCTGAATAATATATTAGACTAAAAAAACTTATGTGCAGTAGTAAACAAAAAAAGAGTAGTACATAATTTTATAAAAGATCCCTTCTTACCCATTCTGAATAAAATGATATGAGGTTTACATCAGTATATAAAGGCTCAAATAGTTTGTATATACACGTTTTTTAATCAAATAACATAATATATGAAAGAAAGTGCTTTGTGAAGTGTAACCTTTAAAAAGTGAAATAAGAGGATATATAAAGATAACATAAGGACATTAAAGATGCACAAAGTTCTATTATTAAATGTTATAATTGCTGACACCACTGACAAGCAGATTTCTTTTCCTTTGTTTTAGAATCTTAAAGCCTACTGCCTTATAAAAAAAACCTGTTGCCAACAGCTGAAATGATTGGAAGAAATAGGACAGGTTCTTATTTTTGAAGTTCATCATTAAGCAGTCATTGTCATTTTCAAACCTATTTTCCATCCCCAGTAGAAGAGCAAAAGTAGATAGGAAGGCAGTGATTGGCCACTATTGATCAGGTTGTCAGAAACAGCAAGATTGTCTGTCTTGACTGACCACCAGTTCTGGTCCATGTTTGTAAAAGTATTGCATGTCTTATTCACCCAGGGTAAAATTCATTTCCTTTGCACCCTGGTTTCAAAATGTACAGTTTCATGACATTACAAAAATTTTTGTTTGTTTTTGATAGGTAGCAAGAAGACTTTCTTTAATAAAACATCCAGAGTGCTCCACCATGAGTGGTGGGAAGGCTATAGAACATTTGGCCAAACAGGGAAATAAACTGCATTTTGATTTCAAACCTCCCATGCAACATGCTAAAAATTGTGACTTTTCTTTTTCTGGACTTCATCACATTATTGATAAGATGATAATGCAAAAGGAAAAAGAAGAAGGTATATTTCTAATTAGTAAAGTTGGACAAATAAGTAATCCTGGATTGTACCTAAAAATACCTGCTCATTCCTGCAGGTATTGAGAAGGGGCAAATCCTGTCTTCAGCTGCAGATATTGCTGCTGCAGTACAGCACACAGTAGCCTGCCACATTGCAAAAAGAACACATCGTGCTATTCTATTTTGCAAGCAGAGAGACTTGTTATGTCAAAGTAATGCAGTACTGGTAAGTTTTGTAATTTTAGAATAGTAGTAATCCTTTACAGTATGTTACTTTTCTTCCCAGAGATTAATTGACCCTAAGCATAGGATGAAAAGATCTTTATGCCATATGCTATCGCAGACAGTATGAAATCACGTAGAATAAAAACTAACAGCCATTGGGATTTCCCTGGTGGTGCAGTGGTTAAGAATCCGCCTGCTAACACAGGGGACATGAGTTCGAGCCCTGGTCTGGGAAGATCCCACATGCCGCGAAGCAACTAAGCCCGTGCACCACGACTACTGAGCCTGTGCTCTAGATCCAGTGAGCCACAACTACTGAGCCCACGCGCCTGGAGCCCGTGCTTCGCAACAAGAGAAGCCACCGCAATGAGAAGACCTCTCGCCGCAACTAAAGAAAGCCCATGTGCAGCAACGAAGACCCAATGCAGCCAAAAATAAATAAATAAATAATTCAAAACAAAACAAAACTTTTAACAACCATTCCCTGTACAGGCCTGGCAGCTTTATAGGACATCTGTACAGCCTGTGCGGCAAAAAAGTTCAAGGCTGCATCTTATTGAATTTAAAAGAGGGTTTACAGTATGAAACAAAATGCAGTATAACTGCTGTCATTATTGAAGGAAAAATAGGCTGTTTCCTTCAGATTTATGTTCCTTTGATGAAATCCCTTTAAATGTGCTTAAAAGCCTTGATAAATTGCCTGTGTATCTTAAACTTCATTCTTTGGAAAATTGTAAAGCGAGAAAAATATTTAAATGGTAGGTTCACAAAATGGAATATTACACAAATATCAAAGGTAATAGTTTAAGAATTATGTAGTAAAATGAAAAAAAATGCTTATAAGTGAAAACTGCAGGGTCTAAAATACTGTACTATGATTGTAATGAGAAAAGGGGTAGAAGAAAATACAAAAATGAAAGTGATCATATGGTAATATTGAAATTGCTGGTGACTTTTGTTTCCTTTGCAAATGTTTATTATATAGATATATCACTTGCTCATTACCCACCTACCAAAATGTGATATTGTCTTATTGTATAATGCTGGTAATTTCCCCGGGTTTAGCTCACAGCTTAGCTCATATTCATGTGTGATATTGTTAATTTTGGTTTTCTCAACTTTTTCAGGTTGTATCTGGAGGCGTTGCAAGTAACTTACATATCCGAAAAGCTCTGGAAATCGTGACAGATGCAACACAATGCACTTTGTTGTGTCCTCCTCCCAGACTGTGCACTGACAACGGCGTTATGATTGCGTGGTAAGCCATGGATGTTTGTGCTTCACTCATAATTATGTAAATATTAATTGCCATTTCATCATGCTAAATTTTCTTCCTTTAAATCTTGGGCTAGTTATTTTATTTTTATTGATTCTTATTTAGGAATGGTGTTGAAAGATTGCGTGCTGGCTTGGGCATTTTACACAGCACAGAAGGCATCCGCTATGAGCCAAAGTACGTGGTACCATTCATAATCTTTATGCAAGTTGCATTGTAAAAGTCAAAGCCTGGATTTTGCTTTTATATTTGAGGTTTTCATTGACACTCTGGTGGTACTTGAAGAAAGAGTACATTAATTTTTTTCATCTAACCTAAGCATTAGATACCTTATAAGAAATATTTTTCTTATAGCTTAAATTATATAAATGTTGACAAAGCATAGGTTAGAAACAGGCAGTGGGTAAGGATGATGAATTCCCTCATTGGGGACCAGAATGGAAACCATGTCCATGACCTGGACTTTTGCAGTGTTAGGACCATCTCAGCATCAGCTGCCGTGCTGGAAACTTAAGGAAAATGTGCAAGAAGCATTCAGCTGGGAGACTGGGTTGTGAGTATACTTCTCCACAGGCAGCTGAGAAATGGCCAAAAGATAGCTGTTTTCTGCAAGCCTTATTTCCTCTCCCAAATCAAAGTTCCTAGGAGTAGCACAGTTTTTCAATTTGTTATCAAGTTCTGGTCTTAAGCTAATTCTGGAATAGTAAAAACAGTAAAGCATGATTATGTTTCATAATCTAACAATTCTATTTTCAACAGTGTTTCATCTGCTGTTTTAAACTTTTCAGCATTTTAGTACATAACTATACCTACGTGAACCATAGACTATTAAGGCTGATCATAAATGAACAGTTTAGTTAGTAGTGACTAAACTACTAGTAGAAAGAATCCCTGAAGTTGATGGCCTAGCCTCAGGTAGAATCTACCATCTGATCCAACACTGCCTTCTTGTGGGCAGTGTTGAGGCTGGAGATGATGGCTTTTTTTAGGTTGGGGTCCATTTGAAGCTTTGTATAGGGCAACATTGTACAAAAGCAGAAATCTGAGGCCAAAAGTATTTACTGAGGAAGAACAGAGAAAGAGGGTAGGATCTAAGACCTCTCCTGCTAAGACCTCTCCTGCCACCAGTGACAAAGGAAGGTAGAAAAGGAGCAAGCTAGCTTTTGAAACCTGGAGAATTTCTGAAGTTAGAATAAATGCAGGTCTGACTTTGTATGGTAAACTGTTTTTACCCTGTTAGCTTTGTAGAGCATTATAAGGCAACTTTTTGTTATTTTTTTCTGTTTCAAGTTTTTATTTATTTACAGTATTTGAGAGAGAACTCTTTCAAAAACATCTCAACCCCAAACTCATTGAATTGTATGCATTAAATATGTATAGCTTTTAACATGTCAATTATACCTCAAAGTGGTTTTAAAAAATTGTCCAATTTAGATTTCTAGCCTTCCTTCACCCATTATTCTGGTTTGAGGTCCTATTGTACTTGTATGGATTCAAGAACCACCATCACATATAGTCCGTTATTCACTAGATACATATATTGTTTGTCAGAATTCTAAGCAGATAGTTTGCAGAGCTAGTAACAGATCAGTAAACAAATAATGTAAAATAATTTGAAATAATGTGATTTGTCTGATTTTGATGCAGATGTCCTCTTGGAGCAGATATATCAAAAGAAGTTGGAGAAGCTGCCATAAAAGTACCACGATTAAAAATGAAGATCTGATTTTTGCTTTTCAAAAATATCCCTAAAGGTAGTAGTAAAGTTTTGATTTTTTTGTATATCAAATATATAATACTAATTGTTCATCAAGACTTTCTTTGTTATCCTTTTTATGTTTGATGGTTAACCTGCTCTTCTGAGAGACTATAATAATATGTTATAGTCTTATAAGGGAGTATAGGGTTTTTTTTTATCAAAAACCAAATAAAACATCTTGTGGGAAAAAGAATATACTGATATTGGCAAGTAGAAAGAAAAACCTTGGAAAAAATATAGCAATTCTGCTAAATCCTGGCCCCATATTATACAGGCATAGATCTTTACCCCCCTTTTTCATATCAGGATATATTAGCCTGACTTTTCTAATGAGAGAGCAATTTTAGAAAGGTAGCCAGGTCAAAGTCATGTCAACTCAAGAATTCTAAGTCAAAACAAAAGAATATATGTTAGTAATTATAAAAATATATATATTATTCGGTATCTTCTCTGGAGCAAATGGGATTTCTATACATTTCTTAAAATGGGATTTTAAGAAATATGACATTTTAAGAAATAATGACACCAGGGAAGCATGGGCTTCCCTGGTGGCGCAGTGGTTGAGAGTCCGCCTGCCGATGCAGGGGACACGGGTTCGTGCCCTGGTCCGGGAAGATCCCACATGCTGCGGAGCAGCTGGGCCCGTGAGCCATGGCCGCTGAGCCTGCGTGTCTGGAGCCTGTGCTCCGCAATGGGAGGGGCCACAACAGTGAGAGGCCCGCGTACCTCAAAAAAAAAAGAAAAGAAATATGACATGCAAGTAATCCCTCGAGTGTATATTGTACTTTTTAGTTGGCCACATATATTCACATTCATTATTTTAGAAAGTATATTTAATCAGTGAAAATATATGAGGTGAAAAGGGCTGTTTTATTTTTGGGTAATGTCCTTTGACTCTGACTTTTACTGCAGATATCATAACAGTTTATGACTTTTTTTCTGCCCAGATTAAAATAACTGAATGTACTGTCCTTTGAATATAAGGATGATACTACTAACTATTTAATGTCCTTTGAGAGATTTTGCTATGTTACATCATCCATACTGGATCAAATTGTTAATTTTCTAATCAGTGACTTGCTTTATTGAGAAACTAGAGGTTAAGGATAAAAATCTAGAATGAAAAGATTTCTTATTTTAATCCTTCCTTATGGTGACCTTCCCTTTTGGGAAATTCCATAAGTAATTCTTTTTTCTAGAATTGTGATCGTAGGATATTGCTTTATGATCCTCCATTTTATCCTGGAAATATAATTTATATGAGAGAACATATAGAAACAGCAACATTTATAAAGCTTACATTCTTTGATGTTGAGGTATAGGTATGATGTAATTGGTTTGTAACTATAATTTAGAAGAAACTATTAGTTTGTGAATTCACCTTTTACATTTGGATTTGTATTCTGTATCATGTGAATCTAAATTCACAGAAAGTGTATTTCCTTTGACTGTTACAATAAGAGTGCATATAAACTAATGAAGAAAATTGACCAAAATTTTTTCCCACCATCACAAATTTTATAAAATAGGAATATCGGGCTTCCCTGGTGGCGCAGTGGTTGAGAGTCTGCCTGCCAATGCAGGGGACACGGGTTCGAGCCCTGGTCTGGGAGGATCCCACATGCCGCGGAGCAACTGGGCCCATGAGCCACAACTACTGAGCCTGTGCATCTGGAGCCTGTGCTCCACAACAGGAGAGGCCGCGACAGTGAGAGGCCCGCGCACCGCGATGAAGAGTGGCCCCTGCTCGCCGCAAGCAGAGAAAGCCCTCGCACAGAAACGAAGACCCAATGCAGCCAAATAAATAAATAAAATAGGAATATCTATAATCTAAGTTCTTAAAATTTCAAAGTATCAAAACTATTCCAGATGCTACAAACACACATGTCAAAATTAAGTTCATGATAGAAATCAGGTAAACTACAGATAAAAAAAAACAAGCAAATTCTGGAAGCATTCCATATATTTAGGTCTTTCAGTATTTAGCCAGAAGGAAGGAAGAGAAAGGGAGAAACATTGAACTCTATGTTGGTAAGCATGTGTGCCAGTTAGCTTATAGTACAGGTAAGAGGCAGGCAATTTGCTGAAACTCTCTATATATTGAGGCCTTTCTCATCTTATGTATAATTTTTAAAAATAAAAAGCAAGTGCAGGGTAATAAACATAATCTGTACTTTGGGGCTGTACTTAAGGAGAAATACTGTAAAGTTTTAAGCGTGGTAGGTTGGCCCAGCTAGGCCTAGATACTCAGGAAATGTCTGTTATTGAATGCAAAAAAACCCTGATCATCAACTTTGAAACCACCTGAAGCCAGTTTTAAAGCTCAAAGTTTGCTGTCTAAAGGCTTTTATCTTTTGAATGTCTAGAGAGGCTTAATGTTTCCAATGATATGAATTAACAGTGCTGAATAAATGACACAGGTTTGTATCATTTGAATTATTTATCCCTTTCTAGTATAAAATATGCCATTCTTCTCAGAATTCCACCAGGAAGTTGTGACTCAGAGCTATTAAGATAATTTTGAATCAGATTTGAAGATTAAAGAGGTCTCTTATTGTACAGTGGTTAAGAGCACAGGCTTTGGACTGTGGCACACAGAAAGCCCTGAGTACCTGTAGCTGCAGTCACCACCATCATTACTGTTACGTTAAGGCATGTTGGAGAAAATAACTGCTAATTAATGTATGTGTTCACTGCAGCCCAGGTAGACTATAGAGACAATTGAGCAAAGTGGACAGAGAAAAACGGTGGCTCTTTAAAGGACCCACTGAAACCTAGTTAGCTTTTATATCAAATCCATTTGCTGCTGTATGTGAGAAGCAGACATACATCAAAACTTGCACCTACTGGAAACAATACTGGTTGGGCAAAGACATCACATGATTCTAAGCCACAAAGAATGTCATCTATTCCAGCTGCAAACCAAAGATACTCTGTACATATGGAGAATGGTCAACAGTGGTGGCCACACTTTTTAGCCATACTTTTGTGCTTGATGGGAAATGATTTCAGATTTTTCTTTAGTAAAATGTTTTTAAAAGCATACATTTCAGATTTTAGAAGACTCGTGTACCTGTAGTATTTATCATGAAATATCTTAAGGTAGTACAGTGAGTGTTAACATGTAGGCTACTTTGAATCAGGTCTTTTTAGCCCAGCATACCAATTTAAAAATGTTTCTTATTTTAAAATGTTTCTAACACTTGATATATACACTAATTGTGCCACTTGTGTGAGTTGCTATATCTTAATAGTTTTTTTTTTTCTTTATTTTTCTTTTCTTCGCTGTATGCGGGCCTCTCATTGTTGTGGCCTCTCCCGTTGTGGAGCACAGGCTCCGGATGCGCAGGCTCAGCCGCCATGGCTCACGGGCCCAGCCGCTCCGCGGCATGTGGGATCCTCCCGAACCAGGGCACGAAGCCAGGTCCCCTGCATCGGCAGGAGGACTCTCAACCACTGCGCCACCAGGGAAGCCCCTATATCTTAATAGTTTTAAGTGCAGGCATTCTATTAGAGAAACTTCTACTTATTTTTTGAAACCATATTTCTGACCTGATGTTAAATTCCAGTAGACATGCTAAGGAAAATTTGTTAAGTATCAATATCAAGAACTTCCATTCAAAAAGATTACTCAGTTATGTATATTTTACCACAATTAAAAATAAAAAATTTTAAAAGATTGCTCAGGAATCCTTTTACACTAAAATGTTTTTAATTAGCCTTCTGCAGGCTCCAGATTAGCTTTCTGTACATGTTTCCCAAGTTGGCTCAAAAGCACTATTCTTGGTCTTGATACAGTTGTGATATCTGATGAAATTGCAGATGAAAAGGAAAAAATACTGTGAGAAACAGTGGTCTTTTTTGTTTTGAAGAGTCCCATGAAGTTAGTTACAGGAGGTATAAAAGTCAAAGAATCTCTTGGTTGAATTTTGGGTTTTAATTTTCTTCGGTGCTCTTTCCCTAAAAATTAGAGAGCCACAATTAAGTGCCTCTTTCTTAAGCCTAAGAACCCTAGGTATAGTCTCATTGCTTTTAGTTCTATATATTTCTGTTTTCTTCACTAAAACATACTAAGAGGACAGATCAGTAGCTTCCAGACTTTGAGATGATGCCAGAGTGCAAAAATCTGTGGGGATCAACATACAGTTGCCAACTTTTTATTAGGCCAAGTTGGCACTAGTGAAAGAACAAATGCCAGCTACTTTAAACATCGTTTTGTAAAAGATGGGATATTTTAATGTCAATAGAAAGTGTAAAAGGCATTATCTCAAAATGGAGGACTTTACTTGAATGAAATTAACTTTATAAGAAATTTGATTGTCCTTATTTTTTCTTATGTTACCACAAACCTGTGAAAACTTTATCAGACCGTTACTGGTATACATATTGTTATTCACAAACCAATATTAAAGTGAAGGAATAATGGAACTGACTTTATTCTTTTATGTAAATTACTCTTACACTAAAGAAGCTATACAAAAACCAGATGTTCTTCTACCCATGATATTCAGAAATAATAGCCTCCCACACATACTTAGCTTCCCTCATATCTCCCTGAATAAATGAAGTTCTTTCCTCTCCTTTTCTTTTCTTTCTTTTTTTTTTTTTTTTTTTTTGCTGTACGCGGGCCTCTCACTGTTGTGGCCTCTCCCATCGCGGAGCACAGGCTCCAGACGCACAGGCTCCAGACGCGCAGGCTCTGCGGCCATGGCTCACGGGCCCAGCCGCTCCGCGGCATGTGGGATCCTCCTGAACCAGGGCACGAAGCCGTGTCCCCTGCATCGGCAGGTGGACTCTCAACCACTGCGCCACCAGGGAAGCTCCCTCTCCTTTTCTTATTCTCTCTCTTTCCATTTGTGACTCCAGCAAAGTGATCTTGATTTCAGAAGGTTCTATTTTTGCTTTTGACAGTAAGGTAATATACCAAGTAAGACTGATTTTGGTCCTATACTATGCACGCATGAACAAGCACTAAGCATATACATAAAACCAGTAAGTAATTTATTTTCCCCATTACGTGTCTGATAAGAATTGATGAGTAACATTATAAGATCTAGACTCTGATCTCGCAGGCCTAGGCCACTCAGCCATCATCTGCCAACTTTGTATAAAACTACATAGTATCAGTGGAAACAGTGTGGTCTCTGCCCTAAGAAATTATAATATACACAAGTTGTACATGAAACAGAATAATAGCAAGATCGTAATTAAAGTCATTTACATGTGGGGAAAAAGCAAAGAGAGGGATTTCTGTCAAGTGATATTAGTAGGGAAGTCTTAAAGGGAATGATTAACATGGGCTTGTAAATGGGAAGATATTTTAGGTATATAGAATTAAAAAAGCATAAGTTTACAGGTAAACATGATTTTTGGTAGTCCCTACATTTTGAATTCTTAGAAATGAACAATTATAAAGTGTCAGGGCTAGAAAGTATAAAAGAAAAATCAATTACCTTTTTTAAAGACAGGAATTATGGATGGTCCTCCATTTTTCTCCAGACTAAAAGGAAAACATTTTTATCACAAAAACTAGATATATATAAAGACTTAGTACACCCAGGTACCATGTTCAGTGCCTAATGGTCTAATTTATACATTACCTGTACTAACTATGCATGTTACCTGTAGGTGTTTTATATTCTGTCACTCGCTGACTCGCTTATCACCCAAAACATTTGGAAGAGTAATTCTGCTTGAAGTGATCAGGGAAAGCTCCATGGAAGAAGAGACACTTCAGTTAGACTCTGAAGAAAATAGGTCTTTAAATGGATGAGGTGGGGGGCGGGTATTCCAGATAGAGGGAATAGGATATGAAAAGTTACAATACTATAAAACAGCATGGCAAGTTCAAAGGGCACTAAGTAGTCTGGTGTGATTGGAATTAAAGGTATCTGGAGACATGATGGGAGATAAGCTTGGAGGATAAAGATTAGGTCATTTTATGTATTAATAAGAGAAAATTTAAACTTTATTTTCAAAGCAATGTAATACCTATGAAATGTTTCAAGCCAAAGAATAACAAGGTATACCTAAGTTAATATGATGTGTGTGGCTTTAAAAGAAGTATTATTTAATCATCATCCTGTACATGTAACATATAAATATGGTATTACACAATTTCCCTGGTAATAAAATGTAAGTCTTGATTAAAGTTAAAATATTAAAACTGCTTATCACAGATGTGTTCCTGGTTAATTTGATGAGGAACATTTGCTGTTGTCAACTTTAATGAGGCACAGGCCCCAATCTATTCAATAGGCCAGCTTCATGGCTATAGGGTTACCTGAAACTAGCTACTCTTAGGCTCAGAGTACTTTCATGGAGGGTCAGTTAACAGTAAAATTATGGCTCTCTACATACTTCAAAATTTATACATCCAAAGACTTCTAATCTGCCATTCTTGGGGCTGAATAGGGGTGTGGGAATAGAGAAGTAGAATATACTCCAAAACAATGAAAACAATGATGTTGTGATCCCAACCAAAATCAATCTACTTTATGTTTCCAGTAGTGGAATCAAGGAATATTTTGTGGAACTTAATCTTTTAGTGCATTTCCCATAGTTTCATTTACATCAAATTCCTTTACAGGATTTTTATGAAAATTAAAGGGAATAGTGTATGTAAATGCTCTAAGGAGAGTGCATAGAATTATTATTAGTTATGGGAGTAATTGTTATTTGCTTACCAGTTCCACCTCACTTGGTAGCCATTCCTATAAGTTTACTGACCACTTGTTACTGCTTATAATCCTGAAAGTTGAGTGTTCACAACTCCAGAGGGTGCCATTCACCTTACAGTCATTGTAGATTTGAATGGTTACTACAACCATTTTCCAGGGGATGGCAGTAAAGTGTACTGAGGAAGGGGCATCTTTCTCTAATTCCCAAAAAGTTGCCGTATGGGCTAGCTGTGGGAGTGACTGTAAAATAATACTTCCATTATTTAAACTAATTTTTTGAATTGGTAAATATTACTTTTAACATTGTCAATTAAAGCAATTGTAATTTAGTTTTCCCTGGCTTATTATATAAAATTAGATAATCAGTTTGGGGTTTTCAGTTTTTCAAAGAATTCAAATTAAAGTGACTCTGAAGATATACTCATTTTTCTCTATACTTAAAATTGACTTATAGAACCATGATATGCTGTTGGGTCCTATTCTCTTCTATTATCGTAGAGTTAATAATATATCTTGAGTAGTTCTGTTTCCTATATGTAAATAGCACTATTTGCAGAGATTTGTAATTCAGCTACAATTACAGAAGAGAAAATATGTCCATTGTAAGGAGATTCTCCTCTTCTCTCTTTTTTCAGAAACTTAAGTTCATGATAGAACTATAACACTGAGGCAAAATCATCTGAATAAATGCCTGGCAAACTTTGCCATAACTTGAACCACAGGGTCTGATTTAGCCCTGTTTCTGCCCTGGGAATTTGGCCTAGCTTTGGATCAAGTCTAAGAATCCCATTTGATGCCAAGGTCATAGTGGCATTCCCGGTTGCCTCAGAGCTCTCAAATGTACCCCAGTCTACAAAAAAATGGCTTCCTGGATCAGACTTGGAGGCAACCAGTCTTCCAGAAACTTTTCTGAAAGGCGGATGAATAATCCTGGCCAGACAGGATCCCCAAGATCAGGTTGTATTCTTGTCTGCACTTACAGTTCTGTTGCTAACTCGGAATTAAAACAGGCTTTGGCAATGGACATTTAGAATGAAGTTTATCCTTTGTTTTACAATGCATAGATTCATAACAAGGACGGTTCCCCGTGTTTGATCTTCCTTAAACTTCCTTAAAAATGCCTCTCAGTAATTTTACTACTGCAACTTCAAATATAGAAACAATACCTTAAGGAAGGAAGTCCCACTCTTTGTTGCATTTGAAATTCCTTTAAAAATGCTGGGTTTATACTTGCATCTCTGCTGATATTCTTTGTTATACGAAGGAACTGATTAGGCTTATTCCTGCATTCCTTTAATAAGATTCGGAAAGCATTTGCATTGTAAGTTAAGTAGCCAAGAGCACTGGAGCAAGCCATGCGAACCTAAATGAAGAGGAAACAATTTCTCCTTAACCATTGAGCTTTGTTCTTAAAATATCTAACCCAGTGCTCTCATTAAATATTTCATAGGAAAGTCTCTGTAGCTATGTATAGCAAATATGTATGTCAACTGATGGCACTCTATAGATAGAAGCATAGCAGCAATATTTTTAGGGAAGGCTGTCAATTGCCATTGATTTCTAGTAGTTGTTCTCAGTCCTGACTGCATTTTTAGAATCACCAGGAGTTTAAAAAGAAAAAGCCCACCAACTAAATACAGACTCTCTTAGTAGAATCTGGCATTGTGTATTGTTTTTAAAGAGCCACAGGTGATTCTAATGGGCAGCCCGAGTAAGAACCTTTGAGTTTGAACTAAGACAGTAGGTCTCAGTCTTCATTGTGCATTGGAATCACCTGGATAACTATGAAAATCATGTCTGTATTCCACCCCCTAGAAACTGATTTAATTACTTTGGGGTGCATTGAACTGAACATTGGGACTTTTCAAAACTGCACAGGTGATTGTAATATAGGAAACCAAGTTAGAGAGTATAGCATAAAAGTAAGTTAAAAATAAGCAGTACAGGGAGGCAACTCAATTTTCCACAGCAAAACCAAAGAAACAAGCACAAGTATCAGGCCATGGGACTCCAGAAAAAGTAATTATTTCTTTGAAGGAAATACCCTCTGCATTTGACTCTGAAGTAATTAGGTTGTTCATATAATTAATAAAAGTATATTCCTGGGAAGTTCTTAGGAGAATCTGTTCATGGTGGCATAAGAAATGTCAAAGAAAGGAACATAAACCAGGCCCATGCAGGGTATCAGAAGGTTGACATAGTGGTCTTTACACTGGCATCTGACTGCTGTATATGCCCAAAAATCTTCCACACCTTGAACAGTGGTTCTGGACCAGCAGCCTCAGCTTCTGGGAACTTGTTAAAAATGCAAATTCTAGGGCCTACACCAGATGTATTAGATCAGAAACTTTGTGAATGGAGCCCAGCAGTCTATGGTCTAACAAGTCCTCCAGGTGATTCTGTTGTACCCTAAGTTGGAGAAATACTGCCTTAGATCCTGTGGGAAAAGCAAAGGAAACACTACTATGTGTAGTAGTGTTTTAGAGGCAAAACACTTCTGTGGCCAGCCTGGTCTTCAGGTACCCTCACTCTAACCCTGTTTGGCAGGTAAGGAAAATTTTCCAATGGATTCCACTTTCATTCACTACAAATAATCATAGAAATGACAATGATTTTAATTATAAAATATTTTATAAATAATTACAAATTTCTGTATTATCCATGTACTTATTTGTAGACTGAATCTTAAAGATTGAAGTTAAAATGAATTTGCACATTTTGTGGAAACCACAATTGTGAATGGCAAATGTAGTACTAGAAAAATAACCAAATTTTGAGTTAGTAATATGAACTTTTTTTTTTTTTTTTTTAGGTATTTCTTTATTTTTTTTTAATTTTTTTTTTTTTTGTGGTACGCGGGCCTCTCACTGCTGTGGCCTCTCCCATTGCGGAGCTCAGGCTCCGGATGCGCAGGCTCAGCGGCCATGGCTCACGGGCCCAGCCGCTCCGCGGCATGTGGGATCTTCCCGGACCGGGGCACGAACCCATGTCCCCTGCATCAGCAGGCAGACTCTCACCACTGCGCCACCAGGGAAGCCCAATATGAACTATTATATGAGACTCAACCTGTGGAGAAATTAGCCTGCAGAAGTGAGAGAGAGGCAAATTATATTTTAGAATACTCTATTTTCAAATTAATTATTATTATTATTTTTTTACCTCTTCTTGCCTTGAGTACAAATGATAGCAGAGCCGTTGGATTGTCCCTAATGTGGTAAATGCTTCTGGAATACCACCTCTAGAATGAGCCAGGGTAGCTATTAAATTCCCTATAAATTAAACAACAAGAAAAAAAATGCCTGTGTTATTTAATTGGTATAAACTGATATACTGTGCTTTCATTCACTTGCATATATTAAAGTATTAAAAAAGGTTTGAGGGACTTCCCCGGCGGTCCAGTGGTTAAGACTTCACCTTCCAGTGCACGGGGTGCGGGTTAGATCCCTGGTCGGGGAGCTAAGATCCCACATGCCTTGCAGCCAAAAAACCAAAACATAAAACAGAAGCAATACTGTAACAAATTCAATAAAGACTTTAAAAATGGTCCACATCAAAAAAATCTTTAAAGAGGTTTAAGTCTCAAGACATCTCTATTAATGAAGACCTGCTGAGAAAAAGCATGTGTGTTAAATATAGAATAAACTTTCCCCAAAATTATGGTTTGGTTTTCTGTCACAAATAGTAAAAGTTAAATAGGTTTATTTAAGAGTGGGGAATTTTGAAAAATCAGAGGTTTTCTTCCTCTTGGCTTCAGAATATATTTTGTTTTGAGCTTTTATGGTTTGTTTGTTTTAATGACTATGAACATAATGTTTGAACTACTGTAAGAAAATTTAATGTCCTTTTTGCAATTCAGATGGCTTTGAGTTCAGGGCTTAATGGTATTTTAAAACCAAGTAATGTATTACTTATTGAAGTTTATGATCATTGAAGTTCTTGCCATAAAAAGAAATGTTTTGAGATTGAAGTAATAAACTGATCTAGTAATTAAATAAATGTGCAGCTACGAACTTAAGATTGTTTCATTCGAATTCGTGTTTTATTTTTAGAGCTTCCGTGTGATATTCTTTCACAGTATTGTTGCTGTGTTGGAATAGGTGTAACACAAATTTTAAGACATAAATGTATTTTTACATTTGTGGATGGATACTTTATTGAGGTATTAACTGAGTTTTTGTTCTCCTTGTATTTTTTTCCAGCCTCCATTATAAGCCAGGAAGCCCTTTGTATTTATTGCCTCAGGATGAGGAGGGCTGGGTTGTATGGCCTAGAGCAAAAATTGTCTAAAGATAACCTTTCTTTCAGGCTTATATTTTCAAAAGCCTGAGTTTATAGAAGGCATTATGCCAGGGGGAAGGGACAGAGGAGTCTTTAAAGATAGGGAGTAAGAAATGGGGAACCAATGGGGAAGGGCAGAGAATCTAAGACTAAAACAGAGATAGCAGGAGCTTTTAGTGAAGAATGGCTAAGTGGTGTACATAGGAAAACTGGACACTTGGCAACAGAAATCTCAGTCTCTGCAAAATTTTATGCTTTTGGAACATCTGGAAACCATATCAACTTGGACTTGAGCATGTCATTTATTTTACATTATACCTGAGGCCTGAATATCTGGCTTTGCTTGAGATACCCCAGACATGCATATGGCTCTGGAGATGCATATGCCTCCAGTGGTGGAGTGCAGAGAAAGCCCAATAATTTTTGAGATTGTTTCTACCAGCCTGGGAAAATTAATATTTGAAAGCTAGAATAATATGGCATTTCTTGCACAGAAGAGTTTGTAAAATTGAAACCCACTACAATTGTTTTTCAGAGTCATAGAATTACTACGACATTGAATTAAGAATGTTATTTAGATAAAAATATATTTAATAACTTCTTTTAAACATGTATTTTTCCTAGTTTTCATCAGAAAGTTTTTGTTTGCTTGAATTTACCTTCCATGCCAAGTAAATACACTCCATAAAAATGTAATTTTATGGCAGCAAGTGGAGATTCCTTCACTGTGTTCAGTAATCCATTTCAGTTAAAAAAACAAATACTTTACTTTTTGGTAGTTGTCACTCCATATGGCTGTCGTTTTGATACTGTTTTATGTTGTACTGAGCATGATAGATCAAGAGAACTAATGTATTGATCATCTGGAGAGTTAGGTCTAGATAGACATAGTCACACAATTAGCACTAACTATGTCAAGAACTCTGTTGGACCATTTTGCTTTGCTATATTGGATAGCAACGTAGAGAACTCTTAAATATTAGACAAATATGCACAATTAGTCAAAAGGAAACCAGACAGAGGTTATCAGTATAAATCTGCCAGTATTATTATAAAGCAGTGTACAAATTTTGTTGTTGGTAGCTCATAGTTGAATTCTCATCTTACATTCTGGAAAAAGTAATTAGGGGTTCAAAAAAGTAATTAGGAAATCAGAAAGGTTCTATTTGGGGTGCACAGTAGTCTTTCATTGTTCCATGTAGCCTTAACTCTGGAGTTCCGTGTAGACTTATATGAGTTCATTCTTCAAACTGTGTGACAGAATATCAGGCTTATTATTTTATTATTGCTCAGATTACCAAAAAAATTTTTTGTAAACAGTTTTAGGTGGATATTTCTTACCTGTCAAGGCAATAGTAGTGGAATGAACTGAATACAGACTATCAACTAAAATAGTAACACCTCTTGCAGTCAAAGTAATGTGGTCCACATCTATAATGACTTTAGCTAATATAATAATCTAAAAACAAAAAAGAGGCATAGAATCATTAAACATTTTCTACTCAGCTTCTGTAATTAACCTTTTATTTCTGAGGGGATACTTCTCGGAAAAGTAAGAGGGGTAATTTGGTATGATTCAATGAGAAGCGAGCTGTGTGGGGAGGACCTAGAGTACATATCCCTATCTGATCACTGCAGTGACCATCGTAGGCTGTATTATTCTTTCTACGACGTTTGCAACTTTTGCATTGTTGAAGTATGGGTTCATAGAAAATACTTCTAAAGGTCATAGGATAGAAAAAGAAGAATAAGACCAAGAAGAATCCAGATACATAAGGTTGTCTACATGGTTGAAGAATTAGGTGATCAGCTAAAGATCTGCAGTTAGAAAACTTGTCTTGGACACTACCATGTTTCTCTACCTATTTCCTTGTAAAATAGGGTTGATGAAAATAATACTATATTTCTATCAATCTGATAGGGTTGTTATAAGCATCAGATGAGATATAAAGACAAAAGTGCCTTGTGACTTGTAAAATTCTATATAAATGAAGAAATCCTCATAGATAATGGAGTTTTTATGAAGTGAGGAAGGGACTGGTGTCAAAAATACTGTGAATTTTACAAAAGCAGTAAACGTTTTTCCAGATCCAAAGTTTATTCTAATTTTTCAGTTTTCACTAAAAAGACATATTGATTTGAAGTTTTAACCTTCAATTTTATACCTGAAAAGCTGCCATTGCCTTCTCAGTTTCAAATGTTGATTCAAGAAAAGGTTCAAAAGTTGATATGGTTATTATTCCACTTTCCAATATTAAGTATTGTTGAAAGCGACTATTGAAGGCAAAAAGGGTTAACGCATAGCCTGCTCTTAAACAAATATCCTAGAAATAGGAGAAACATGCATTATCTTTAACTTACTTCATTTGTCATGTTACTCAAGGGTAATACGTTTTGAATTCTTGCATATTAAGATACATTTCATTCGTATCTCTGGGAGTAAAATATGACATTATTGGGGAAAACAGATAATAGAGTTACCCCAGAATGTTACTGAACAGATAAAACAGAGAATTAGGTTGTGGTATCAAGGAGAAGAAAAGAGAAAAATTTTAATTTTTAAATGGAATGTTAGATTACTGATTATGCAAATGAATACCTAAATGGTAATAGGAAACTCCACAATTTCATTAACCTTCAACTTTTGTTTCAACGTATTTTTCTTTCAATATTTTGAAATAGAGCTGATAAATCAAAACTTCTCTTGTATAGCATGATATATATTGAATTTTATGCATTGTGAGATATCTGTCATTTCTTAAAATAAGTACAAATTTTACAAAAATTCTACTGTACTATATTCTAAGGGAGAATAAAAGAAAAATGATTTCCTTTTAAAAATCGCATTTTAACATTCTGGGAGTGGGCAAACAGAGCAAAAGGCAATTCTCCCTTTGGCAGTCCACTTGCCAAAGATTAACAAGTATGGTCCATCTTCTAGAAAGACCCAAAAGATACAATCCTATCACTAAATCTTATTTATAATATTTTATTTGAACATAGTAGTACAGAGAGAGAGAACCATTAATCTTAGTGTGAGAGAACCATTAATCTTAGTGAGTTTTCTTCTGCTGCTCTTAATCATATAAAAATGCTATAGGTACATACTGAAATATTTACAGATAAAATTATATGATGCCTGAGATTTGCTTCAAAAGTAATATAGGGGAATTGAGGGAATATATAACTAAGATTGACCATGAGTTGATAACTGCTGAAGCTAGGTCATGGGAATATTTGAGTTCACTATGCTACTTTGTCGTTCTTTTTCTGATTGAAATTTTCAATAATAAAAATTATGTACTGGTGCGGCTCCCGAGAGCTCATAGCACAGGAGCAGAGCAAGCACCGCCGAGGCCCCGGGCCCCAGGCGGCAGCAGCGGCGGCCGGGATGGCAGGGCAGGAGCCGGTGGCCTGAACACTCTCTGCAGTCCCTCTCCTGGGTCTTCATGGGCCTCAACTGCCCCAGCCTCCAACTTTTCCGCCCTCTCCCTTCCCTCCCGCAAAACTCCAGCAACAAAGAAAAGTAGTCCGAGAGGGAGTGGTGACACGTGTCGTCGCCCCTCCTCGCCCATGAAGGCCAGGACTTACTGAAAAATTAGAAAGGAGAGGACGCAGATAGCAGAAGCAAGAAGAACTACAATCCTGCAGCCTGTGGAACAAAAACCACATTCACAGAAAGACAGACAAGATGAAAAGGGAGAGGGCTATGTACCAGATGAAGGAACAAGATAAACCCCCAGAAAAACAAATGAATGAAGTGGAGATAGGCAACCTTCCAGAAAAAGAATTCAGAATAATGATAGTGAAGATGATCCAGGACCTTGGAAAAAAAATGGAGGCAAAGATCAAGAAGACGCAAGAAATGTTTAACAAACACCTAGAAGAATTAAAGAACAAACAAACAGAGATGAACAATACAATAACTGAAATGAAAACTACACCAGAAGGAATCAATAGCAGAATAACTGAGGCAGAAGAACGGATAAGTAACCTGGAAGACAGAATGGTGGAATTCACTGCTGTGGAACGGAATAAAGAAAAAAGAATGAAAAGAAATAAAGACAGCCTAAGAGACCTCTGAGACAACATTAAACGCAACAACATTCGCATTATAGGGGTCCCAGAAGGAAAAGAGAGAGAGAAAGGACCAGAGAAAATATTTGAAAAGATTATAGTCGAAAACTTCCCTAACATGGGAAGGGAAATAACCACCCAGTCCAGGAAGCGCAGCAATTCCCGTACAGGATAAACCCAAGGAGAAACACGCCAAGACACATAGTAATCAAATTGGCAAAAATTATTGAAAGCAGCAAGGGAAAAATGACAACATACAAGGGAATTCCCATAAGGTTAACAGCTGATTTCTCAGCAGAAACTCTACAAGTCAGAAGGGAGTGGCATGATATACTTAAAGTGATGAAAGGGAAGAACCTACAACCAAGATTACTCTACCTGGCAAGTATCTCATTCAGATTCGATAGAGAAATCAAAAGCTTTACAGACAAGCAAAAGCTAAGAGAATTCAGCACCACCAAACCAGCTCTACAACAAATGCTAAAGGAACTTCTCTAAGTGGGAAACACAAGAGAAGAAAAGGACCTACAAAAACAAACCCAAAACAATTAAGAAAATGGTCATAAGAACATACATATCGATAATTACCTTAAACCTGAATGTATTAAATGCTTCAATCAAAAGACACAGGCTTGCTGAATGGATACAAAAACAAGAACCATATATATGCTGTCTACAAGAGACCCACTTCAGACCTAGGGACACATACAGACTGAAAGTGAGGGGATGGAAAAAGATATTCCATGCAAGGGGAAATCAAAAGAAAGCTGGAGTAGCAATACTCATATCAGACAAAATAGACTTTAAAATAAAGAATCTTACAAGAGACAAGGAAGGACACTACAAAATGATCAAGGGATCAATCCAAGAAGAAGATATAACAATTATAAATGTATATGCACCCAACATAGGAGCACCTCAATACATAAGGCAACTGCTAACAGCTATAAAAGAGGAACTCGACAGTAACGCAGTAATAGTGGGAGACTTTAACACCTTACTTACAGCAATGGACAGATCATCCAAAATGAAAATAATTAAGGAAACCGAAGCTTTAAATGACACAATAGACCAGAGAGATTTAATAGATATTTATAGGACATTCCATCCAAAAACAGCTGATTACACTTTCTTTTCACATGAGCACGGAACATTCTCCAGGATAGATCACATCTTGGGTCACGAATCAAGCCTCAGTAAAGTTAAGAAAATTGAAGTCGTATCAGGCATCTTCTCTGACCACAACGCTATGGGATTAGAAATGAATTACAAGGAAAAAAAACGTAAAAAACACATGGAGGCTAAACAATACGTTACTAAATAACCAAGAGGTCACTGAAGAAATCAAAGAGGAAATCAAACAATACCTAGAGACAAGTGACAATGAAAACATGAAAATCCAAAACCTATGGTATGCAGCAAAAGCAGTTTTAAGAGGGAAATTTATAGCTATACAAGCCTACCTCAAGAAACAAGAAAAATCTCAAATAAACAATCTAACCTTACACCTAAAGGAACTAGAGAAAGAAGAACAAACAAAACCCAAAGTTAGCAGAAGGAAAGAAATCATAAAGATCAGAGCAGAAATAAATGAAATAGAAACAAAGAAAACAATAGCAAAGATCAATAAAACTAAAAGCTGGTTCTTTGAAAAGATAAACAAAATTGATAAACCATTAGTGAGACTCATCAAGAAAAAGAGGAGAGTACTCAAATCAATAAAATTAGAAATGAAAAAGGAGAAGTTACAACAGACACCGCAGAAATACAAAGCATCCTAAGAGACTACTACAAGCAACTCTATGCCAATAAAATGGACAACCTGGAAGAAATGGACAAATTCTTAGAAAGGTATAACCTCCCAAGACTGAACCAGGAAGAAACAGAAAATATGAACAGACTAATCACAAGGAATGAAATTGAAACGGTTATTAAAAATCTTCCAACGAACCAAAGTCCAGGACCACATGGCTTCACAGGTGAATTCTATCAAACATTAGAGAAGAGCTAACACCCATCCTTCTCCAACTCTTCCAAAAAATTGCAGAGGAAGGAACACTCCCAAACTCATTCTGTGAGGCCACCATCACCCTGATACCAAAACCAGATACTACAAAAAAGAGAAAATTACAGACCAATATCACTGATGAATATAGAGGCAAAACTCCTCAACAACATACTAGCAAACAGAATCCAACAACACAATAAAAGGATCATACATCATGACCAAGTGGGATTTATCCCAGGGATGCAAGGATTCCTCAATATATGCAAATCAATCAATGTGATACACCATATTAACAAATTGAAGAAGAAAAATGATCATCTCAGTAGATGCAGAAAAAGCTTTTGACAAAATTCAATACC
Organism: Leucopleurus acutus; assembly: GCF_964270905.1. Taxonomy (NCBI): domain Eukaryota; kingdom Metazoa; phylum Chordata; class Mammalia; order Artiodactyla; family Delphinidae; genus Leucopleurus; species Leucopleurus acutus. The sequence continues at coordinate 74,486,102 of NC_139149.1, read as the reverse complement.
CATTTATGACAAAAATTCTCCAGAAAGTGGGCATAGAGGGAACCTACCTCAACATAATAAAGGTGATATACGACAAACCCACAGCAAACATCATTCTCAATGGTGAAAAACTGAAAGCATTTCCTCTAAGATCAGGAAGGAGATAAGGAAGTCCACTCTCGCCACTATTATTCAACATAGTTTTGGAAGTCCTAGCCATGGCAATCAGAGAAGAAAAAGAAATAAAAGAAATACAAATTGGAAAAGAAGAAGTAAAACTGTCACTGTTTTCAGGTGACATGATACTATACATAGAGAATCCTAAAAATGCCACCAGAAAACTACTAGAGCTAATCGATGGATTTGGTAAAGTTGCAGGATACAAAATTAATGCACAGAAATCTCTTGCATTCCTATACACTAATGATAAAAATCTGAAAGAGAAATTAAGGAAACACTCCCATTTACCATTGCAACAAAAAGAATAAAATACCTAGGAATAAACCTACCTAGGGAGACAAAAGAGCTGTATGCAGAAAACTCTAAGACGCTGATGAAAGAAATTAAAGATGATACCAACAGATGGAGAGATATACCATGTTCTTGGATTGGAAGAATCAACATTGTGAAAATGACTATACTACCCAAAGCAATCTACAGATTCAATGCAATCCCTATCAAATTACCAATGGCATTTTTTACCATTGGTAGAACTAGAACAAAAAATCTTAAAATTTGTATGGAGACACAAAAGACCCCGAATAGCCAAAGCAGTCTTGAGGGAATAAAGCGTAACAGGAGGAATCAGACTCCCTGACTTCAGACTATACTACAGAGCTACAGTAATCAAGACAATATGGTACTGGAACAAACACAGAAACATAGATCAATGGAACAAGATAGAAAGCCCAGAAATAAACCCATGCACCTTTGGTCAACCAATCTACGACAAAGGAGGCAAGGATATACAATGAAGAAAAGATAGTCTCTTCAATAAGTGGTGCTGGGAAAACTGGACAGCTACATGTAAAAGAATGAAATTAGAACACTCCCTAACACCATACACAAAAATAAACTCAAAATGGATTAGAGACCTAAATGTAAGACCAGACACTATAAAACTCTTAGAGGAAAACTTAGGAAGAACACTCTTTGACATAAATCACAGAAAGATCTTTTTTGATTCACCTCCTAGAGTAATGGAAATAAAAATAAACAAATGGGACCTAATGAAACTTCGAAGCTTTTGCACAGCAAAGGAAACCATAAACAAGACCAAAAGACAACCCTCAGAATGGGAGAAAATATTTGCAAACGAATCAATGGAAAAGGATTAATCTCCAAAATATATAAGCAGCTCATGCAGCTCAATATTAAAGAAACAAACAACCCAATCCAAAAATGGGCAGAAGACCTAAATAGACATTTCTCCAAAGAAGACATACAGATGGCCAAGAAGCACATGAAAATCTGTTCAACATCACTAATTATTAGAGAAATGCAAATCAAAACTACAATGAGGTATCACCTCACACCAGTTAGAATGGGCATCATCAGGAAGTCTACAAACAACAAATGTGGAGAGGGTGTGGAGAAAAGGGAACCATCTTGCACTGTTGGTGGAAATGTAAATTGATACAGCCACTATGGAGAACAGTATGGAGGTTCCTTAAAAAACTAAAAACAGAACTACCATATGACCCAGCAATCCCACTACTGGGCATATACCCAGGGAAAACCATAATTCAAAAAGACACATGCACCCCAATGTGCATTGCAGCACTATTTACAATAGCCAGGACATGGAAGCAAGCTAAATGCCCATTGACAGATGAATGGATAAAGAAGATGTGGTACATATATACAATGGAATATTACTCAGCCATAAAAAGGAACGAAATTGGGTCATTTGTTGAGACATGGATGGATCTAGAGACTGTCATACAGAGTGAAGTAAGTCAGAAAGAGAAAAACAAATATCGTATATTAACATGTATGTGGAACCTAGAAAAATGGTACCGATGAACCGGTTTGCAGGACAGAAGTTGAGACACAGATGTAGAGAACAAACGTATGGATACCAAGGGGGGAAAGCCGCGGGGAGGTGCGGATGGTGGTGTGCTGAATTGGGCGATTGGGATTGACATGTATACACTGATGTGTATAAAACTGATGACTAATAAGAACCTGCTGTATAAAAAAAATAAATAAAATAAAACTCAAAAGTTAACAAAAAAAATATGTACTTACAAAATAGTCACCTGGTCACAGGCAAGAAGAAAAGTATTAGGTACAAAGGAATAGTGTCCAGACAGTGAAGCAGGTGGTAACAATCTTGGAGGAAAAGTAGAATGATTGAGAGTGGAAGGGGCAGTAGAAGGAAAGGGAGAAGATGGGTGTCCCTGAGGAATAGGGTAATGAGAGTAAAGTGTGGAAGGAACAGAGTGGAGAAGGAAGAAATGTAGTTTAGAAAGTCAGTCAGACATGAATTTCTCATCCTATTTTTGCCCATATTACAGCAGCACTTCTCCATCTTTTTGTGTACTGCACTAGAGTAAAATTCTGTATTTAAAAAAATTAATGCAATGACTTCATTTCTCCCCCTTACAATCCTTATTCCTTCCTCAAAATCTCCCAGAACTGAGAGAGACATAGTTGGCAATTTTATCCCCTTATTGCTAAATGCACTGTAAATAACAAAAGTTTGGCAGTTTCTCTATTTCTCTAGGGCTAGTGTGGCCCATGGACCAGTGTTAGTCCACAAAAATCTTTGACAACAGGATTATAGAAACTGAGAATAGATATTTAAAAGAAACAGCTCTTCCTTAGAGTTAAATACCAATTGATAAATTAATAAAGAAGGGAATTCTTTTTTATAATCGCCATTAGGCAGATGCCAGAGTAATTATTATTACATCAGTGGATCCTAAAATTGGTGAGCAAAAGTACGATGCAAAACAGAATATTTCCATAGTCTCAAAGCGTCTCACCTCAAGATACTTGTTAATTAGAGTGAAGTAAGTCAGAAAGAGAAAGACAAATACCGTATGCTAACACATATATATGGAATTTAAGAAAAAAAAAATGTCATGAAGAACCTAGGCGTAAGACAGGAATAAAGACACAGACCTACTGGAGAACGGACTTGAGGATATGGGGAGGGGGAAGGGTGAGCTGTGACAGGGCGAGAGAGAGGCATGGACATATATACACTAACAAACGTAAAGTAGATAGCTAGTGGGAAGCAGCCGCATAGCACAGGGAGATCAGCTTGTTGCTTTGTGACCACCTAGAGGGGTGGGAGAGGGGGGGTGGGAGAGGGAGGGTGGGAGGGAGGGAGACGCAAGAGGGAAGAGATATGGGAACATATGTATATGTATAACTGATTCACTTTGTTATAAAGCAGAAACTAACACACCATTGTAAAGCAATTATACCTCAATAAAGATGTTAAAAAAAAAGATACTTGTTAATTACAAAGGGAAGAACAATAACTTTACAGTAGAGAAATATGCCAGACACCACTTTAATCAGGCACCCAAAGTTAACATTGCCAGTTATAAGGTATATCAACGTGTACCCCCTGAAATGATGCACGGGGAAAGTGAGTGAAGACTACGGTATTCTTGCCAAAATGCATAACCTCAGTTTAACTGTGAGAAACATCAGATAAATTGAGGGACATTCTACGAAATAACTGGCCTGGACTCATCAAAAATATCACAATCATGAAAGACAGAAAATCATGAAAGACAAAGGACTGAGTGTCACAGATTAAAGGAGACTAAAGAGACATGATAATTAGATGCAATGTGGGATCCTGGATTGAATTCTGGAATAGGAAAAGGACATTGGTGAGAAACTGGCAAAATTTAAAATGAAGTCTGCAGATAAGCTAATACTATTGTATCGATGTTAATTTCCTGGTTGACATCCAGGAAAGCTATATGAAGGATAGCCAGAACACTCTGTACTATTTTTGCAAATTTATGGAAAGTCAAAAATTATTTCAAAATTTAAAATTTGGTTGCTTTAGGGACTTCCCTGGTGGCGCAGTGGTTAGGAGTCCGCCTGCCAATGCAGGGAACACGGGTTCAAGCCCTGGTCCAGGAAGATCCCACATGCTGCGGAGCAACTAAGCCCATGTGCCACAACTGCTGAGCCTGCGCTCTAGAGCCCACAGGCCACAACTTCTGAGGCCCACATGCCCAGAGCCCGTGCTCTGCAACAAAGAGAAACCACCGTAATGAGAGGCCCCCCCAAAGAGTGTCCCCCGCTCACCGCAACTAGAGAAAGCTTGCGCACAACAACGAAGAACCAACGCAGCCATAAATAAATACATACATACATTTGGTTGCTTTAAAATTATTTCCCCATAACAGATTGCTGCATAAAAGGCTATTCCTTTATTACAAATAGTTTGAGAACCACCACTCTAGAATACTGGGTAAGAAGTGGATGACTGAGTTTTGAAAGGTCATAAAATTAGGCTAAAGTTTGATGCATCCAAAAACATTTGTTTTTTGTCTCTTCACCAAGCATTAAAATTGCTACATTTCAGAATGGGAGAAAATATTTGCAGGTGAAGCAACTGACAAAGGATTAATCTGCAAAATATACAAGCAGCTCATGCAGCTCAATATCAAAATAACAAACAATCCAATTCAAAACTGGGCAGAAGACCTAAATAGACATTTCTCCAAAGAAGACATACAGACTGCCAACAAACACATGAAAGGATGCTCAACATCACTAATCATTAGAGAAAAGCAAATCAAAACTACAATGAAGTATCACCTCACACAGGTCAGAATGGCCATCATCAAAAAATCTATAAACAACAAATGCTGGAGAGGGTGTGGAGAAAAGGGAACCCTCTTGCACTGTTGGTGGGAATGTAAACTGATACAGCCACTATGGAGAACAGTATGGAGGTTCCTTAAAAAACTAAAAATAGAACTACCATATGACCCAGCAATCCCACTACTGGGCATATACCTTGAGAAAACCATAATTCAAAAAGAGTCATGTACCACAATATTCACTGCAGCTCTCTTTATAATAGCCAGGACATGGAAGCAACCTAAGTGTCCATCAACAGATGAATGGATAAAGAAGATGTGGCACATATATACAATGGAATATTACTCAGCCATAAAAAGAAATGAAATTGAGTTATTTGTAGTGAGGTGGATGGATCTAGAGTCTGTCATACAGAGTGAAGTATGTCAGAAAGAGAAAAACAAATACTGTAAGCTAACACATATATATGGAATCTAAAAAAAAAAAGTGGTTCTGATGAACGTAGGGGCAGGATAGCAATAAAGATGCAGTCGTAGAGAATGGACTTGAGGACACAGGGAGGGGGAAGGGTAAGCTGGGACAAAGTGAGAGAGTAGCATTGACATATATACACCACCAAATGTAAAATAGATAGCTAATGGGAAGCAGCTGCATAGCACAGGGAGCTCAGCTCGGTGCTCTGTGACCACCTAGAGGGGTGGGATAGGGAGGGTGGGAGGGAGACACAAGAGGGAGGGGATATATGTACATATAGCTGATTCATTTTGTTATACAGCAGAAACTAATACAACATTGTAAATCAATTATACTCCAATAAAGATATTAAAAAAATGAGACTCTGCACATTAAAAAAAATTGTTTTATTTCAAGATGAAATATGACAACTATGAAAAATATGGAACAATATTATTCCATCATTACAAACTAACAACCCACCAAAGAGATTTTACATTTCTTAAATAATACATTTGAATATTGCCATGAAAAAAACTTGATGAAATTTTGAGGATGTAGTCTAAAAATCATTTTCTTCTAAATGAGCTCTAATATTTTGTATAGTTATTACCTTATCTTGTGAGTGAAGAAGATAAAGGACATCAGCATAATTAAATCCTTCATTTTCTTGTAATTCATTCTGTAACTGATCATTCCTTAGGACAATGCATGCCAAGGAAAATGCCACTTCAACCTAAAAATGTGATTTTCAAAAATTATTTTTCACTCATGGTTTATCAAATGACATATTTCATTATACAAATATTTATATAGGATATACCAATTCAAAGATACCATAAAATCCATTAATTCCATCTCTCTGACTAGTATTTAGAGAGTGGCATTTACAACTTCTGGAGAAATGTCCCTTATAATTTTTAACAGCTGAGAAAATATCCTTCTGTGTGCTGCACAATCACAAAGCTTCATTTGAGGGCATAGCAGGAGGCAACAAGGGCCTGCAGGACATGTGAAGAAGTTTCTCTTAAGTGCATAGTTGCATTCCTTCTACACCTAAAAAAAGGTTTTTTTAATTTCCTAGCATGAATTATAAAGCTGTTCTGAACTGCTTGTTAGCTACTGACCATTGAATTAATTGAAGCAAAACACTGGCAGGTAGACCTGAGGAAGTTTTCCTCTTCTAGCTCTGGAGTCATTTAAGGAGGTTGCTAATGAACCTTGTTTATTATTGGGCTCAGTAGACAAATTTTTAAAGCACTACCCCATGCATTTCTATGAAAAGTGTGAATTTGAAAAGCATGATTATTATTGCAAAATTACTATAGAATCTTACTTGAGGAAAAGTATTAAAATGTATTTATGTTTTGTTTTAACAAGTTTAAGAACTCAGTGAAAATGTATACTGAAATACAGATAGATGCAATTGAAGTAAACTGGCCATGAAAATGCACATTTTAAAATAAAAATGTATTTTTATGTGGCATTTTCCTTCATCTTGTGAAATTTATTTGTACTTTAAAAGTCGTTGCAGTTTTTATGTATAATTCAAGCCAAAAAATTGCTAGCATATGCCTCTTCTTTTTGTTTCCCCAATCAACTCCTGTAATGAAATAATCTCTTTCACAGCAAGAAAAGCCAGATAACTTATGACATCTTTTCTGATAATAAACACATTCCTTAAAAGAAACAACGCTATGTTTACTTATATATTTTACTCCTATATTATTTTTATTTTCTCATTTCCAGCAAAACACATACCAAATTTTGAAAAGAAAATATATTTCTTGTCCTTATAATTTCTGTCTGGCCAAGTATAGACGTCCTGAATTTCTAAAACCTTGGTAAAGGATTTGAATAGATGTGAATGTCGTTTTATTAAAGGCATTTTACTAGAAGTAAATGGAAGAGTGAATGACTCCTCAACAACTCATACTAATACCTAGCAGTGTCCACCCTTGAGATAACTATTGCTGCCAGACAACACAGACTGCTTTGTAGACGGCAGGGCTGTATTGATGGTGTGGTACTGACAGGATTCACTTATATTTGAGAAATTTTGCTACATAAATCACACATCCTCATTATCCCCACCCAGTTTTAGCAACCATTATCTGAGGAAGTAGGGAAGAAATTCTATGGATAATCAAATATCTGAGGAATAAAACTTCTTTGATGAGTAAAGACATGAGACTTTCTTATTATATTTGAAGAAACCATATTTTAATAAAATTTAGAGGTATCTTTGCTACTATCTTTGTAGCAACTTTTTTGTTTAAACTTCTAAGATTTTGTTTAAAAGGTTAAATATTTTTATTATACTTGTGAGCTTGCCTAAAGATACAAATTATTCTTAAAAAGTCATTTATGTTAATTTTTACTATATCACACAAAAAAATCTTATATATACCTTAATGTTAGGAGAAGGGTGATTTCTCAGTAGTTGGATAAGTACTGGAAAGGCCTTTTCTTCTACAAGAAACTGTTGACTAATGGGATTGCTTGTATGGGCGACACCTGTAAGAATCCACAACTCCATGAGATAATATTTTTTCCATCTTGAAAATGGTAAAGTCAAACATAGCTCCACATATTTGGTTGATAATGTGTCCTAGAGTAATATGGTTGGTAAATTACAAAAAGAAATGCTATATTGACACTATTTTTCCTTAATTAATTTTTTAAAAGGCAAAGTGGATAAACATGGGAAATTTACTGTTAGAAGTGTAGATGGTTTTCTAATAGTCACAGAACAAAGAAATTAGAAGTGCTGGACTATCAGGGAATAATAATGTAATAGCTATCATTTATTAAAAAATTATTATGTACAAGGTACTTTAGCTTATAGTTGCTACTGTTTTCCATAAAAAGTTTTTTGTTTTGTTTCATTTTGTTTTTTGCAGTACGCGGGCCTCTCACTGCTGTGGCCTCTCCCGTTGCAGAGCACAGGCCCTGGACGCACAGGCTCAGCGGCCATGGCTCATGGGCCCAGCCACTCCGCGGCATGTGGGATCCTCCCAGACTGGGGCACGAACCCGTGTCCCCTGCATCGGCAGGCAGACTCTCAACCACTGCGCCACCAGGGAAGCCCATAAAATGTTTTTTTTATAAAAATAACTCGAGTAATCACCTGGTTAAATTTCTGGATTCCTTAAATACACATACTAAAAAGATAATCTTACTCTTCCTTTTAAATATACTACTTTAAATTGCAGGTCTAATCTCAATGAAGAAACTCAGATCATCTCTTTCTAGTGGACATGCACAAACAATTTAAATTTTGTTCTTTTGCCAATAAATGTCACAACACATATGCAGTGGGTTTACATACTTAAATATAAATACAAGATTGGGCTCCTTTGTGAACAATAAAGAGAAACCACCTACTTATTATGACCTGGGGAAGTTTGAAGGGACTAAGGGAAATATTATAGAAGGAGCAAAGAATACTTTGGTTTCCTTGTCCCCTACTCCCCCCACACTGGCCACCAGGGGATGTACACAAACACTAATTACATGAATAATCTTCATTCAACCGACAGGTATTGAATGCCTGGTACACCAGGCACTGAGGTAGGAGGTAGGGCTAAAAGAAGGACTTAGAATCTCTACCCTCAAGGAGTTTATATTTTATAGGGTGAGCAACTATTTAAATATATGATTTCAATACCATGCAATAAGTGCTTTGACAGAGGTTAGAAAACTACACAGAAGAGGTATTGCTCACTTCAGAGTAGGTGGAAAAGGAGTAGGTAGGGAGATTTCAAGGGGTGAAGATGCTGGAGGTTGGTTTCAAAAAAATTACTATTTTTAATAATGATGATTACAATGATGATGGTGGTGTTATAAGATGAACACCCTCAAAGCTCTGACTGAATCTTCACTTGTTAATAATGGAATGGAACTCAAAAATTAAGTTGGGAAAAGAATCACTACAAGCAGTAGGCTGAACAATTCTCAGAGCTCACACTTGTCTAGGGATGGTTTGTGTTCCTACTGGCCGGAGTGTAGATACCTCATAATACACGGGACTATACAAAGAGATGGAGTCCTCTGAAAGGAATCATCCCAAAAGCACAGAGTTAAGTTAGTTCCAATGTAAAGGCTGCTCTAGACTTGTCCTAGGAAAGGTTAAAAGCTAGGTGCAAAAGGTTCTGATCCCAAGTAAAATAACTGCATGCCAGAATAAAGCCTAACTCTTTGTAAAGGAAAACAATAAGATCCAGCATATATCAAGTTAAAACTCACAATGCCCAGCAGTCAATCAAAATTTCTTATGCATGATTTTAAAATATGAAATACCTAAGGTAAAACTGGCCAAAAATGTGCAAGAGTTGTACATTGGCAACTATAAAACATTGCTGGGAGATATTAAAGAAGGCCCAATTAATGGAGAAATATACCGTGTTTATGGATTACAAAACGTGATATTAATGGGATGCATGTTCTCCCCAACTTTACTTATAGATTCCATGCAATTCCCATCAAAATAACAGAAGGATCTTTTTTAGAAATCGGCAGGTTAATTTTTTAAATTATATGGAAATACAAGGGAACTGAAACAGCCAAAACAGCTTTGAAAAACAGCAAGGTCGAAGGACTTAATACTGTCTGCTTTCAAGATTTACAGTAAGCCTACAGTAATTAAGACAGTGAGTATAACATAAAGATGGACAAATAGTTAAATAGAACTGAATAAAAAGTCAAGAAATAGACCCACAAATATCTAGTCAATTGATTTTTGACAAAAGTGCCTAGCTAATTCAATGGAGGAAAAGATAATCTTTTCAATAAATGATGCTGAAGCAGTTGGGCAGCCATATGTGAGAAAATGAATCTCAGCCAACTCAAAATGTATCATACATCAAAATATAGAGGAAAACAGAAAAACTTTATGATCTTGGGTTTAGCAGAGAGTTCTTAAAGAGGACACAAAACCTACAAACTGAATAATTTTTAAATCAATGAATTGGACTTCATCAAAATTTAAAACTTCACCTCTTCAAAAGACTCTGTTACAAAAATGGAAAAATACCACAGACTCGAAGAAAATTTATGCAAAACATACATCTAACAACAACAAGAAAAGAGCTGTATCTAGAATTTATAAAGAAGGCTTACAACTCAAGACAACACAATGTATAAAATGGGCAAAATATTTGAACAGATACTTTAGCAAAGAAGATATACAGGGCTTCCGGGAAGATGGCGGAAGAGTAAGACGCGAAGATCACCTTCCTCCCCACAGATACACCAGAAATACATCTACACGTGGAACAGCTCCTACAGAACACCTACTGAATGCTGGCAGAAGACCTCAGACCTCCCAAAAGGCAAGAAACCCCCCACGTACCTGGGTAGGGCAAAAGAAGAAAGAATAAACAGAGACAAAAAGATAGGGACGGGACTTGCACCAGTGGGAGGGAGCTGTGAAGGAGAAAAGGTTTCCACACACTAGGAAGCCCCTTCGCGGGCAGAGACTGCGGGTGGCAGAGGGGGAAAGCTTCGGAGACGCGGAGGAGAGCACAGCAACAGGAGTGCAGGGGGCAAAGCAGAGAGATTCCCGCACAGAGAGTCAGGGCCGACCGGCACTCACCAGCCCGAGAGGCTTGTCTGCTCACCCGCTGGGCCGGGCGGGGCTGCAAGCTCAGGCTCGGGCTTCGGTCAGAGCGCACGGAGAGTACTGGGATTGACGGCATGAACACAGCGCCACGGCTAACCGGGAGGGAGTCCGGGGAAAAGTCTGGACCTGCCGAAGAGGCAAGAGACTTTTTCTTCACTCTTTGTTTCCTGGTGCGCGAGGAGAGGGGATTAAGAGCGCTGCTTAAAGGAGCTCCAGAGATGGGCGCAAGCCGCGGCTAAAAGCGCAGACCCCAGAGACGGGCGGGAGACGCTAAGGCTGCTGCTGCCGCCACCTAGAAGCCTATGTGTGAGCACAGGTCACTATCCACACCCCCTTTCCGGAGAGCCTGTGCAGCCCGCCACTGCCAGGGTCCCGGGAGCCAGGGACAACTCCCCCGGGGGGAACGCACGTGCCTCAGGCTGGTGCAACGCCGGCCTCTGCCGCTGCAGGCCCGCCCCGCACTCCGTGCCCCTCCCCCCCCCCAGCCTGAGTGAGCCAGAGCCCCCGAATCAGCTGCTTCTTTAACCCCGTCCTGTCTGAGTGAAGAACAGACGCCCTCCGGTGACCTACACGCAGAGGCAGGGCCAAATCCAAAGCTGAGCCCCTTGGAGCTGTGAGAACAAAGAAGAGAAAGGGAAATCTCTCCCAGCAGCCTCAGAAACAGCGGATTAAAGCTCCACAATCAATTTGATGTACCCTGCATCTGTGGAATACATGAATAGACAACGAATCATCCCAAATTAAGGAGGTGGACTTTGAGAGCAAGATTTATTATTTTTTCCCCTTTTCCTCTTTTTGTGAGTGTTTATGTGTATGCTTCTGTGTGACATTTTGTCTGTATAGCTTTGCTTCCACCATTTGTCCGAGGGTTCTATCTGTCCGTTTTTTTTTTCTTAATAATTACTTTTTATTTTAATAACTTTATTTTATTTTACTTTATCTTCGTTCTTTCTTTCTTTTCTTCCCTCCTTTAGACAACAAATCATCACAAATTGAGGAGGTGGACTTTGAGAGCAAGATTTATGATATTTTCCCCTTTTCCTCTTTTTGTGAGTGTGTATGTATATGATTCTATGTGAGATTTTGTCTGTATAGCTTTGCTTCCACAATTTGTCCTAGGGCTCAATATCCATCTGTTGTTTTTTTTTCTTTCTCTTAATAATTATTTTCTTATTTTAATAACTTTATTATATTTTATCTTAATTTATTTTATTTTACTTTATCTTCTTTCTTTTTTCCTTCCTTCCCTCCTTCCTTCCTTCCTCCCTCCCTCCCTCCCTCCTTCCCTCCCTCCTTTCTTTCTTTCTTTATACTTCTACTAATTCTTTCTTTCTATTTTTTCTCCCTTTTATTCTGAGCCGTGTGGATGAAAGGCTCTTGGTGCTGCAGCCAGGAGTCAGTGCTGTGCCTCTGAGGTGGGAGAGCCAACTTTAGGACACTGGTCCACAAGAGACCTCCCAGCTCCACATAATATCAAATGGCGGAGATCTCCATCTCAACACCAGCACCCAGCTTCACTCAACGACCAGCAAGCTACATTGCTGGACATCCTATGCCAAACAACTAGCAAGACAGGAACACAACCCAACCCATTAGTAGCGAGGCTGCCTAAAATCATAATAAGTCCACAGACACCCCAAAACACACCACCAGATATGGACCTGCCCACCAGAAAGACAAGATCCAGCCTCATCCACCAGAACACAGGCACTGGTCCCCTTCACCAGGAAGCCTACACAACCCACTGAACCAACCTTAGCCACTGGGGACAGCCACCAAAAACAACGGGAACTACGAACCTGCAGCCTGCAAAAAGGAGACCCCAAGCACAGTAAGATAAGCAAAATGAGAAGACAGAAAAACACACAGCAGATGAAGGAGCAAGATAAAAACCCACCAGACCTAACAAATGAAGAGGAAATAGGCAATCTACCAGAAAAAGAATTCAGAATAATGATAGTAAAGATGATCCAAAATCTTGGAAATAGAGTAGACAAAATGCAAGAAACATTTAACAAGGACCTAGAAGAACTAAAGATGAAACAAACAATGATGAACAACGCAATAAATGAAATGAAAAATACTCTAGATGGGATCAATAGCAGAATAACTGAGGCAGAAGAACGGATAAGTGACCTGGAAGATAAAATAGTGGAAATAACTACTGCAGAGCAGAATAAAGAAAAAAGAATGAAAAGAACTGAGGACAGTCTCAGAGACCTCTGGGACAACATTAAACGCACCAACATTCCAATTATAGGGGTTCCAGAAGAAGAAGAGAAAAAGAAAGGGACTGAGAAAATAGTTGAAGAGATTACAGTTGAAAACTTCCCTAACATGGGAAAGGAAATAGGTAATCAAGTCCAGGAAGCACAGAGTGTCCCATACAGGATAAATCCAAGGAGAAATATGCCAAGACACATATTAATCAAACTGTCAAAAATTAAATACAAAGAAAACATATTAAAAGCAGCAAGGGAAAAACAACAAATAACACACAAGGGAATCCCCATAATGTTAATAGCTGATCTTTCAGCAGAAACTCTGCAAGCCAGCAGGGAGTGGCAGGACATATTGAAAGTGATGAAGGAGAAAAACCTGCAACCAAGATTACTCTACCCAGCAAGGATCTCATTCAGATTTGATGGAGAAATTAAAACCTTTACAGACAAGCAAAAACTGAGAGAGTTCAGCACTACCAAACCAGCTCTACAGCAACTGCTAAAGGAACTTCTCTAGGCAAGAAACACAAGAGAAGGAAAAAACCTACAATAACGAACCCAAAACAATTAAGAAAATAGGAATAGGAACATACATATCGATAATTACCTTAAATGTAAATGGACTAAATGCTCCCACCAAAAGACACAGATTGGCTGAATGGATACCAAAACAAGACCCATACATTTGCTGTCTACAAGAGACCCTCTTCAGACCTAGAGACACATACAGACTGAAAGTAAGGAATGGAAAAAGATATTTCATGCAAGTGGAAACCAAAAGAAAGCTGGAGTAGCAATTCTCATATCAGACAAAGTAGACTTTAAAATAAAGACTATTAGAAGAGACAAAGAAGGACACTACATAATGATCAAGGGATCGATCCAAGAAGATAAAACAATTGTAAATATTTATGCACCCAACATAGGAGCACCTCAATACATAAGGCAAATAGTAACAGCCATAAAAGGGGAAATCGACAGTAACACATTCATAGGGGACTTTAACACCCCACTTTCACCAATGGACAGATCATCCAAAATGAAAATAAATAAGGAAACACAAGCTTTACATGATACATTAAACAAGATGGACTTAATTGATATTTATAGGACATTCCATCGAAAAACAACAGAATACACATTTTTCTCTAGTGTTCATGGAACATTCTCCAGGATAGATCATATCTTGGGTCACAAATCAAGCCTTGGTAAATTTAAGAAAATCGAAATTGTATCAAGTATCTTTTCCGACCACAATGCTATGAGACTAGATATCAATTACAGGAAAAGATCTGTAAAAAAATACAAACACATGGAGGCTAAACAATGCACTACTTAATAACGAAGTGATCACTGAAGAAATCAAAGAGGAAATTAAAAAATACCTAGAAACAAATGACAATGGAGACACGACAACCCAAAATCTATGGGATGCAGCAAAAGCAGTTCTAAGAGGGAAGTTTATAGCAATACAATCCTACCTTAAGAAACAGGAAACATCTCGAATAAACAACCTAACCTTGCACCTAAAGCAATTAGAGAAAGAAGAACAAAGAAAACCCAAAGTTAGCAGAAGGAAAGAAATCATAAAAATCAGATCAGAAATAAATGAAAAAGAAATGAAGGAAATGATAGCAAAGATCAATAAAACTAAAAGCTGGTTCTTTGAGAAGATAAACAAAATTGATAAACCATTAGCCAGACTCATCAAGAAAAAGAGGGAGAGGACTCAAATCAATAAAAATAGACATGAAAAAGGAGAAGTTACAACAGACACTGCAGAAATACAAAGCATCCTAAGAGACTACTACAAGCAACTCTATGCCAATAAAAAGGACAACCTGGAAGAAATGGACAAATTCTTAGAAATGCACAACCTGCCAAGACTGAATCAGGAAGAAATAGAAAATATGAACAGACCAATCACAAGCACTGAAATTGAAACTGTGATTAAAAATATTCCAACAAACAAAAGCCCAGGACCAGATAGCTTCACAGGAGAATTCTATCAAACATTTAGAGAAGAGCTAACACCTATCCTTCTCAAACTCTTCCAAAATATAGCAGAGGGAGGAACACTCCCAAACTCATTCTACAAGGCCACCATCACCCCAACACCAAAACCGGACAAGGATGTCACAAAGAAAGAAAACTACAGGCCAATATCACTGATGAACATAGATGCAAAAATCCTCAACAAAATACTAGCAAACAGAATCCAACAGCACATTAAACGGATCATACACCATGATCAAGTGGGGTTTGTTCCAGGAATGCAAGGATTCTTCAATATATGCAAATCAATCAACGTGATACACCATATTAACAAACTGAAGGAGAAAAACCATATGAATATCGCAATAGATGCAGAGAAAGCTTTCGACAAAATTCAACACCCATTTATGATAAAAACCCTCCAGAAAGTAGGCATAGAGGGAACTTTCCTCAACATAATAAAGGCCATATAAGACAAACCCACAGCCAACATCATCCTCAATGGTGAAAAACTGAAAGCATTTCCACTAAGATCAGAAACAAGACAAGGTTGCCCACTCTCACCACTCTTATTCAACATAGTTTTAGAAGTTTTAGCCACAGCAATCAGAGAAGAAAAGGAAATGAAAGGAATCCAAATCGGAAAGGAAGAAGTAAAGCTGTCACTGTTTGCAGATGACATGATACTATACATAGAGAATCCTAAAGATGCTACCAGAAAACTGCTAGAGCTAATCAATGAATTTGGTAAAGTAGCAGGCTACAAAATTAATGCACAGAAATCTCTGGCATTCCTATACACTAATGATGAAAAATCTGAAAGTGAAATCAAGAAAACACTCCCATTAACCACTGCAACAAAAAGAATAAAATATCTAGGAATAAACCTACCTCAGGAGATGAAAAACCTGTATGCAGAAAACTATAAGACACTGATGAAAGAAATTAAAGATGATACAAATAGCTGGAGAGATATACCATGTTCTTGGATTGGAAGAATCAACATTGTGAAAATGACTCTACTACCCAAAGCAATCTACAGATTCAATTCAATCCCTATCAAACTACCACAGGCATTTTTCACAGAACTAGAACAAAAAATTTCACAATTTGTATGGAAACACAAAAGACCCCGAATAGCCAAAGCAATCTTGAGAATGAAAAACGGAGCTGGAGGAATCAGGCTCCCTGACTTCAGACTATACTACAAAGCTACAGTAATCAAGACAGTATGGTACTGGCACAAAAACAGAAAGATAGATCAATGGAACAGGATAGAAAGCCCAGAGATAAACCCACGCACATATGGTCACCTTATCTTTGATAAAGGAGGCAGGAATGTACAGTGCAGAAAGGACAGCCTCTTCAATAAGTGGTGCTGGGAGAACTGGACAGGTACATCTAAAAGTATGAAATTAGATTACTCCCTAACACCATACACAAAAATAAGCTCAAAATGGATTAAAGACCTAAATGTAAGGCCAGAAACTATCAAACTCTTAGAGGAAAACATAGGCAGGACACTCTATGACATAAATCACAGCAAGGTCCTTTTTGACCCACCTCCTAGAGAAATGGAAATAAAAACAAAACTAAACAAATGGGACCTAATGAAACTTCAAAGCTTTTGCACAGCAAAGGAAACCATAAAGAAGACCAAAAGACAACCCTCAGAATGGGAGAAAATATTTGCAAATTAAGCAACTGACAAAGGATTAATCTCCAAAATTTATAAGCAGCTCATGCAGCTTAATAACAAAAAACAAACAACCCAATCCAAAAATGGGCAGAAGACCTAAATAGACATTTCTCCAAAGAAGATATACAGACTGCCAACAAACACATGAAAGAATGTTCAACATCACTAATCATTAGAGAAATGCAAATCAAAACTACAATGAGATATCCCATACCAGTCAGAATGGCCATCATCAAAAAATCTACAAACAATAAATGCTGGAGAGGGTGTGGAGAAAAGGAACCCTCTAGCACTGTTGGTGGGAATGTAAATTGATACAGCCACTGTGGAGAACAGTATGGAGGTTCCTTAAAAAACTACAAATAGAACTACCATATGACCCAGCAATCCCACTACTGGGCATATACACTGAGAAAACCATAATTCAAAAAGAGTCATGTACCAAAATGTTCATTGCAACTCTATTTACATTAGCCCGGAGGTGGAAACAACCTAAGTGTCCATCATCGGATGAATGGATAAAGAAGATGTGGCACATATATACAATGGAATATTACTCAGCCATAAAAAGAAATGAAATTGAGCTATTTGTAATGAGGTGGATAGACCTAGAGTCTGTCATACAGAGTGAAGTAAGTCAGAAAGAGGTAGACAAATACCGTATGCTAACACATATATATGGAATTTAAGAAAAAAAAAATGTCATGAAAAACCAAGGGGTAAGACAGGAGTAAAGACGCAGACCTACTAGAGAACGGACTTTAGGATATGGGGAGGGGGAAGGGTAAGCTGTGACAAAGCCAGAGAGAGGCATGCACATATATATACTACCAAACGTAAGGTAGATAGCTAGTGGGAAGCAGCCGCATAGCACAGGGAGATCAGCTCGGTGCTTTGTGATCGCCTGGAGGGGTGGGATAGGGAGGGTGGGAGGGAGGGAGACGCAAGAGGGAAGAGATATGGGAACATATGTATATATATAACTGATTCATTCTGTTGTAAAGCAGAAACTAACACACCATTGTAAAGCAATTATACTCCAATAAAGATGTTAAAAAATACAAAAAATAAAATAAAATTAGAAGTTTTGTTAGAAACATTGAAAAAAAATGAAGATATACAAATGACAAATAAACACATGAAACGATGCTCTACATCATTAGTCATTAAGAAAATGTTAATTAAAACCACAACAAGATTTACTACATATCCACTACAATAATAAAATTACCATACTAAATGTTGATGAGGATGTGAAGCTACTGGAACTCACACACAGCTAGTAGAAGTGCAAAGTGGTAACACTACTTTGAAAATCAATCTGGCAGTTTCTTTAAAAGTAAAACATACACCTACCATATGACCCAGCAATCCTACTTCTAGATATTTACCCACGAGAAATGAAAATGTGTCTATACCAAAACTTGAACACAAATGTTCGTAACAGTTTTATTTACAATATAGCAAGAAACAGGAAACAATCCAAATGTCCTTCAATGGGTGCATGGGTAAACAAATCATAATATATCCATAAGCATTAGGGTTTTCCAAAGAAAGAACCAACGGGATGTATATGTATGTATGTATGTATATCATAAGGCATAAAACTAACCATCACACCATACAATGGACTACTACTCAGCATTGAAAGAGAAGTATTTTATTGATATTTGATACAATAATATGGATGAATGTCAAAATAATCATGCTGAGTGAAAGAAGCAAGAAAAAAGTACACATGTATAATTCCATTTACATAAAATTCTAGAAAATGCAAACTAATCTATAGTTATAGAAAAATCAGTGGTAAGATCATTTAATATCAAATTTTAAAAGTAATTTTGTGCTGTTAGGATCCATGTCATAAATTCAAATCAGCACATTATTTTTTAAAGAAAAAAATCAGAAGCTTATGTTTTAATATGTAAAATACAATAAAGCCATTCTCAGATCATAAGAAAAAAAACCCAGATCAGTGGTTATCTGGGGATGAGGTGCAAAGAGGGAGGAATTAGGAAGGGACAATGAAACATTTGGAGGTGATGATTATATTCACTTACTTGATTGTGCTGATGGTGTCAGTGCTGAATACATATGCCAAAACTCATCAAACTGTACACTCTAAATAATGTATTTAATATTTTATTCTATTGTTTATTTTATTTAAATATCTTCTTATATGTAAACTGTATTTCAATAGCACTTTTAAAAAACACTCACATTTTAAAAGCGCTAGGTGTGCAAAGAAGCAGGAAAATATGATTCATAATCAAGAAAAAAATCAGCCAATAGCAAGAGACCCAGAAATAACAGATAGGCTGGAACTAGTTACAGGGATGTTAAAACAGCTATTTTAAATATGTTCTATATGTTCAAGGGTATAGAAGAAAACATAAACATGATGAAGAAGAAAAAGGAAGGGGTATGTGTGTGTAAAGAGTCTAAGCTGGTGAGTTTGAAAGCAAGAGTTTTTTTCTGTAGTTCTTGTCTATGGCAAGAACTTGTCTATGGCAAATGTGGACAGCTTTGAAGTAAACTAATGAGAAGAAATTGAAAACACACACGTATATCAGTTATCTTTGTATTATCATTTACTAGAATTTTAGAAATAATTTATACCATAGACTCTGGCTAAAACAACAACAACAACAACAAAATTATCTTGCCTGACTTGATTGCCTGCAAGCAGTTAGTGAATTTCAGTAAAGTAGCTTTTCTAAGAAAAAAGGAAAAAAAATTTTTTGAAACCAAGTCCTATGTTCTTCAGCTAGAATTTTTAATTTATTTTTTCTGGAAATACAATGGACTAGAAATAAAGTTTTAGGTTTTTTTTTTCTCTTGCCTACAGGAAGCAGTCTCAATCAGTCCCCATACATTCATGCAGGTCAGCAAAGAACCTGATTTTTTATTTTTGGTAAGTCAATCACCAACAATTCCACAACATTTTTCAGATATCCCAAAAGGTTAATTCCTCTGCAAAGAAAGGAACAACTAGACCTAGTGGCCACTATGTAAACAAAGAATCACTACGGAAAGACACTGGAATCGAAAAATGTGCCACAGTACTAGAAACACTTCTATATCTTCAAAAACATATAGTTCCTGAGATTCAAAATAAGAAATATTTTTCTCTTAACTTAAAAAAGGAGATCCCTTTAAGTCAAAATAGCCAAGGCTCATGGTCCTCATTTCTCATTCTAACCAGAACTCAAGAGCAAGACTGATACAATATGCTTAACTTCACCACTTTTACTCATTAAGGTCTTGGAGAAATAAAAACATTATAATAACAGATTAAATATGGTTAAGGGCTGCAACCGTAGGGATAGAGAGGAAGAGAAGTATTTACTGATATTTTTAAAACTGAGAATAAACGTACAAACCGATACAGATGGATCCCACTGCTTTGATGACACTCAGAAGTGTTCCTTCAGCTATTTTACTAATCTTTAGTAAGCGAACCAGTGGTGCAATTCCATTCCCTTCACATATTTGATTTTGGTGTAACCTGCTGTCCTTACTTAGCGCTATGACTGCTTCACCTCCTGGCAACAACAAGCAAGAAACATGTGTGATACTCCAATGTCTGGTTCTATATTGTACAGATTTATGCATAGAAAATAACTTACCAACATACTGCATTTTAGCTGATGGTGATAAAAGCATATTTATTATAAAGTTGTATCCAATCTGTTCTGCCATATACTTTCGTTGTTTTAGTGTTTGTCCTGCCAAGGCCCAAAGTGTTACAGCTCCTTGTTCCTTAACATCTATTTGAAATGCCTATTTAAAAAAGTATTCTATTCAGTCAATGAGGATTTACTGAATACCGTAGGAATCTATGTTTGATAAAATGTTTATTCTAGAATTGGTTTTAGTTTTCTTTTCACTTAACTAAATTCAATATTGAATGCTTTATCTAAGAAAAATGAAAAAGAATCATAAAATTCCTACCTTGAGGAGTTTTAAAAGATATTTACTTAGTGATTTTTCCAGAAATGCTCTCTGTATAGCAGGGTTGTAACTTGCCAGTGCTTCCACAGCCATTGCACCCTTCACTTGAACACCAAGTTGTTTTCCCACAAAAAGAGCCACCAGAGGAGGAATGGCTCCTTCCATAGCCATAGCATCCTGAACTTCCTTATTGTCACGTGCAACCTCAGCAATTGTAACAGAAGATACAGCTGTCAACACATCTTCAAATGAATTCAAGAACCAGTTAAATAAATCTTTTAAAAAGTAAGAACATAAAAATGCAGCATATATCACTAGTTTCCCATATTTGAAAATCAAATTTATAGAGTTTAGAAAATAAAGAAAAATAGAAAAAATAAAACTGTCCAGACTTTCACCACCCAAGCACAAACATTTCATTTAATCTCATCCACTACTTTTATAAATATATATAATATGTAAATATAGATAACTTTAGTGTTACATATTTAATATAGTGGTACTATAAACACAGTATCCTGCATTTTAATTTACCATAAAATTTTTCCCATTCTTTATGAACATCAGTGTCTCCTAAATATTCCATTAATGGGTGTATCACATTTCCTTAAACATTTGCATTTTAAAAAATAATGTGTTGTTTCCAACTTTTCACTGTTTTAAACAATGCTTAGGAGAAATCTTGGCACATTTCCTTCCTGTTTGTATTTTTTTCCCTTATTATAAGAGTCCTAGGAACTATTGGAGTAACTTAATACATTTGCAGTAAATTTATTTTCTTTTTTTCCCCTTTTTCTTCTTTTTTAAATTGAAGTATAGTTGACATACAATATTATGTTAGTTTCAGGTGTAAAGCGTAGTTATTTGATATTTAAATACATTATGAAATGATCAACTCAAAAAGTAACCATCTATTCCCATACAATGTTATTTCAATATTACTGGCCATATTCCTTATGCTGTATACTACATCCTTGTGACTTATTTTATAACTGGAAGTTTGTACTTCTTAATCCCCTTCACTTATTTCGCACAACCCCCAAACTCCCTTTGCCTCTGGCAATCACCAGTTTGTTCTCTGCATCTATGAGTCTGTTTTTATTTTGTTTGTTCATTTGTTTTGGTTTTTAGATTCCACACATAAGTAATATGATATTTGTCTTTGTCTGACTTATGTCACTTAGCATAATACCCTCTAGTTCCATCCATATTGCTGCAAATGGCAAGATTTCATTCTTTTTTATGGCTGTAAATATTCCATTGTGTATATATACTACAACTTCTTTATTCATTCATCTATCAGTGGGCACTTAGGTTGCTTCAATATCTTGACTATTGTTAATAATGCTAACTGAAAATAGGGGTGCTTTTATCTTTTTGAATTAGGGTATAAGTTTTCCTTGGGTAAACATCTAGAAGTGGAATTGCTGGATCATTTGGTAGTTCTATTTTTAATTTTTTGAGAAATCTCCACACTGCTCTCCATAGTGGCTGCACCAATTTACATTCCCACCAACAGTGCTAGAGGGTTCTTTCTTCTCCACACCCTCAGCAACACTTGTTATTTGCTATCTTTTTGATGATAGCCCTTTGAAGAGGTGTGAATGATATCTCATTGTGGTTTTGATTTGCATTTCCCTGGTGATTAGTGATGTTGAGCATCTTTTCATATGTCTCTTGGCCATCTGTATATCTTCTTTGGAAAAATGTCTATTCAGGTTCCCTGCCCACTTTTTAATTGGATTGTTAGGTTTTGTTTTTTTTTGTTTTGTTTTTGTAACGTTGAGTCATTTGAGTTCTTTATATATATTGGATATTAAGCTTTTATCAGATATATTGTTTGCAAATATTTTATCCCAATCAGTAGGTTGTTTTCTCATTTTGTTGATGGTTTCCTTTGCTATGCAAAGCTTTTTAGTTTGATTTAGTCCCATTTGTTTATTTTTGGTTTTGTCTCACTTGCCTGAGGAGAAATATTCAAAAAATATTGCTAAGATCAATGTCAAAGAGCATACTGCCTGTTTTCTTCTAATTTCTCTTAAAATTTCAGGTCTTACATTTAAGTCTTTAATCCATTTCAAGTTTATTTTTGTATACAGTGTAAGAAAGTGTCCAGTTTGATTCTTTTGCATGAAGTTGTCCAGTTTTCCCAACAGCATTTATTGAAGAGATTATCTTTTCCCCATTGTATATTCTTTCCTCCTTTGTCACAGATTAATTGACCATATAAGCATGGGTTTATTTCTGGGCTCTCTTTCTTTGCCATTGATTTATGTGGCTCTTTTTGTGCCAGCATGATACTGCTTTGATTACTATAGCTTTGTAGTATAGTTTGAAATCAGGGAGTGTGATACCTCCTGCTCTGTTCTTCTTTCTCAAGATTGCTTTGGCTATTTGGGTCTGTTGTGGTTCCATACAAATTTTAGGATCATTTGTTCTAGCTCTGTGAAAAATGCCATTGATATTTTATTAAGGATTTCATTGAATCTGTAGATTACCCTGGGTTGTATGGCCATTTTAACAACATTAATTCTTTCAGTCCACGAGCTTGGTACATATTTCCATTTATTTGTTTCAACTTCAATTTCTTTCATCAATGTCTTACAGTTTTTAGAATACAGGTCTCTCACCTCCTTGGTTAAATTTATTCCTAGGTATTTTATTATTTTTGATGGAATTGTAAATGGTATTGTTTTCTTAATTTCTCTTTCTGATAGATTATTAGTGTACAGAAACACAATGGATTTCTGTATATTAATTTTGTATCCTGCAAATTTACTGAATTCATTTATTAGTTCTAATAGTTTTTTGGTGGCCTCTTTCGGGTTTTCTATATATAGCAGTATAATTTCACCTGCAAACAGTGACAATCTTACTTTTCTCTTTCCAATTTAGAGTCTCTTTATTTATTTACTTTATTTTCTGATTGCTGTGGCTAGAACTTCCACTACTAGTTGAATAAGTGACAAGAGTGGGCATCCTTGTCATATTCCTGATCTTAGAGGAAATGCTTTCAACTTTTCACTGTTGACTATGATATTAGCTGTGATTTTGTCATATATGGCCTTTATTATGTTGAGGTATATTACCTCTATACCCACTTTGTTGAGAGTTTTTATTATAAATGGATGTTGAACTTTGTCAGAAGCTTTTTGTGCATCTATTGAGATGATAGAATATTCATCCTTGGTTTGTTAATGTGGTATATCACACTGGTTAATTTGTGGACATTGAACCATCCCTGGGATAAATGCCACTTGATCATGTATGATCCTTTTAATGTATTGTTGAATTTAATTTGCTAATATTTTGTTGAGGATTTTTGCATCAATGTTCATCAGGGATATTGGCATGTAATTTTCTCTCTCTTTTTTTTTTGTAGTTTCTTTGGTTTTGGCATTTGGGCAACAGTGGCCTCACAGAAGGAGTTTGGAAGTGTTCCTTTCTCTTCAGTTTTTTGGAATAGTTTGAAAAGGATAGGTATTAACTCTTCTACAAATGTTTGATAGAATTCACCTGTGAAGGGACTTCCCTGATGGCACAGTGGATAAGAATCAGCCTGCCAATGCAAGGGACACGGGTTTGATCCCTGGTCTTGGAAGATCCCACATGCCATTGAGCAACTAAGTCCATGCACCACAACTTCTGAGCCTGCACTCTAGAGCCTGTGAGCCACAACTACTGAGCCCATGTGCTGCAACTACTGAAGCCTGTGCACCTAGAGCCCATGTTCCACAACAAGAGAAGCCACTGCAATGAGAAGCCCGCACACTGCAACGAACAGTAGTCCCCACTCTCTGCAACCAGAGAAAGCCTGTGCACAGAAATGAAGGCCCAATGCAGCCAAAAATAAATAAATTAATTAAAAAAAAACTTAAAAAAATACTTGTATACAAACGTTCATAGCATTATTTTTATTAAAAAAAGAATTCACAGGGCTTCCCTGGTGGCACAGTGGTTCAGAGTCCGCCTGCTGATGCAGGGGAGATGGGTTCGTGCCCCGGTTTGGGAAGATCCCACATGCCGCAGAGTGGCTGGGCCCTTGAGCCATGGCCACTGAGCCTGCACGTCCAGAGCCACAACGGGAGAGGCCACAACAGTGAGAGGCCTGCGTACCGCAAAAAAAAAAAAAAAGAAGAAGAATTCCCCTGTGAATTCTTTAGTTTATTGGGAGTTTTTTGATTAATGATTCAGTTTCACTGCTAGTAGCAGTCTGCTTCTATTTCTTCCTGATTCAGTTCATCCATTTGTTTTGGGTTGTCCAATTTGTCGGTGTATAATTGTTTGTAGTAGTACCTTATGATCCTTTGTATTTCTGTGGTGTCAGTTGGAATTTCTCCTTTTTAATTTATAATTTTATTTATTTGGGCCCTCTCTCTTTTTTCTTGATCAGTTTGGCTAAAGGTTTATCAATTTTGTTTATCTTTTCAAACAACCAGCTCTTAGTTTCCTTGATCTTTTCTATCTTTTTTTGTCTCTAGTTCATTTACTTCCACTCTGATCTTTATTATTTCCTCCATCTACTAATTTTTTTGTTTGTTATTCTTTTTCTAGTTCCTTTAGGTGTAAGGTTAGACAGTTTGAGATTTTTCTCATTTCCTGGGATAGGCCTGTATTGCTAAACTTCTCTCTCAGAACTGCTTTTGCTAAGTCCTATAGATTTTGCAAAGTTGTACTTTTATTTTTCTTAAGGTGTTTTCTGATTTCCTCTTTGATTTCTTCATTGACCCATTGTTTTTGTTTTTTTTTAATTAACATGTAGTTTAGTCTCTACGTGTTTTTGTGTTTTTCCCATTTTTTTTCCTGTAATTGATTCCTAATTTCATA